>NC_083761.1:74792054-75139554 GCF_963514075.1 Conger conger
GGGCCGCAACCAGAGCTTCCTCCTCTACACTCTCACCGAACGAAGGCCTGTTCCAGATGGGTTCACATCCCACGTCTCAAACAAAGCACAGGAGGGAGAACGATTGCGTTAACCCTTCGTGTCTTCATCTCCATGGTGAGGCGTCACCAGGGAAACACACCACGGATACTGCCACAGAGAAATACACGCTTCTTCCGTAGAGTACCTCTGTATGCCAGCATTCCATGGTGGCATAGCCTGTACTGTTGTTGGCAAGGCAACTCTACAAAGTAGGTGCGCTGATATAGAAAAAGGCTGGGAAATGAGGGGGTTGGAAGAAACTTGGTGGAAAGCTGGAAATATACTGGGAGGCAGTACAGTATGTGCTTTTGATTATGCAGATTTGAAATGACACTTGTTTAACCCCTTAAGCTGTAAGATCAGAAATATTTGATTGGATGTTCAAATGCAGATGTAACACTTACTACTAGTAATTGAAAGCACTGGTGAGTCTGTGTCATAAAACAGGGAAAAATACCTGGACCAGTGGCAGTGCATTTCTTCAACCAATGCAAATGTAGGGGACCAGTCGGCCGAACAATTTCATTGGTCAAATCCACAACCTACAGTATTCGTATTGGCAGTGTTTTTGTCCTGAAATTCTGGAAAGAATCGTGCTCTCTCATTTAATTACCCTGCTCTCCACAATCGGCAGAAAAATAGCCAAATTCATCACCAGAGTGAGAGAGAGAAAGTACAAAAGCTCCAAACATGTTTAATACTGCCAGTTGTTCATTTATCACCTGTCTAGAGGAATAATAGTAACCTGTGGTTGAAATAACAGCTCTACATAGCAGTACATGGCAGGTGTGGTGTGTGGGTGAATGGCAGAGGGAATGGCAGGTGTGGTGTGTGGGTGAATGGCAGGTGTGGTGTGTGGGTGAATGGCAGGGGGAATGGCAGGTGTGGTGTGTGGGTGAATGGCAGGTGTGGTGTGTGGGTGAATGGCAGGTGTGGTGTGTGGGTGAATGGCAGGGGGAATGGCAGGTGTGGTGTGTGGGTGAATGGCAGGTGTGGTGTGCGGGTGAATGGCAGGTGTGGTGTGTGGGTGAATGGCAGGTGTGGTGTGCGGGTGAATGGCAGGTGTGGTGTGCGGGTGAATGGCAGGTGTGGTGTGTGGGTGAATGGCAGGTGTGGTGTGTGGGTGAATGGCAGGTGTGGTGTGTGGGTGAATGGCAGGTGTGGTGTGTGGGTGAATGGCAGGTGTGGTGTGCAGGTGAATGGCAGGTGTGGTGTGTGGGTGAATGGCAGGTGTGGTGTGCGGGTGAATGGCAGGTGTGGTGTGCGGGTGAATGGCAGGTTCCCAGCGGGACAGACAGACTGCAGCAGATGACACTCACAGAGTGAAGTTCTCCTCTGGGTAGCAGCGGTTCCGCAGGAGCCCCGCCCACAGCTGCACGCCGATGATGCCGAAGATGAAGAAGACGAAGAAGCAGAGGAGGAGCACGTTTCTCAGCATGGGCAGAGTGTCCAGGAGCAGGTTCACCAGGATCCGCATGCCTGTGTCACACACACACACACAACACACACACACACATACACACAACACACACACGCACACACACACATACACACACATACACACACATACACACACACACACGCACACATACACACACACACACACGCACACATACACACACACACATACACACACACATACACATACACACACATATGCACACACACACATACACACACATATGCACACACACAAACACAACACACATACACACACACACACACGCACACACATACACACACACACACATGAACACACACACACACACACACATGCACACACACCCACACACACACACACACACACACATACACACATACACACCCACACACACACACGCACAAACACACACATACACACATACACACCCATATGCATACACACAAACAGATGTGCATACATACACACACACACACACACACCACACATACACAGAAACAAACAGAAAACAATTTGTTTTCGATCAATAGAGATGATACAGTAAGGATAAAGACTTTAACTCACATGCTATATCACATATCGATCCGTGGTGTTCTGTGGTGATTTGTAGTGAAATTGAGGATCAAAAAGCTGAAACTGAAACTGCAAATGCGTGTGATTTTTAGCTTTTCAAATTCAAAAACAGAAAATATTTGTGTACCACACTGGAAACCTGTATCTGGAACCCTCTTCTGTAACACTCCACCTATGTATGCTTTGGAAAAAAAAAGTTTTGGTAGTCTTACTGAGAATGTAGCATGCTATGCCTAAGAAAAACCCCTCACTTAGACAAGGAATAAGGCCATGGCACCACCAGCTGCACATTAGCTCAGATCACTCAGCCTGAATAAAAAAAGAGAACTTCCACTGTGTTTGACTCACCACACACAAATGTACCTAGATATTGTCAATATGCAGAAGACGCATGACAAATGGACTATTTACAGCTGGGGATTATGGCCCAGGTAGAAAATAATAATCTCATAATGGCAGATAATGACAGTATTGAGTGAGTGGGGTTGTTGATGACGGTATCTGTAATGGAGGATGACGAAGCTAAGAGGCTGAAGGGTACTCATTTAGCCTGACACCCGGGCTCTGAGAGAGCCGCGCTGGTGGCTCATAGCACGGCTGTCCATCAGAAGAACTGCAGCTAGAGAACGCTTGCCTGAAGACAAACACTGTGAAATAACACTATGAAAGAACACTGCATAAGAACAATGACGGGCAACACTGAGAGAACACACTGCAGGAGAACAATATGTAAGAACACTGCAGGAGAACACTATGAAAGAACACTGCGTAAGAACAATGACGGGCAACACTGAGAGAACACACTGCAGGAGAACACTATGAAAGAACGCTGCAGAAAAACAATGACGGTCAACACTGGGAGAACACACTGAGGTAGAACACTATGAAAGAATAAGAGAGAACGCTGTCTGAGAACACTAAGCAAGAACACAAGGGACTACAATATACTCACTGGAAAAATATGCAGTAGGATGGTTTAGACTGGTTCATAAACATTTCAATATTAGGGCACAAATTAAACATTTAGTGCCTTTCAGGGACCCATCAAATACAAATACAAATACTAGCTTCAGCGCAAACTGAAGACGCACCTCTTCAAGCAGCACCTCTCCCTGTCCCTCCCTACCTCCCTGTGAACCTTAATTGTTGTCGTTCTGTGATGTACTTTTTTGTGTATCGGTATTTTTAGTTGGCTAGGCAAGCAGTGTTCCCACAGTCTGCTCTGTAGAACATCACAGGACACTGCAGCTCCATGGCATTGGCCGTCCATTACAGATGATGAAAAGCACAGAAATCCTAAATACCCTGTGAGATGCACAAAGCTAGGCTCATCCAGGCTGGCAGCTCTAGTCACACAGATAAGCCCATTACATCTGCTGGCCGGAGAAGCTTAAAGTTGCGCCCCTGGTCAAAAAGCGCTGCGTTTGAGCATAGACTGTGCGGGCACCCCGGGGTGGTGCTGTGGCGCTCTACTCGATGAGATAACCCTGAATAGACGCTGAAAAAGCTCTCTTATACCTGCACTAAGGAAGCAACCGAACCCACCTGTGAAGCCATTCGTCCCAAACGTTATGGTGCCCTGAAATGGCTGCAATTTCTACACGGTGAAACCAAAATGTATACCAATATACTTTAATAAAAGCCAAAAACCTGCACTACGTGTGAATGATTATTTTATTCCAAATATAAAATTGTTGTCCCAAAACTACATGACTGGATGAATTATCAGGCTTACAGAAGGCAGATGGCCATGCCTTGGAGGTATTCAGAGTTACACCAGTCAGCCTCTGAAAGTTTAGCCTCATTCTCTGAATAATCCATCAAAAACCAGAAACATCTTTGCTAATCCAGGATCATTGTATACCCTTGCCATACATACTTCAGTGTGGAAGCTACAGAAAAGCGTCAAAGCTGAAATTCCACCTCTCTAAAAATCTCCATTCTGTAACATGGATAAGAGTGCACCTGGGCCACATTGATGCTACTATTCAACAATGACCTGAGATACTGAAAGTGTCACAGATTATTGATGTTCTTAATGAAAACAGCACACAAGTTGCTATGTTAACAACGAATAAGAACATTCATATTTACAGCAGAATGTGAGCATTTGGCTAAAGGGGTTTCATAGTCCAGAATGTATTGATGGCCTAATATCAGTAAAATATCAGACACAAGGCAGGAATGAAAGGCTTTCAACGTTAAATTATTTATTTAAATGACCATTAGAGCAGATTTGTTAACATCATTGATTATATTCTTAAATATGTAAGATTATGTTCTGTGTTTGCATGGATTTGTCTTATATTCTAGACTGTAGGTTCTTTGTACAATATGTCCTGCCAATAAAGCATAAATTAACAAAAAGAAAAAGAGAGAGAGAGAAAAAAGCATTGCTTGTCAAGCAGATGATCACTTATGCCATCTGTTTCTCCTGTAACATTCGAAAATACCACGTTTGGCCACTAATTAATATCATCTTATTTTGTACCCGAACCCTGTGTGATTTTCAGAGCTCAAAGGATGATTGGTTGAGCGCTGCATACATAATCTGAAACCCTAAATGCCTGAACGCTGAGTCACCCACATGAGATGTGAAGGCAGGTCAACACGTGGAAAAGAGCTCTGTGCACACAGAGATATCAAATATTTATTCCAGAAAGACGGGAGGGAATGGCTTTCTCTGTGAAGCTGATCCGTCTCTGCGGAGACCTGAAACACTGCTTACAGAAAGAAAGGGTTTCTTACAGAGAGGAAGAGCATCTTACAGAGAGAAAGAAGAGAGGGCGAGAGAGAGGGAGAGAGAAAGGGAGAAATTTTTTTGTGGAATATGGAGGGGAAGACTGAATTCATCAAAAGGGATGTTTCATTTGCAGAAGAGGGCAAGAAAGAGAGCGATGGTGGGAATTGGTGGAAAAGCAAGAAAAGCAACCAGGAAGCCCATGGCTCAAAAGACTTTCACTCTCCCTCTCTCCTTCTCTCTCCCTCTCTCTATCTTCCCCTCACAATCTCTCTGCGTCTCTCTCACACACACTCTTCTTCATCCAGCTCCAGCTAACAGCTGTATCTTAATAGATCTCTATAAATCCAGTGCTCTATCTGTCCATCAGAAGGTGTCTGCTTAGCTACTTGAGTACAGAAAAGTCAATAAATCTCCACCTCTTCTTTCCTCATAAGCAGGTACAGATACACCTGAGCTAAGGTTCCCATCCCAGGGTAGACCACACATGCACATCTGACCGCCTTCATGCACTGAAAGGCTAATCTACTATAGACTCTCATCTGTGTTTATGCACAGACCAGCTAATTCACAACAACAGCCCTCTATTTAATGTAAGTAGCACGTTAGCTTACATCTTTATTGTTCCACATATAAATTATTCATGCGCATGCCATACACTGAGTGATAGACTGACAGGGAGTTAGACACAAAGGAAGAGAGATAAACCACCACATTGAAAGACAATGATGGTAATTTACAGCTGGGTGCACAATCAGGGGGGGAGGGCTGCCAGTGCCGCAGTGCTACAGCACATCCCTGCATTTACAGTACATTACACACAGTGCACTGGACATTGCCATATGTATTCCACATGCGTTTCTGTGTAAGCATTAAAGACAGAAGTATGTTGAGCTGACTCCCCGGCGTTAAGCGCTAAGGGCGGTGGTGGGAGAGAGCATCATCGCAGGCCTTCCTGGGTTAATCTCCCAGCCCTGATCACGCCGTTCTGCCTTAGGCCGTCCGCCCGTCCTTCTGTAACCACGCTCGTAGGCTCAACGAGAAGCCTGGGGCAACGGGACCACCCCGAGGGGGAGGTCAGCCGTGCCCATTCAAGTGCACCTGCGGCAGGGCCGCGAAATTACCCGTTAGCGCGGGGACGCTGACGCCGTAGCCGTCAGCGTGAATATTTCATGAAGCGCGGGAGGAGCCCTGGGGAGGCGTGGAGGGGGAGGGCCCGTCAGCGAACGTCTAATAAAGGACAGTCTACCGCCAGCACGCCAGGAAAATGATTTCCCACCAAATTACAGTGGAGATTAATTTAAATTCTATGAAGGAACCCTTCCAAGCCCTTGTAAATTAATTAAAAAGCCCAGTACAACAACTGAATGGCTTAGGCAGTTTAATTGAATTCTGATGTGGGTGACGTGTAACAGTTCTTCATAAAGCAGTTGTTGAGTTACTTCTGCATACCAATGCAGACGCGGCCATGCCGTCGGCGTTAATGAAACCATCAATCCAAAACATGTGCCACTGAAACTGCAAACACAAATAAAGCCCTAAGCATGTTTAAGATCTTTGTGCATTTGCGGTATATCACCTATTATCACCCGCTGCCAGTTTATGCGTCCCGCCATTTCATGGGACAGAACATCTCAAGCCATTACATTAACGGCTTCAAAAGACAAAACAATCTCATAATATATTTGATTTATTTAATATTTTGAAGAGACATCATATATCTAACAGAGCTTTTTTGAAAGTTAATTCACTATCTATAATTACATTTTGAATTAATTGGTCAGTTTTAGAAGTCAACATTGCATAGTGCTGAATAGGTGATAATATAGATTTACTGTAAGGATAATTATTGGAATAACACTGTTTATGCAATAGGTTCAGCTGGGCACTCGTTATTCCGAGGGAAAAAGGCCATGCATTAGATTATGTTGTGAATGGGTTCTTCTTGCAAAAAAGATCCAAGGTCAGATTCCAATTAAGAAAAGTGAGTTGCCTGCAAATCCAGGTCTCATCTAAAATGTTCATAAACATCAACGCATCCATCCATGTTATAACCTGCTTATACTGCGTTAGGGTCACAGGGGCATGGAGCCTATCCCATCATACATTTGGGAAAAGGCAGAAATACACCCTGGGCAGGTGACCAATCCACTGACTGCACAACATCCTCTCTCACACTTAAGACTCCAAGGTATGAATGAGTCCAGTTAACCTAATCTGCATGTCTTTGGACTGTGGGAGGAAACTGGAGTAGCTATAGGAAATTCACACAGACCTGTGGAGAACATGCAAACTCCACACAGCTCCACACAGCTGGTTGTCAGCTGGGGTTCCAACCTTGTACACTCTTGGAGATGACAGCATTACTCACTGCTCAGAAAAATGATATTTTTTTCCCATTAACTTTCCTTATGCCAAAGAAAAGACTTGGCTCTCCATTAATTAAAGAAAGGCAAACACAGAACACATTGTCCATGTGTAGACATGAAATGCGCACATGTAACAAAATGACAAATTAAACAGATACACAAATAAGCAAATGAGTCAAATCTGGCGGCCAATATTTGGCAGCCTGGATTCAAGCAAACGACTCAAATCTGGCACCCTGGACTGAATCCAGACTTGTCACACAAACCCCACAAGCACAGTTGAGCGAGTTAATTTAGAAAATAAAACCGCGCTGGTTGAACCCAAACCACTGCACGTGTTCATTCAGATCTGAAGAGCGGGACTCACTTGGCACCCTGTTGATAGCCTTCAGAGGTCGAAGGACCCTCACCGTCCTGATGGCTGACAGGTTGATGTTCTGTAGATCCAGCGAGTACTCCACCATCCTACACACAGATACACGGCGTTAAAAAAATGTCAGAAACAGTCATCATAAAAACAGTGATAAGGAGGAGCTGCCCACATGAGGCTACTGTTCAACATTCCAGTTCAACATGGGGGAAGATTTATTTGAGTTTGTGAACAAACTTCATGCGAAGGCCATTCCCCAACCTGCCTTTGCGCCGTATATAAGTTGAACTGCATGTACATTATGACCATCCACATATTCATATTGTTTCAAAAATTGAAGTAATGTGCAAATAATGTTCCTGCAATGTTCCATTGTTCCTGAAAATAAAGCCACATTCAGGAAACTGTTTTAGGAACTAAATAAATCGGCACCTGGGAAAGAAAGAAACTCTAAAATATGGTCCATTCATTTTCCTCCAATCTTATTCCACAAATTCAAACAGCATGAAAAGAAAAGTCATCATTTATCCCACCATCTGACTCAAAATACGTTTTTTTCCCTTCCTTTTAAAATCTCTCAGTTTGGCACTAATTTCAAACTGTGAGTTGTCCTTATAGGAATCATATCTCTTTTAATCGGCTTTAATCTCCTTCCATTTCCTGGAACTCCCCATTTGTAGTCACATAAAACACCCAGCGTGAAAAACTTCATATCCCAGCATGCAGACATCTCTCAGTAATGGTAATTGCACACACCTGTTTACTGCGCTGAATACTACTGCCTATTACATTTGATGAAGCAGCAGATTTCTGTGCCTGGAAATGGACGCTATGATGAAAACTTGGGATGAGGGTTAGAAATGCGTTCTTTTGTCAAAGGGAAAAATACTTTTCCTGTTTTCCCATGATTTTCACTTGACCTATTTTCAACTACAAAAAAGGTAAAGTCTGTTATGCTTGGAGTAATGTGTAGAGACTGCACACGGAGAAAGCAGAAAGAACAGAGAGAGAGAGACAGAGAGAGAGAGAGAGAGAGAGAGGCTTGGGGAATTTACTTGGCATTGGAAATAATTATTGGCGCAGGGAATAAACTGGGTCTAATATGGAAATGGCGTATAGCGGAGGCTCACCCTGCGCACACTGTGTACCACGCGCTGCCGAGCAGCTTTGCATTTATATATGACACCTGCGGCTGTCTGCCGCTCCGCAAGACGGAGAGTGCGGCACGCTGCCTGTATAGAGTGCATACAGATAACAGGGGTTAATGATCTCAGGCAAACTGCAGTGTGTGTGTGTGTGAGTGTGTGTGTGTGTGCACCTGTGTGTGTGTGTGTATGTGCGTGTGTGTATACACGTGTGTGGGCGTGCATGTGTGTGTATTTGTGTGTGTGTGTGTACACGTGTGTGAGCGTGCATGTGTGTGTGTGCGTGTGTGTGTGTGTACACGTGTGTGTGTGTGTGTGTGTGTGTGTGTGTGCGTGTGTGTGTACACGTGTGTGTGAGTGCGCGTGTGCACGTGTGTGTGTGTGTGTGTGTGTGTCTGTATGTCTGCATTCCAGATGAAAACATTTCAGATATTTCACACAGGCGCTGGAATCACAGGGTTGGGTAATTGAAAACCACGGTACTCTACACCAGCTGAGGCGGTCTCTCAGATGAAGATTCGCACAACAGACACATTGACTCAGTTAGCTATGGGACTTCAAAATGGATGCTGGGAAAATGTGCCTAAGCTCTGACAGTGTTGGCAACCACTTACAATGTTTGCAATGATATTGCTCAGCGTTACTGTGCTGAATAATAATGTTTTTTTCTGTCTGTCTTTAAACAACCCCAAACTACACGTTTCCAGGAATGGTGTAAACAGGTCTAGATAATGCTAAGACTTTCTCTCCACAGGAAAACACTTTTGCAATGGCTTTGTGAATTGACAAAATCACAAGGACAGTTTTTGCGACTTCACACAACTTTAAAAAAATTAACTGAAATTACAGCAATTCAGTGTAGACTTTAAGATAGAGTAGAGCAATATTAGTAATTAAATCCTTCATATTAATTTGAAAAGACTTTCTTTCCTGGAAGGACAACTCAAACCCTTTTGCTGTGACCAACACTGGAATCGAGGTGGGTAGACAATTGAGTTGTGACTGGTCCTACCGGGTTAAATAAATGTTCAAATAAATAAACGGAGGATGGCTGTAAATAGCATTGAAAAGGTTATTATCTTATGCTCAAGGATTTAATTACACTATAAAAGGAGGTGCATTCTGATATAGATCACCTTTTCCATCTTAAAGTCTACACTGAATTGCTATAATTTCAGAAATACCCAGCTACCCAAATAATGTCTTCCAGAAGTTTTTTTTGTCCCCCAAGTTGTATAAAGTTGGGTAGAGCCAATCAGCTATGTGGGGGTGATCAGGTGATCAGACACATTTTCCATAACATGAGTCCACATGTGTTATTATTCAACAAAAAGGCACAAAGGCCCCTCCCCTGTACATATATGGTGAAGCAATATCACTTTGAAATAATTTGTGTTTTTCAGCAATGTTCCAATCCAATAGTAGGCTATGATATTATCATAAATGAGAGAAAGGGCAAAATGCAAAAACCCCATAAGACTACAATATGTGTTTGTATCTAGAGGACGGAGCTAGGTTATTTTTGGGTCTACGCTACTAAATTGAAATTGCAGTCCTACAGCGAAGGCGCACACCAAAAAACATTTCGGAAAGCAACCCCATCAGCGAGGTTATATAACTGGCTTCAGGTAGTGGCATGAGGAACCCTAAAGAGATGCTTTTAATCCCAGACTTTTCCAAGATGTTCATAAATATTTAAGAGGCTACACAGGGCAGCATTTTTAGGTTTTTGTGGATTCAACACAAGCCATGTCTCCCACCCCCTCTCTGTGTCAACAGACTTCAGCAACATACATTTCACTTAACATCTCAAATCCTGAGAAGCCTTGAAAACATACTTACATACTGTACCTACATACACCAATGACTAGGGCACATGGGTAGCACTGATACCTTGGTGAGCTAAGCAGTCAAATTCAAACTGCGATGTTGCATGAAAGCATACTGTGAATGTAAAAGGAACTGCAAATCAGTGAAACATTACTGATACTTAGTCAAATGGCTGCAGTACTACATCTACTCTCAAATGCACAAATCTGATTAGCCTCACAAATACGGTTGGAAAGGTACAATTTTTTGTGGGGAATATACAATCTTCTGTTTTTGTAATCTCAGATATTTGGAATGTCTAAGATAAATTTCTCCTGTAGATGACATATGCATATTGTATCTTGTATATCCTTTTTATTTTTTAGATAGTATACCAAATAAACACATGTACCATGAACACAACACTGAAACTTACTGTATAAAGGTAATTTAACCTTCCATGCAAACGCACACACACACGCACGCACACACGCACGCACACACATGCACACACGCACGCACATGCACACACGCACACACACACACACACACACGCACACGCACACACACGTAAACATTAAAAATCAAACATTTTTCTGAGAAGAAACTGCCTCCCATGACCACGGCAACAGCATGGTATGAACAGTACAAAGCACATGCAAATGCACTGACATTCCAGTTGTACTAGAAGAGAGAGTACTGTCCCTCACTGCCTTACATACTGGCAACCAGGGCTGCCAGACTGGAGGATTTTACCCCAAATTTTGGGGGGTTTAAAAACCCATGGGGAGGTCAGTGCTAAATGGGAGATTTTGAAAGGTAGTGCAGGGGAAGAAGTGCTGAAAAATCAGCTGGAAATAGGGGATAGTAAGGACCACTTGGGAGGCACTGTACAGATAAAATCACGGCCATCTGGCAGTGCCACCAGTGATGCTCCCTCTCTTTATTTCTTCATGCATGTTGTATATGTGAGTGGGGCATGAGGTCCCACGGGTGCCGGGCGCAGATGTGCGCACAGATGTGCGGGTCAGCCTGACCGGTGTGAGGGTTCGGACCGAGCGCTGAGACAGCTGGACCAGGAGGTTTGTTTTTCGTTCCGTATTCATCAGAGAGAGGCACGGCGCTGAACCTGCTCATGAATCTTTCAGAGGAGCACTAAAGTTCCGCATGAGCCGTCCCATAAGATCGAGCCGCGATGGCGTCTCCCGGCAGCTGCGAAGCCAAGTCAGCGGCGTCACGTGACCGCGATGCCCTGGCAACCGGTGTGAGCGCGGCTTCTCTGTGACACGAACCTGCCCGCTGAGGACGCGAGCGAACGCCATGCGCGCTAACAGCATCGGCGCTAACAGCATCGGCGCTAGTCCTGCAATCGCAATACACCGCGCCTTCAAATTTCCAGTTTTCCCTTCAGAGGAAATGGTGCAAGGTGGGGAAAAATGTGCTATGCGAGCTAGAATACCAACCCAAATTACCATGGAGGCACAGCCGCACATTTAAACATCGTCTCTCCCGCTTCCCTAATTGAATTAAAAATAACGGTGCAGGAAAGCGGGAGCGTGGAGCCAGCTTTCGCCACGTCTCTCCTTCAAACCATCGACAGATGTTTCAGACCGTATCAACCAGCGCCAGTGTTTGTTGTAATAATTAGCTACCTGCCTCACAGGCGCTGGTTTTAATTGTTGGCTTCTTTTGGCAGCTTCTCCTGCGCGTCTCTCTGATGTAGGTGAGGTCTCTGTGGAAGGCAGGGAAAATGCCAGAAGACAGCGCTCACTGACATTCAGAATGCATTCTGACAGGATGAGTGAGTGTGGGTTTATGAGTGTGTGTGTGCATGTGTGCGTGCGTGTGTGAGAGAGAGAGAGAATACAGTGGTGTGAAAAAGTGTTAGCCCCCTTCCTGATTTCTTATTTTTTTGCATGTTTGTCATACTTAAATGTTTCAGATCATCGTCAAAGACAAGTAAAAACAAAATGCAGTTTTTAAATGAAGGTTTTTATTATTTAGGGAGAAAAAAAATCCAAACCTACATGGCCCTGTGTGAAAAAGTGATTGCCCGCTAAACCTAATAACTGGTTGGGCCACCCTTAGCAGCAACAACTGCAATCAAGCGTTTGCGATAACTTGCAATGAGTCTCTTACAGTGCTGTGGAGGAATTTTGGCCCACTCATCTTTGCAGAATTGTTGTAATTCAGCCACATTGGAGGGTTTTCGAGCATGAACCACCTTTTTAAGGTCATGCCACAGCATCTCAATAGGATTCAGGTCAGAACTTTGACTAGGCCACTCCAAAGTCTTCATTTTGTTTTTCTTCAGCCATTCAGAGGTGGACTTGCTGGTGTGTTTTGGATCATTGTCATCATTGGATCATGGCTTTATAACCTTTTCCAGACTGCTAGATCTCAATTACTTTCTTTCTCATTTGTTCCTGAATTTCTTTACATCTCGGCATGATGTCTAGCTTTTGAGGATCATTTGGACTACTTCACTTTGTCAGGCAGGTCCTATTTAAGTGATTTCTTGATTGAGAACAGGTGTGGCAGTAATCAGGCCTGGGTGTGGCTAGAGAAATTGAACTCAGGTTTGATAAACCGCAATTAAGTTATGTTTTAACAGGGGGGGGGCAATCACTTTTTCACACAGGGCCATGTAGGTACTTTTTCTCCCTTAATAATAAAAACCTTCATTTAAAAACTGCATTTTGTGTTTACTTGTGTTGTCTTTGAATAATATTTGAATTTGTTTGATGATCTGAAACATTTCTTCATTTCCATCATTATGTGACAAACATGCAAAAAAATAAGAAATCAGGAAGGGGGGCAAACACTTTTCCACACCACTGTATGTGTGCACGTGTGTAACTGTGGTTGTGTGGGTACCTCTCATTCTCTGGGAGGAGTGAATCCAGAGCAGTGATAGCTGGGAGAGAAGAATGGCAGCTCTACAGACGGAGGGGTGAGCTGGGCCTGCAGTCAGGGCTGTCTCCCCTCCATTCCCCCTCACACGAGGACAGGCGGGGGGATTAAATGCAGAGCACACACACTCAAAGCCCCGTATCCACACACAAGCCCCACGCGTGACGACAGGCGGACGGGGAAGGTGTGTGAGACGTCATTAGTATTCTCTGCATTCACGACTAACAGGAAGCTGTAGATTAAACCACATGCAGAGAGGGACCAGCCCAATCCCACACAGATGTGCAACCCCCCCATTCCCCTGTCTCCCACGTCACCATTTCCCAACACAAAGAGGATGAGAGCGTATGGAAACCAAAAATCAACAGCCGGAACCCCCGCCTGTTTCCACATGAGCACATTTCCACTGAACCACCAGGAGCACCTGGAGACAGTTGGAAATATTTGCACAGCAAACTTTCAAGACTAACATTTGGTGATATTGTGGCTGAGTGGTCAATTTGAGACGATTCAGAAGAAACAGAGCGAGATGATTGACGATTTAGCCCAAAGTATTCACCATCTACAGTCCCTGGAAAGGTCTGAGGCACAGACTCAGACAGAATCTGGGTCAGTGACTAACACAGGGGGGTGAGGGCATGTGTGTCAGGCCCTGGAGATGATGGAGAAGCTTGTGATACAGCGAACCAGGAGCCCAACCCGAGATAACTGCCATCCATCATCATGGCTGTCACTGCCAGCCCGAGAGCTTAATCTGGAGAGACTAATCACAACCAATCTGAAGCCAGGGCCACCTCTGGAGGACAGTATGTGACACTCCATTAGGGGCTTTCAGAGGGACTATAAAGCCCTGGTAGAAAGCCCCCAGAGCATGGAATACCTGTCAAATCAAACAACCAGCAGCATATGAGAGAGAACACACACACAGTCAGAGACTCACCTGAACTACACACAACCGACGGACTCATCAGATACACCTGTACTACACACAAACCTACAGACTCATCAGATACACCTGAGCTACACACAACCTACATACTCATCAGATACACCTGTACTACACACAACCTACAGACTCATCAGATACACCTGTACTACACACAACCCACAGACTCATCAGATACACCTGCACTACACACCAACCCACAGACTCATCAGATACACCTGTATTATACATCAACCTACAGAGTTATCAGATACACCTCTACTACACACAACCGACAGACTCATCAGATACACCTGCACTACACACAACCTACAGACTCATCAGATACACCTGTACTACACACAACCCACAGACTCATCAGATACACCTGCACTACACACCAACCCACAGACTCAACAGATACACCTGTACTGTACATCAACCTACAGAGTTATCAGATACACCTGTACTACACACAACCTACAGACTCATCACATACACCTGCACTACACACAACCTACAGACTCATTAGATACACCTGTACTACACACCAACCCACAGACTCATCAGATACACCTGTACTACACACAACCAACAGAGTTATCAGGTACACCTGTACTATACACCAACCAACAGACTCATCAGATACACCTGTACTACACACCAACTGACAGACCCATCAGATACACCTGTGCAACACAGCAACCTACAGACTCCTCAGATACACCTGACCTGTACTACACACAACCTACAGACTCATCAGATACACCTGCACTACACACCAATCTACAGACTCCTGAGCGTATCCTATAACCAAAATAATAATGCAGCCGTGAGTAAGAAACAAGGAAAGAAAATGGGGAGACATATGATGGGAGAGCGGAAAGAGGGAGAGAGACAAAGAGAGGAGATTTACTGTGGCACTTAAGAAACTCAGGAGGAAAGAGAAACATATATACGGTGGGAGTAATGCGAGAGACAGCAGAAAGGAAACAGAGAGATGATGAGGAGAGAGGGTTGAGCCTGCAATCGCCGCAGCGCTCCTCTCCCGCGGGACTCACTGACTGCTGTCATCTTTCTTTATGCAGGCAATTCCCCCTTTCCCCCTGGCCCAACACCAGCGCTGGAACAACCGCTGAGATGAACCACAGGGACAGCTGTAACATAGACTAAACCCTGCACTAGTGCTGGAAACACCACTGAGATAAACCACAGTGGCGGCTGTAATGTAGACTATACCCTGCAGACCAGCGCTGGAACAACCGCTGAGATAAACCACTGCGCCGTGTAATTTGCACTACCCGGCTAACACAAAACATTCTCACAATATGGCAATGTTATAACACTGTAACCAGTAACATTGCCAGAACATTTCACATTAGCTGGGTATGCCCTGCAGACTCATCACTGGAGTAACCGCTGAGATAAACCACAGTGTGGGGTGTAGTTTGCGGTATGCCTTGCAGACTCATCACTGGAGTAACCGCTGAGATAAACCACAGTGTGGGGTGTAGTTTGCGGTATGCCTTGCAGACTCATCACTGGAGTAACCGCTGAGATAAACCACAGTGTCGAGCATAATGCGTTCAGGCCATGGTGACAGACAGCAGGCCAGCCCCCTCGTCTAGCCTTCCATCTTCCCCCGAGGCAGCGGCCGCTGACCCCACCGTGGTGGCAGTCACTGTGTGATTTAGGAGGGCGCATTCTGCTCTCCTGCCACCAGGCACATTATTTCCATTAGTAATGTAATGACTCCACAGCAACAGGAAAGAGGGTTTGAGGCTTTTCACTCCCACGCCTGCCTAAAAAAACACACACCCATGCGTAGTATGCTGCTGCTATGAAGAAATCCATGAGGAGATGTGCTATGGATTCTCTTCTCTACACAAATAATGCCCGGTATACAGATATGTTTTCAACCCGAGGTCCAAAAATAATATGAAGAAGTTGCCTGGAGAATAAGAGCATTAAATAGAAAATGAAATAGTATTAATTTGTTGCATATAGTAAAAGACCCTGTTAATATTATCTGTCCTCCCTGTTGCTGCAGCACCTCCTCATGACTGTCTTTCTCTGTCCACACTGTTACTGCAGCACCTCCTCATCGCTGTCCTCCCTGTTACTGCAGCACCTCCTCATGACTGTCTTTCTCTGTCCACACTGTTACTGCAGCACCTCCTTGTGACTGTCCTCCCTGTTACTGCAGCACCTCCTCATGACTGCCCTCCCTGTTACTGCAGCACCTCCTCATGACTGTCTTTCTCTGTCCACACTGTTACTGCAGCACCTCCTGATGACTGTCCTCCCTGTTACTGCAGCACCTCCTGATGACTGTCCTCCCTGTTACTGCAGCACCTCCTCATGACTGTCCTCCCTGTTACTGCAGCACCTCCTCATGACTGTCCTCCCTGTTACTGCAGCACCTCCTCATGACTGTCCTCCCTGTTACTGCAGCACCTCCTCATGACTGTCCTCCCTGTTACTGCAGCACCTCCTCATGACTGTCCTCCCTGTTACTGCAGCACCTCCTCATGACTGTCTTTCTGTCCTCCCTGTTACTGCAGCACCTCCTCATGACTGTCTTTCTGTCCTCCCTGTTACTGCAGCACCTCCTGATGACTGGGCTAACTGCTGGGTCTGTCAGCTGGTCCATCACACCTGTTACTCTTTTGTTACCTGCACTGTGTCTGATTGGAGCAGCTCTGCTCAAGTCCCAGTCAAGCAAACACCACACAGTTGTTCAGTCATTTTATATCTGCCCTCACCACATGGACAAACACAATTAGCCTATGTTTTCCCCAAACCAGAATGCTGAAGCCACAGCCAAGATAAGACTATAAAAGTGTGTGTTTCTGTTCATTAACTCTGCTGAACAAAATCCATATTTATCTGAAGCACTATAGATTAGCTGACTGCTTGAGGTAGCACACACACTCACACACACACATACACATATACACATATACACACACAAAACAAAACCCCACACCACTCACATTGGTGCCCCTTTGAAATAATATTTAAAAATAAATGAGATAAATGAGAAAACTCGAGCATGCATAGCGCTTTCTCCGCTGCGATGCGGGCCACCGGGGGCAGTGAGGAGCCACAGGTTAAAGAGGGTGGAGGCAGGGGAACAGGACGGCCGACAGGAAGGGGGGGCGCATTTCGCTTGATTCCCACGACTGTCCCCCCGCTACCTCAGAAGCGCCCGAGGCCAGTTCACACCTTGCGACCGTGACCTTCCCAACATGACGGCCATTAAAGCAGCGGCTCTCGGGCTGTGTATTCACCCTCGCCCGTTAAACAACGCTACGCGTTGAGCTGACCATAACGTGCATTACTGTGTGTAAAAGTGTGCTTCTCAGAACTCCAGCCATGGCCAGACCCCAGGGCTGACTAGAGATAGCGGGAATGCGGATGCACTCATGCTGCTCGAAGCAGCAGCTGTTTTTCCTGGACACCACTGACAATTCCCAGGGAGCAGAACTGCAGTATTGCTCAGGTTTTACCTGGATATAGCCTGCCTACGTCTTAGCCAGCCAGAAAACTTTTGCTTTTCCAACAAATGTAGATCGTAGAATGCAGATGCAATTTTGCCAACTTTTCCCCACTAAAATGTTCACTGGGCAACTGCAATCCCTCATGTTCAAACCACACACAGATGTAACATACACTCAGTCTATATATTTTTTTACTTTATTAGGTAGACCTGTACACCAGCTTGTTAATGCTAATATATAATTAGCCAATCATGTGGCATGCAGACATGGTCAAGAGGTTCAGCTGTTTTTCAGACCAAACATCAGAATGGGAAAGAAATGTGATCTAAGTGACTTTAACCATGACATGATTGTTGGTACCAGATGGGGTGGTTTGAGTATCTCGGAAACTGCTGATCTTCTGGAATTTCTGGGATTTCTAGTTTATGGAGAAGAAAAAAGCATCCAGTGAGTGACAGCACTGTGAGTGAAGCACCTTGTTAATGAGAAGGGCCAGACTGGTTCAAACGGACAGGAAGGTGACAGTAACTTAAGTAACCATAAGTTATAACAGTGGTATGCAGAAGAGCGCATCACTGAACACACAACACGTTGAACCTGAAGTGAATGAGCCACAGCAGCAGAAGACCAGTAGTTACAAAAAAATAAGTCTAATAAATAGCTAATAAAGTTGCTGTTGAGTGTAAAGTGCCTTCTCATCATTATACTCTTCAGTACATTCATTTCTCTGCCAATATCCATGCCCATAAAGAAAGTATTTTATAAAGCATTGTCATAAAAATCTTTCATAAAACAGGATTTAAAGATCATTTGGAATCATGCAAGATGAATTTCACACCCAGGTAATGCAAAAAAAATTGGGTGACTCCAAATCTGTTGAATATATTCATGTTGAATGATACAATACAAATCACCAGCTTGTTTGCTTATGCTCTTATTGATTATAAATGGCCCTCTCTGCCTTCCAGGTGACATTGCACTTTTTTGTATTCCTGAGACTAACACCAATGTTCTCTTCTTAAGTCTCCGGTTAAAAGCATCTGCTGAGAGAATGTAATGTCAGGTTTTGTTGTACATGATGTGAATGCATAGGTGTCGACTTTGAAGGACAAAGATGAAGACTGTTCTTGTTTTAAGCTGGGAACAACAAATTATTTTGTTAACAGTTACAAAACAAAGGTGGAATTACTTGATCATAAAATAGATAAAATGTTCAGTAAAATTTGTAAAAGTAAAGAGTACTCTTGAACCAGCTTAACCCTTTGCAGAATAGGTTATTTTGGAATGTTTTTTTCTTCTTCAGGCTGTTACAGCAGCAGAATGTTCATATAGGAACTTTGTTGTGACCTTATTTGTGACCTTAAAGGCCCACATGCATCAGCTTTCTCTTCCTGGTTTTAGCGTCTGAAGCACCCACAACATATTCACCAAGAGCCTGTAACCCTCCCCCCCAGAGCCCAGTGGTCAGCTCTCTGTGTTAACATTTAGCAACGCCATCCGATAATTACGCAAAATCATATGTCATGTCACATGGGAAATTGTTTTTTACGAATAGCTCTGAAAAATAGCACTTTGACTCCAAGATGTCCATGCTCCCACCAAAATGTAATTCTTCTTCTTGAGTCAGTATGGAACACAAAGTGAAAGCTCCAAGCTCCAACACGAAAAGCTCAAAAACATGAACATGGTGCGTGTTAACGGTTAACGGAGCGACGTCACGGAGAAGCACTGCGGCAGCCGACAGCAGACGACCACCGCAAAACCCAGCAGTCATATCTTTCATTTCATATCTCCACACTGAGTTTGAACATCAGGAGACCTGACCTCTTATTTTTTATTGTTTATTTTTTTATAACGTGACGACCCTCGGGTCATCCGGTCCTTACCCTGCCATGACAATGAAGAAGTCCAGCCGGTTCCAGGTGTCTCCCATGTAGCAACGCTGGCCGAAGATGCCCAAAGCTAACATCTTCACCACCATCTCCAGGGCAAAGAAGATGTATATGAAAGCATCGAATGCCTGACGAGACAGAGGCAGTAAAATTAATACAGCATGCTGTGCAGGTACTTCACACGGCAGAAAGAAACATTCCCAATGTTTGCTTCTGCTGATGTGACTGGAGTGTGGGCCTAAACTTTCATCTGTTTGGGCTATAGGGCTTTGACTGCCTCAGAATACTGATGACACAGGATTCTCATGCCGTAGCTTTGAGCATACATTAAATGCCATACATCATTCAAACAGTTCTTTTTATTTCTGTTAGAATTATACAAATCAGATTTCAAAACAGATATTATAAACAAATATCTCTCTCTCTCTTTCTGTTTCTCTTCCTCTCTCTCTATACATTATTTTATAAATATAATTCAATTTAATATAATTGGACAAACTGGACATACAATCAAAATCTTGAACTTGCATCAACCAACAAATCTATAAACAGGCAGCAAATTACTGATAGCCAATAGTTCATCAACTTCTCATTTCACTGTCAAAGCTTTCAATCGCCTGTTCATTATGATCAGCCCAGTTTTTAATGAGCAATTAGGAGGCACATCAGGCTTTGCATGTGGAACATAACCTCCTCTGTGGCTGGAATGTTTGCATAGCGTTCCCCCATCCCTCATTCACACCACACACAGAGATCTGTGCCGATGTTTCATCTGAACATTCATTCCCATTTATTTTTCTCTTCTTGGAGAGTAATTGGCATAACGGGTAGCTCAGCGGCAGAGGATTTTGATTCAATCATGCACAACGCAGGTAATTGTTTGTTTCTCCTTGTCAAAAATTCACTCTGTCTGACATGATTCTGTAGGTCCAATCTACAAAACATTGTGGTAAATTCAGATTTTAAACAGAAACAGTGAGTTCTCAGTGAGCAAAAGGAGAAATCTTGACATCTAGAGGGCTGTAAATCTGGGACTGAGAGACGTTCTGACAGGAACAGACTAATTTACCCCCAGTTTATCTCATGTTTCATTTGGATATAGCATCTTAGTTGGCTAGAAACCTTTCACTCTTCAATCAAATATAGCCAGGTTTAACCTGAACTCGTCTCGACCTACGTACTGTCTAGCCAGCTGAAAACCCAGCTATATTTGGTTGAAAAGTGAAAGAACTACACTACATCCAGGTAAAAACCTGAGCCAAATTGGGGGTAAATTAGTCAAAACGTCTTTCAGACCCAGATGTCTAGATCGGTCTGGATTCCACATGTTGCTGACTGGGATCGTACACTCTCAGAAATAAAGAGTACAGTGTAGATTAATTTCCCAAATGTATCCAGAAAGGTACAATACTGTTCTTTTGGGTAGAAATAAGTACCCTTTTCAAATAAATAAATAATTATTCCAATGGCAGTTTTATGTACCGATAGGGCTCCCCCCATTTTTCATACTATCTGTTCTGAGAGTGTGCAAGTGCATGGCGTGAATCCTTGTATTATCCCATGCTATTGTGTGTGTGTGTGTGTGTGCATGCATGCGTGCGTGCGTATGTGTGTTTGTGCTACTCAATCCATACTGATTCAGATAAATACAGATTTTGTACAGCTGAGTTAATGACTAGTGTCAGGTGGGTAAGATAGCATTAATTTCAGTCTCATAGAGGCACTGAATTCCACCTGCATCTGTGAATCCAAAACCAGCCATGACGGTGCATGAAATGAGGAATGTCGTGCAAATATGTGAGACCCCAGCCAGCGAAACACCTCACGCCTAGCCTCCCTCCCCTTCCACCTCTCCGTTTACTCCTCTTTTTTTCCCTCCGGTGTGGCGAGCTCTCACATCCCGTCTTGTGTTTAATTCATTTTCTCCATTGACCCAGGTCTATATTTAACCTCCTGCGCTGTTGCTGTGCATTTCCTCACAGCGGCTCAGACAACCCCCCCGGTCAGACGGCAATCACAGAGATGGAGAGAGGGAGAGAGGGAGAGAGGGAGAGAGGGAGAGCGAGAGAGGGGAGACTGAGAGACGGAGAGAGATGGAGAAAGCAGAGAGAGGGAGAGAGGGAGAGAGCGGGGAGAGAGAGGGGAGACTGAGAGATGGAGAGAGTGGAGAGAGGGAGAGAGGGAGAGAGATGGAGAGTGCAGAGAGAGGGAGAGATGGAGAGATGGACAGACAGAGAGACTGGGGAGAGACGGAGAGATGGAGAGATGGAGAGAGGGAGAGATGGTGAGTGCAGAGAGATGGAGAGAGGGAGAGATGGAGAGACTGGGGAGAGACGGAGAGATGGAGAGACGGAGAGAGGGAGAGAGCAGGGAGAGCGGGGAGCCGCTCTCCATATTTCTCAGGCCGATGGAGCCAGCGGCTCGTTACGAGGAGAATCTCAACGCCGCCTCTCGCATGTTTTCACTTTTGACGAGGAGTGATCATGCTACCTTATTTTAGAACATTTTAAAACATTCGACAGGCCTGCCATGGAAACTCACAGCTCCGCCTGGCAGGGTCTTGGATAGGATAGGTTGGATTTCTCCGGAACAGCGACCGACCGGCGTGGTAAACAATCGTGCACAGTGGCAAGCTGTTTCAGTATTCACCGAACAAGCGAAAAATATCGACTGAACATGTGAAAAAAGAACATTGCTCAAAAGTTCTTTGTTGCTTTAAGTTTAAGGTAACTTTATTCAGGTTTCTTCATTTCTTTTATGAACCAAAGCAACTAGTTCAGAGACCAAAGGAGAGACATAATCTCCATCAACTCCTTGATCCATCGCCCAATGGTAGACTAGACTGAAATGTAATCGATACAAACACTAATTTATTCCAGCTGCAATCAGACTAATGAAGTAAGATCTTTGGGACCTTTGGGGAACGTGTACGTCTTTTTATATTTATGCAGAGATATTTATTAATATGCCGATTTATTTATTGATTTATTGATGTTGTACGTCTCTGTCTTTGTGTAGCCTGTAGGTTCTGTGTCATGGTTTTATCTTGCAACCAAACTGTCCCTATGGGGATTATGATGAAGAACTCGACTAGACTGGACCTTATCCACCAGTCTCATTCTCCACATTTGTTCAATTTGTATTGCATATAGCCGAGGGAAGGAGAGAGAGACGGATGAAAAAATGAAAGAGGAAATTGATGGTAAAGGCAGAGATGAACGGCGCAGGAATAGGGGGATGCATTATTAAGCACACAGAGGCGTGACATAAAGACTCCCCAGGGGAAGGAGGATAAATCACTGGGGTGTCTGAGGTCTCGGCCCCCTCATCCCCCGCAGGCACACAGAGGGGCTGTCATATAACACGTGGAGCCACACTTTCAGAGAATACGCGCGCCACCAACAGCTTTGACAAAGACTGCTAATGAGCTGTGAATATGTGAGTGAGTGTAGGCCTGAGAGGAAATATGGGATGTCAGAGAGAGAGCGAGAGAGAGAGAGAGAGAGAGAGAGAGAGAGAGAGAGGGAGAGAGACGCTCTGATTAAGCGTGTCTGTGAAGTGATTGATTGTAATGATATTAAATGGACAAACATCGGACATTGCTCACACACACACACGTACACACACACATTGACAGAAGGGGAAATAAATGTTAAAGGCATGATGCTGAGGCTGGTCCAGACTATAGGAGAACAGGTTATCTGCAGGGTTGTTTTGTATGTTTTGTGATCTGGAGTCGAAGTGAGCCTCTGAAGACCAGCAGTGGTTCAAATGGAAATCCTCCGGGGTGAAGCATCTCATTGGAGAGATTATGCATTGGATTAGTGTGCCTGCCTTTCAAGTGCTCAGAATGGACCTCAGTCCGGGCTGGCTACAAAGCTGCTGATACACTGTGAGCACCTCTCTCTCCACGGATAAGTACTCAAATGGCTAAAGCCCTGTGTTTCAGCACCCCAGAGATGGAGGTCATTTATTGGGGAAATATGGGCTGGTGAACTTTTGGCATGACGAGAGGGGCTAAATTCTGTGAAAACTTTATAAATCAGGTTTATAAAACTGGTCTCTACACAGCTACACATGCCTTTGACTGGGCTGGAATAGCTAATTACAGTTCAGTATTCCAGCTGTAAAATTCAGCTATGCCAGCATGACCAGCTTAAATGAAATTAAGCTGGTCTAATTGGGTATGAGCTAATAAACTAGCTTGGCCAAGCTGGTCATGAAGCTGGTATAGCTGGGTATGACTTGGTCAACCAGCTACCAGCTGTTCCAAAACTTAGCTTGGCCTGGTAAATCTTGGAACTGGTCTCAACTGGTCAACCAGCTAAATCATGTCAAGCTGAGATCTGGTCGAACTGGTCAACCAGCAACCAGCTGTTTCAAAACTTAGCTTCAGCTGTTGAGGGACAGAACGAGAGATAAAGAGAAAGAGAGAGCGAAAGAGAACGAGAAAGAGAGCACTTCTGACTTTTAAAAGCCCTGTATAGACACAAAATGGGATTATTCTCTCAGAGGTCACATATAGGAAGAGAGAGAAAGAGCGTTAACAAGAAGAAACATGTGCGAGGAAGGGAGAGGCGGAGAGTGGGCAGAGAAAAGGAGAAATGGGGGATGAGAAGAGGA
Organism: Conger conger; assembly: GCF_963514075.1. Lineage (NCBI taxonomy): Eukaryota > Metazoa > Chordata > Actinopteri > Anguilliformes > Congridae > Conger > Conger conger. The sequence continues at coordinate 74,816,418 of NC_083761.1, forward strand.
GGAGAGGAGAGATGGAGCTCACCTGTAGGATCTGGCAGCGATCGGAGGAGCAGTCGATGTTCTCGCACGGCTGGTACATGCCCAAGGTCACACAGTTGAGCAGGATCACCATCATGGTGACACGCTCGAACCACGTGGGAGAGACAGAGAGTCAAGGAGCGTGCATAAAAAAAATACACAAAATGGCGGAATGGCACAGCTTGCCACCGCACACGCTACGCACAGCGGTAACATATCAGAGCTTTGATGGGCTGTCAGAACACGACAACATCAAAGCAGAACCGAGAGCGTTGCTCCTGTTGACAGTGCCATCCTTTTCACATGTCGAAGTATAGCGAAATGATCAAACACAGGAAACTTTGGCCCTTGCCACCCGCAACAATAAACAACAACGACAAAAAAAAGATCAAAGCGCCCTTGTGGGTTTTCTGTATAATTAGCAATCACTCTGTTAACCGACAACTTGTTTGGGGAAATTCACTTTTTGTAAATCTTGCATGACAGAAAGAATCTCTTTCGCTTTTGAAGTCATCTGAACGAGGGGATATGAATCCCTCGAACCTTTTATGACAGTTTACAACGCATCCACAAGTGGGTCCCCACACAGCTGCTCGATCCCGCTATGTCACCAACCGCAAAAACTGTTTAGAGCTCTGACACTTTTGCTTACAAAAAGTAATCTACAAAGAGAATGCTCTGCCTAAACCTTCAATTCTAAAGCTTGATTTTTCAAAACTTCCAGCCAGAACCCAATGGATCTGTTTTGCACAGATTAAGTAAGCCTAGTTCCAGTACGTTACATTACATTACATTAATGGCATTTGGCAGACGATCTTATCCAGAGCGACGTACATTTGATTAGACTAAGCAGGAGACAATCCTCCCCTGGAGCAATGCAGGGTTAAGGGCCTTGCTCAAGGGCCCAATGGCTGTGCGGATCTTATTGTGGCCACACCGGGGATTGAACCTTGTGGGTCCCAGTTGTGTACTTTAACCACTACCCAGACAACATTCTAATTTGAATAGAGATTCTCCACACAGCACTGAATTTAGTCTATAGGCTTAATCTGTGTCTATGGAACTGGTCATTGAAGTCTGAAGATACATTAATCTAAGATAAATTACACATTGGTGAAGGAAACGGTTCCAATTTGGGGATAATTCTGTATGACGTGGTGAGCTACCTATAATTCACCCTTATAATTCAGTAAAGCACAACAATGAATACTCGGAGAGAGGAGACAGGTCTTGCTGCATCAGGTTTGGCAAGACGGGTCGCTGAGTCTGCAGATATGTGGTCTTGGAAGGAGTTAGTGTGGCTATGAAAGATGCGATTCTGTTTTTTCCCAGCAAAGGGCAGATACACTGATCTAAAGGACAACATCATTCTGCAATCAAATCCAGCTTCTTTAGCATTGGCTGTCTCGCGCTATCAACCTCTTAAACCCTATAGCCCACTTCCAATCAAACGCTGCTTTACGACGACATTTGTGTGGATAAAAAGGGGCTTTCGCAGGGTGCTGAAATTGATAATCTCTGATGCCAATCAAAAAATTGGATTTCACAGCTTTGCTGGTTGGAGAGGGTCCATCGGGGGTTTCAAAAACGAATTAAACCTTGTGTTCTGAACTCAACACCCAGAGGCAGTTTTGCTGGGTTAGCACAAGACAATGCACAGCAGGCTAAACAGCAGAGCTAGCCAAAGCTTTCCAAAAGAAAAAAAACATCAATAAAAACCTGTCAGTATTTTCAAGCGTGACAGGACAAATGAATAAGCGTTTGCTTTGACTGACGCCTTACAATACAGTGCATGAAAGGGAATTTAACAGTCCACAATGCGGAATAAATCTCCGGGGATTAAGTGAAATGTCCTCGGGCGTGTGCATGCAGCAGAGCTGCGACAACTGTTCCCTGAGCCCAAGAGGACCACTGCGGGATTATTTCTGAGAACCCTCGCTCTTCAGCACTTATGAATAACAGAAGGGGCTGTGTTATTCCCCAGCTCTCCGGGCCTTGGTTTCCAAACACTGGTACGTGGATCGGCGCCTGAGCCTAGCAAGATGGCCGCCCGTACCAAGCAATTACAGTTAGTCATAGAAATGAATGAAAATAATGACTGGCTCAAGGGCCCAACAGCTGTGCGGGTCTTATCGTGGCTACACCGGGGCTTGAGCCACCAACTTTCCGGGCTCCAATCATGTAGCTTAGCCACTAGGCTACAGGCTGCCCCAGGTGATGCATGATGTTGTTGCCCTTACAGTGTATGGTCCATAAGACTTTGAGATTCTTAATTGCCAGTTGACAGGCTGAACATTTTTAGGAACCACTGGTATAAGGCACAGTACACAGGAGCACATAAAGCATGGACCCTCCCATAATAGGCAGCGTAGGTGCCAGCTGGCTGGCCAAAATGCGTAAAGTTTAGATACATATTGACACACCTGGGAATACGAGATGTCAGCACTGTTGGGGATAACCAGCTCTGAGAACGACCTGTGACTTAGACCCTTAGGACCTATCAGAATGCACAGCGGTGGTGATTTGGAGAGCGTAACACAGATGCCATCACAACATCAGGATTAGAGCCCCAGGAGATCTGTCCAATGTCACTGAAAACTAGGGCAGCATATCTATCCTGATTTAAGTACCTCTGAAATGGAAATTCATCTTGCCACCAATGATGCATTAAATACAAACTGATCCAGCCCCCTTGCACATCCCCATGTTTAGATCAGTGAGTGTGTACTGTATGTGCATGTGTGTGTCTGTGTGTGTGTGTGTGTGTGTGTGTGTGAATATCAATGCATCATATAACTGCTTTCATCAATCATTTAATATGATTTTAAAAGCAGTATGAATCTTATTCGTATAATGACAGTCGTATAATGCATCGACTTGAAGGCAGGAGCCCTAAATTGCCTGTCTGTCTGTGTCAGTGCAGCTCATTGCGCTGTTTGGCTACTCTACCCCCCAACCACTCAAATCCATGTGGGCACGTGGCAGTGGTATTTCAGGTTACGGAGGATCAGAGGAAATCAGGCTACTTTGAGGCTGTGCCAAGTTCATTATATGTGGCTCATGATGAATACTGGAGAGGCAGGGCTGACAGCACAGCTGTGTTTAAGGATAGAAGATGTTCTGCCTGGCACTGCATATGTTTAATAATCAGCGATATAATCAGTTACACCAGCTTTATGGACTGGAGGATCTCTGATCTTCTCTACTACTGCTAGTTACTACTACAAGCACTAGTAATTACTACTGCTAGTAGCAGTTACTACTACTACTAATGAATGGGGTGACATTGGCTCAGTCATCTGGTAGTCAGAGAATTGCCAGTTCGATCCCACCCTGGGTGTGTTAAAGTGTCCCTGAGCAAGTGTCCCTAACCCCCAAATGCTCCTGACCAGCTGGTCGGTGCCTTGCATGGCAGCCAATCGCCGTTGGTGTGTGAGTGCTCGTGTGAATGGATGAATGAGAAGCATAAATTGTACAGCGCTTTGGATGAAGGTGCTATACAAATGCCAACCATTTACTATACTACAAAATGCTTTACAGAGATGAGTGTGAAACTCTGCTCAACAACCACTAATGCATAGCACCCACGTGGGTGATGCATGGCGGCCATTTTACACTCAGCACACATCACACACTCACCACACATCAGCTGAGGTGGAGAGGGAGAGAACAATTTCAGAAAATCAAGCTGGGGTATGATTAGATAGCAGGTTGAGAGAGCCAGGTTGGGAATTTGGCCAAGACACCAGGGAACCCTCTACAGTGTGCAGTGTCGTGGGTTCTTGACTGACCGCAATGAGTCATATGGCAGTCTTGCCTGTTTGTCTAAGCTGCCAGGGAAAGCTAATCGGGATCAGCCATAACTGATTCAGTTCCTCTTCTCCAATCCCCACCTCTTCCATTTGTCTCATTTTAAATCCAGTCAATCCGGACACCGTGTGACAGGTAATCATTGTGATCTTGATACAAAGAGTGTGTAGCAGTTCTCCTCCTGAGCCCCTGGGTGCAGCCTGACACTACCAGCCCATATTCCCGCCCCTTCTGTTGGCCAAATGTTGTGCTAGCAGCAATGAGCTCATACCAGTTCGGCTTTCGAGATGTGAGGCGCCCCGCGGAGTTCCCAGCATCCCGCTGGGGGCTCGAGCTGAAACGAGGTCTGTTTCCCAAGGGTCCCCCCCCCCCCTGCCCCCAGAACCCCGCCCGCGCGCACGAACGCTCTGGCTCCTATGAGCGCGGGCGAAATCCCGGCCGTTTAACTCAGCGGACCTCGGCATCGAGAGGAGTCCGCCGGGAATCTCCGTGGGAGAGAAGGCTCATTAGAAGAAAGGCGGGGGCTGGGGTCGGTCTCGAGGTGAACGCCAAACCCGCTGAAACTCCGCGTCTCAGCGACGTGTGACATCCGCCCTGTCGAGCACACCACTCCGGGAGGACCAGGGAGGAGCCACTGGTGCACAGGGTTACACATGCAACGGTACCCAGCTAACGGCTAACATCACACATCCCTGCTGTATAATCCAGCCGTACCAGTTTGACCAGCATGAAAATTGAGCTGGTCGATCTGGTATTGAGCTGGTCTAACAGGGTATGTGCTGATCAACCAGCATGGCCAAGCTTGAGCTGGTCAAACCATGTCAGAATATTAGCTGGTCTTTTTCAAAACGTAGCTTGTGTTTTTTTGGGGGGTTTTTTCAGTAGGAAAAAAAACCACTACATTTTATTTAGCAGGTGCTTTTATCCAAAACAACATACAGAAAGTTCATACCAAGGTCATTTGAATTACAGAACAGGTTGGATATGGTACAATTCACATATAATCAGTTGAACTTTAAGTCTAGTGCACATGGTGAAACGGCCAAGTCCCGTAAGTAATAAGGTCAGGACAGCCAAGAATGGATTTTAAAAGCCTGACCTTCACTGAATTATACACCTAAGAATTTAAACACTACCTTTCTATAGGTTGTAAGACATTCAAAACATTTTACAATTGCTGAGAACAAAAGAGGAGGGTAATATAGAGTCACTGTAGGTTAATGATATCCAGCATGCTAAATATTCCAGCTAATAATTGTAACATACAGCCACTGTAGATTAATGATATCCAGCATGCTAAATATCCATCCATCCATCCATCCATCCATCTGAACCCGCTTATCCTGAACAGGGTCGCAGCGGGGCTGGAGCCTATCCCAGCATACATTGGGCGAAAGGCAGGAATACACCCTGGACAGGTCGTCAGTCCATCGCAGGGCACACACACCATTCACTCACACACTCATACCTATGGGCAATTTGACTCTCCAATCAACCTAACCTGCATGTCTTTGGACGGTGGGAGGAAACCGGAGTACCCGGAGGAAACCCACGCAGACACGGGGAGAACATGCAAACTCCGCACAGAGAGGCCCCGGCCGACAGGGATTCGAACCCAGGACCTCCTTGCTGTGAGGTGGCAGTGCCATCCGTGTCGCCCATGCTAAATATGCTAGCTGATATTTGTAACATACAGTCACTGTCAGAAAATTATATCCAGCATGCTAAACATGCCAGCTGATATTTGTAACATACAACCACTGTAGGTTAATGATATCCAGCATGCTAAACATGCCAGCTAATATTTGTAACATACAGCCACTGTCAGTAAATGATATCCAGCATGCTAAACATGCCACCTGATATTTGTAACATACAGCCACTGTAGGTTAATGATATCCAGCATGCTAAACATGCCACCTGATATTTGTAACATACAGCCACTGTAGGTTAATGACATCCAGCATGCAAAAAATGCCAGCTGATATTTGTAACATACAGCTACTGAAGGTTAATGATATCCAGCATGCTAAACATGCCAGCTAATATTTGTAACATAGAGTTACTGTAGGTTAATGATATCCAGGGTGAAGTAAAGGAGATAAGTTTCAGTTGAAAATCTGCCATGAAAGATTGTAATTGTGTGTGTCACACGGAGCAGCGGTACAAAAGAGTAAATGTAATAGTGCAGTATTTATGAGTTAAAGACCAGGGGAGGATAACGGCCTACAAAAATAAGTTTCATTAAATCATTCATAAACCTAGGTAACTGGGGTCTTTTTTTTTCTAACAAGCTGGTTGAGATGATTTAGTAGGCGTAAGTCTACTCAACTCCATGTCCTGCAGCCTGCAGTGTCTGCAGGCATTTGCTTCAACTGTGCGCTACACCACCCGAGCTTATTATCTGAACCGAGCAGGTGAACTAGCAGGGCCGTAGGGCAATGTAAGTTGGGTATTCTAGTCAATTAAATATGCAACGCTGTGTTATCTGTGATAATGCCTGATTCTCATGATAATCTGCTGAAAGATGACTGATTGTCATTACATTCCTGCCCGTTTCAAGTACTACACCAGACAGTGCGAGACTGCCGTTAGATGAGGATTATGTGCCTGTCGCAAATGTGCAAGCTCTTCAAAACATTTTCTTTCTTTTTTTTAAATGAGTCAATTAGCAAGATTGCCTGGAAGGAACTTTTCTTTCCCTCTTCCACCGTGAATGCTCCACAGAAAGGGAAAGAAAAAAAAAGACATACTCAGAATTGTTCATCGCCATAATAGCCCCATTGTTTTGTGTACCCCAATTGAAAGTGCAGGACTATAAAAGAACACGCTTTTAATGAAATTAATCCCAGCAACATTTCTCACCCCTTCTGTCATTGCAGTGTCAGGATTTGTGGAATAAAAGGCCCGGATCTTAATCTTTCCTTGTACATGGCGGCCTCCTGAGCTATTCAGAGGGAAAATCAGATAAACATCACTGCCGCTGTTCTAACAGCTTCAAATGATTAAGAGTCTGGTAGGAATAATTCATGATTCAACTTGTTGTTTGATACTCACTGCTTAACCTTACTGGTATCATTTCCCCGTATTGTGTTGAACAATAGCCACACTCAGGATGCTGCAGGCAGGGGAGGCCCCAGGGATTTCGGGCCCCTGCCACACATTGGTCTCCATGACCTGCCCGCACATCCACAGCAGGGCTCCTGTCCAGTCAGGGCCTGTGGAATCACCCAATCACAGGGAGGATGGGGAAAGTGACAGTCCTTGTTTAACGAGACGGTGGCCAGCAAGACTATTTAATTAGGGGGATGCCAAGTATGAAGTTATGAGGGATTGTCTGCTAAGAAGGTCATTACCCTCTCATTGAGAAGACGCGCAAGCATGCTGAGGAGGCGGGAGGTGAGAGAGAGGGAGAGAAAGTGAGAGAGAGAGAGAGATGGGAAGGAAAGTGAGTGAGTGTGTGAGTGTGTGTGTGTATGTGTGTAAGGAAGGAGAGACTGTGTGTGTGAGGAAGCAGAGACTGTGTGTGTGAGGAAGGAGAGACTGTGTGTGTGAGGAAGCAGAGACTGTGTGTGTGAGGAAGGAGAGAGTGTGTGTGTGTGAGGAAGCAGGGAGTGTGTGTGTGGGTGTGTGTGTGTGTGAGAAAGGAGAGAGTGCTTGTGAGAGGAAGGAGAGTGTGTGTAAGGAAGGAGAGAGAGGGGGAGTGTATGAGACACAGAAAGAACAGAAAACAGAAAGAGCAGTAGGGGGAAGCCACGGTGGCAGAATGCATCAGTATCAGAGAGCGATAAAGAAAGAGAGACGTCTCATTGTAGGCAGGCAGCCGGTGGCTCCAAAGTGGATTGACCTTTGACCCGCCTAACATGAGCGGCACGCAAGCCTATTAATCCCCCTCCAGCGGGCACCACAAGGCCACTGCACATCATTCAGAGAAACACTCCGCCACGGAGACTGCATTCCTGTTACACAACACCAGTCCCAACAAATAACACTTTCATTTCTCACAAAGGTGAGAGATGCCGAGGGTTCTGACGATGATAGAATAAGGCTTAAGTGTATGCGTACCCTTTGCTTACGAGGCCAGTGCACCGGTGCCACAATGACACTGTAATTGAATTGCAAGGCGTTGAATCTCATGTAAAGTACACTTAGTAGTATCTCTAAAGAGGCAATGATAACCAGATGTAGCCCCCCCTGCTGTAAAATCAAGCTACTGTATGCCAGCTTGACCAGCTCCAAAATTTAGCTGATCATAAGCTGATCAGGCTCGGCATGGGTTGGTCGACCAGCTAGTGCTGGTCACGAGTCTGAGCTGGTAGCTGGTCAACACATAGCTAGAGCTGGTCAAACCATGTCAAGCTGGGAGCTGGTCTGAACTAGTCAACAAGCTACCAGCTGCTTGGCTCTCTTGAAGTGTGACTTGGACAGAGAGAGAAGGTTTAAGGTTTGGCCATTGATGTGGTGGCCTGCATCAGTCTTTTTCTTATTCACCAAGAATGAGTCCAGCCCTCTGGCTTTCAAATCTGACCTTGTTGGAGGTGATAGCGGAAGTCACAATGAGTTTCATACATGTTGTCTCTTCATACATCTCCTTGAATCTCTTCCCCTGTCACTCTTTTCCTCTCTCCTTCCCTCTCTCTCTCTCTCTCTCTCTCTCTCTCTCTCTCGTGCAACTTATCAAACAAATTGGATAGCACAACTTCCCAAAAATGTTAAAACTCTACCAGGGCTAATAGCAGCATTTTGCATGCAGACACATAATGACAGTAAATTGTTTGTAATTCACAGTATTCAGGCTGTCTCCTTACACACCTGCCAAACCCCAGGTGGCCGTAATATTGGATGTATAATTGAGCGAATTTACAAAAGCAGACTGGTTTCTGCCCTTTCCCTTTGGTTCGGACAATGTCTAACACCAGGCTGAATGGAGGCCGTCAGCCTTTCAATCTCTCACCAAATCTCCCCATTCGTTTAATCAATTTATCTTGACTGCAAGAGGGGCCAGACGAATCTGCAGTAGATTATATCCTGTCATATGAAACTGCGCTTTATTGTTCCAGGAGAACATGACTTCTGCCGACACATTCTCCATGGAAACAGATTGGTGATTACAGATAGTCCTGCAGGTGAAGGGGTTAAAAGTCTCAAGGTGAGTGTGGAGGTTAGGTTTCATTAATGCTCTTGCATAGACACCTATTCCGAAATGAAGCCTGAAACCATTTCTGCCTTTTTTTAATTCCACCCTTTCAATAAGAGAAGACGTGAAATAAAACGGATTCTGCGGTTCAGCTATCAGAAAACCCCCATCTGTGTGAAAATTGCACACTGGTTTTAATCCAATGCATTTAATCCTGGGTAACGTACGTTTTGAGCGTTTGGTATGATGAGACAGAGCTGCAATGCCCATTTGTGAATTACAATGGGGAGAGAGGAGAATGGGAGTTATTGGGGAGAATTTAATGAAAATATTCAAATGATCCCGCCATTTCGGCATAGCCCTGCGGAATATGTACTAAATGCGTTCATGTAACAGACAGGATTTCCAGCACAGTGGGTTTTAGAATAGAGACTCAGTGGTGTGAAGTGATAACACTGATGATGTAATGTAAAGTAATTGTGTGACTTCAGCGAGCGTTGAAGATTAAATCCAAGCTTGGGCATATCCTGGCGATAATAAGCCAACACCTGCTAAACTAGAGTAATGATGAGCGGTGAGCAGTTGTGATGAAACATATCCCATTCTCAGCAGGTACCGTCGTTAAAGAAGCAGACTTACGACTGGTACTGTACGTAAAAATGCCCCGCGGGTGTGTAAATCATTTAGGAGCTCCTGTTTCCTGTTCTGCGCCCCCTCAACGTTCACACAGCACGACTGACGACGTAACAGTCCGGCGAGGAGCAGACGGGGGGGGACCCCGCTGAGTGACAGGTGCCACGTGAAGCAGAACCCGCCCCCCTTTTGACCGCCTGACCCGAGCGTGGGCCTCCGAGGTGTGTTGCCGCGGAGACAGTAGTTTAATTCACCTGTCAGCACTCTCAGCTGGGGTGGAGGGTGAGGAGAGGAGGGGGCTAGAGGTCAGAGAGGCATAGGGGGCACGGTGGAGCTCTTCCACCCTTGGTTGCCCCTCTGCCTTCTCTATGACAAGGTCAGTACAACATGGCGACCCGGCCAGGCTTCAAAAGCAGACAACTGCCACCATTTTCCCTCTGCGGCTGTCTGACACCACCAACTGCATACAGGTACACAACCGTCATGTGACATTATGCTCTATAAATATTATGTTATATATAATATTAAATATTATATCAGTTTTCCAGACATTTGGTCTTTAACATATCTTTATGGGCTTGTAATAGTAGAGTTTTCTCAGTAAAAACTTGCACATTCAAGTTGTTTTCATAGAGTTTCACTCTAATAATGTTTACAATGACCACAGAGTGTAATGTATTACTGTTAAAAGTCAACTGTATACCAGGATAGAAGATGAAACATCAAATGGCAGTTATTGCTAATATGAAGTGAGACCCCAGCACTCCCCTCTGGGCTGTGGTCTGACAGGAGAGGAGAGGTCAGCAGACACCCTCCTCTCTGGCCTGGGCACGATGGCACACTTTGGGGTTACCCTGCTGGGGAACGTCCCTGGTACTGGTGGTAGTGATTATGTCATGAGTGGCCATCACCAACATGATATGAAGTCAATATTTCCTCAGATATTAATACGGAATACCTGTCAAAATGTTCAGTCAAGCTTTAAGAACAAAACTGTGCAACAGATCTTCCATCAGTTAACTTAATTCATTGACCAAAAAGCTTAATCAGAGTTAACTTGAACAGCAAAGGCCTAATGTCTATAAGCTGTGATCAATTTTATTATCATCATATATTTTCGTACATGCATACCGCCCTTTTATAAAGCAAAAACTGGATGGACATACAGCATTAACGTTCAAATCAACTCAAGAACAAGAGCTAGTGTATGTCTAACATCCATATGCCTGCTTCGCTCAATATAACATAACATGGAGAGAGAGAGCGAACGCACCCACACAGACATGAAAACACACTTCCTCACGCACAGCACTGTTCTATCAGTGGCTCCCTTTACATCATTAATAAGTAATTATAAGACGAACAATACCCTTCAAATGCGCCTGGGAAGTTAATGTGGCAGAAAGTAATCTGCACACAGACACGCACACGCGTGTGAATACGTGGAGTCTGTCCCGTTAAGCGCGGTCTGACAGCCAACGTGGCGCACGGAGGCGGCAGTGCCGCCGATCGGAGAGGGCTCATTAACGAGGCTCGTTAACGAAACGCCGAACAGTCTTCCTCTCCCAGATGTCGGCAGGAAGACTGGGAGGATTCCTCAATACAAAGCTAATCCTGCTGCCATGGTAACGGGCTCTGACACCGCGTCCCGTCTGGGTGCGCGCGCGAGCGTGCGTGTTACGGTGAAGACACACTGAACGCAGCAAAACCGCCCGGCATCGCACCCACGTCCCTCAATAGGCCGCTTGTGGGCGTTACAATGAATTTCTTGACTGACAGTGATGTGCGTTAAATTTCAACCGGGTTCAAAATTATGTTTTCATTGTCCAGTTTTAATAAAATCTGAAAATCATGAAAATGTAAGATTGTATGTGGTGGCTATAGCTGGATATATTATTGCCCTATTTGTATGTGTTTTGTGAGACTGTGGAAAGGGGTAGCCTACTTCATTCATTTTTTAATATCAACTAGGCTACATTCTCGCCTTGCTTTCGTAAGAGGGACATCACGTAGCATTGTTTGTATTATGGTCTTGATTCATTTAAGATGTTTGTGGGGACTGGTGCACTGTAGCAAAATGCTACCGTTCGTAGCCTATTGATTAGAACAGGTCACCCAGCCAGCCTTAGTGCTGGTATCCTTACGTTTAACACGAAACGTCCGCCTATTGTTACAGCATAGCCACGTTGCTGTTCAGTGAGGCAGGGTGGTGGCGACAGGGTCTTGGAGATAAACCTTTCCAAGCTTTTGAGCTGCGCCGCGCTGCTTGAACCTCTCGTCGCTGCGCGAGTTATCCCAACATGCCGTGCAGGCGCGCCCCCCCGCCTCCCATTGAAAATGAATGGATGCGGTGCCGCCCGCCTGCCGAAGCCGCATGAGAAGACGCGTATCGGCACATCTGAGGCTGTGTCCACGCTCGTGTTTTTCGCGGACATGTTACGGGTTCGCTCGTCGGTTCAGAGCGCACGATTGTGCTAATGCTGTAGCTCGGTGCCAACAGCCCAGCCCACAGCTGTGTCTGACAGCTGGCTGTTGGTGTCTGCTCTGAATTAGCGGCTTTGACTTGTAGCATAGCTTACTCAGCAAGCAACCTGTGTCACCTTCTGTAGCTAACAGCGGCTGACATCAGGCTGCAATATGGTTGCTGGATAATGTCTTCGCGGAGCTACACGGCATTAGCGCTGACATGCTAAATGGATCATTATTTTTCAGATTTATATCTCAGTAAAAAATAAAGTCATATTAACTGTTCTGGCAGTGATATGAAATAATTGCCAGTTAACTCTCCAAATTGTTATTCGAACCGCATAATCTAAAAATAGGCACTCACAAAAATAAGTGAAATCCAGGGACAGTAGTTATTATGCTGTTTGTGTTAAAGTGAGTTTATATACCCTGCTTCATGTGGGAGTGTGATTACATTTTCAAATGTGAGAAATTGCTGTGACGTGATCTAGTTATTTGACAGCATAGCTAAACAGGGACTAACGGTAGGGATTATCAAACATGATTATTACATGGTCACAAAAGGCACTTTTGAGCACAGGTGTGTGGAAGAATGGGCAGTTGTGTGGAAGAATGTCTCCATGATTGTGTTGTGTGTGTGTGTGTGTGGGTGTGTATGTGTGTGTGCATTTTCTCTTCTATTCCACCATAGGCATGCACCAATCCTTGATAATTTGTCCAATACTTATTCATATTTATCCACATTTCTGACTCATCATCATATCCATCATATTCTATAACTCGTTTAGAAGGACACAAGTTGTGTACGCAGTCCATGCCAAAACAACACCTACGTATTGTGTCCACTCTGCAACCATTCCATTCATAGCACTGGAGCTTTTCTATAATCAAAACCTCTAAGCACACATTATGGCACTTACAGCGGAGAGCGCACACACACGCACACACACACACAAACACACACACACACACAGCCCTGTGGAGAGTGTGAAATGGTGGGAAGTGAGGGAGGCAGACAGATAAACGCTGACAGAGAGTGCCAGTCATGAGAGACGAGTGCCACTGCCACCGAGGTTCCCCTCCGCCATCTGCTTCTCTTTCTCCCTTCTTCTCTCTCTCTCTCTCCCTCTCTCTCCATCTCTCTCTCCTTCTCTCATCCTCCCTCTCTCTCTATCTCTCTCTCCCTCTCTCATTCTCTCTCTCTCTCTCCCTCTCTCTCCATCTCTCTCTCTCCCTCTCTCATTCTCCCTCTCTCTATCTCTCTCCCTCTCTCATTATCTCTCTCTATCTCTCTCTCCCTCTCTCATTCTCTCTCTATCTCTCCCTCTCTCATTCTCTCTATCTCTCCCTCTCTCTCTATCTCTCTCTCCCTATCTCTCTACCTCTCTCATTATCTCCCTCTCTCTCTCTCTCCCTCTCTTTCTCTCTCTATCTCTCTCATTCTCTCTATCGATCTCTCCCTCCCCACCTTCTCTGTATGTTGCGAAACACAGACCCCTGTAGCTTATCACCTGTGACAAGTCACGAAACCATTTCCCCTACTTATGACAGCCCGTTTGTCATCATTTCTTCAGGTTACCCGAGACATCTGACAATAACAATTATAGATTAGCTCCTGGCGAAACACCAAGGAGAAATGACATCATGTCACGATTGACAGTCTGCTGCTTTTGTGTTTGCGTTCTGTGGCATTGGATCTGGCGGGGAATCGGGTTTGCCTCGGTGATCAGCCCATGTGCTTAAAGATGTGTTCTACAGGGTTAGGACACACTGAGAGAGAGCGAGAGAGAGCGATAGAGAGAGCGATAGAGAGAGAGAGAGAGAGAGAGAGAGAGAGGGAACACACCCGGCTAGAGAGTTAAAACGAAGCGACAAGCTAAAAGGCTGTCGCATTCACAAAGTTTGGTTTGTTTGAGTTTCTTATTTTAGTTTTTTTTTTTAGATTATTGTTTTTGCCTGGAACCTGTGAGGGGGAAGAGAAAAGCTGCTGCTTTATTTGTTTTCATGTCTGTGTGGGTGCGCTCGCTCTCTCTACATGTGGCAAATTATGGTGAAAACCCGGAACTGCAACGCAGTTGCAGTCACACAACGCTTCACACACGTTTTCACCACCACACCCCACATACATACACACACCACACACACACACACAACGCTTCACACACGTTTTCACCACCACACCCCACATACATACACACACCACACACACACACAACGCTTCACACACGTTTTCACCTGTGTCATTAGCAGATATACCACACCCCATATACATACACACACCACACACACACACACAACGCTTCACACACGTTTTCACCTGTGTCATTAGCAGATATACCACATCCCACATACATACACACACCACACACACACACACACACAACGCTTCACACATGTTTTCACCTGTGTCATTAGCAGATATACCACACCCCACATACATACACACACCACACACACACACACAACGCTTCACACACGTTTTCACCTGTGTCATTAGCAAATATACCACACCCCACATACATACACACACCACACACACACACACAACGCTTCACACACGTTTTCACCTGTGTCATTAGCAGATATACCACACACACACACACACACACATGCACACACAGACGCATGCACACACACACGCATGCACACACAGACACTTGACAGGTTGACAGAAGTTATAGATCTGGCCCCAAACTGCTGACGTCCATGTTGCATACGTGTGTGTGTGTGTGTGTGTCTGAGTGTGTGTTTATGTGCTTGTGTGTGTGTGTGTCTGAGTGTGTGTTTATGTGCTTGTGTGTGTGTGTGTTTATGTGCTTGTGTGTGTGTGTGTGTGTTTGTGTGCGTGTGTGTGTGTGTGTGTGTGTGTCTGAGTGTGTGTTTATGTGCTTGTGTGTGTGTGTGTGTGTTTATGTGCTTGTGTGTGTGTGTGTGTGTGTGTGTGCATGTGTAAAGGCAGGGATAGTGTGTGTGACCGGAACAGAACTGTTGGGCGTTCCGACAGTTCCTCCCCTCAATCACCGAGACCTTGCCTGTCAGACACTGAAGCGGCCAGCTGGACGACTCAGAGGGTGGTATTGTTAACCTTCATCACCTCGCTATATAGGCCCAGCCCTAATTTTCACTCAGATGCCAAGGAAGTGATGTCATCCTTTAGCTCCCATGAAACTGCTGTAAGTGTCACCATATCCTGTGACCGCACTTGTGAGTGCCCTCTGTAACGGAGTGGCTGACCCTGTGTGCTGACGAACAGGGAGACACACAGCTCTCATCTCAGTCCTAAATGAGCTTAACTCAGTGTGAAGGGATATTTTTGTTGCTCGGGTTTAATTTTCCAATACATCTCAGGAGATCTAAAACTTCACACCAGGGATTTTTTCCTTAGAGGCCAACAACCGATTCACCAAATATGTATTTAGGATTACATCCTCACCAGTAACACAACCTTGGGGAACTAAAGAAAGCATCCAATTACCGAAGTATAAGCCAAATTATTTTTTTGATCGAATCAAAACCAAACTTAAACGACGATCATAAGACAAGGTCGGGGTTCTAGTCCGCGCGGCGTGATCTCATATTTTGTTTATGCAACATTTTATGCCTCCAAGCTAACTGACTTTCTCTCCATCTTTCTGAAGGGTAACTCTTGCTCGGGGCATATTATCCATTTAAATCCATGAAGAGGTCAGTTATAATCTGACAGCGAAGGGATTTTGAAAGCCTCAAGGCGAAACGTCTTTACTGTATGTTTCTGAAGTCCTGAAAGTGGGTACATGGCAGATTTCGCACTCGCCCTATGGAAGGGGAATAATAAATGGCCCAAAGGATTGACTGCAAATAACTTCAGCAGCAGACATTTTATTTAGCTCTCTGCGCGAGTCGCACCGTTCAGCTGACGCGGCACGGCGGTGTAGAAACTATCGCCTGTGTCAACGTGAGCTGAAGGTAAAAGTAAAACCGGTCACATACGGTCAAAATGACCTTGTCATCCCCCTGTTGCTTCACGCCATGCATCTCTTTAGCACAGTTTTACTTCTTCTGTTTCTTTTCATTTGTTTCATTTGATAGGCAGACACGAATATATTAATATATCCACAATATAATAATGAGCCAAATTAGCAATTCACAACCTGCTATGAAATGTAACATACGCCGTAAAATTTTAGTGTGAATATAGAACTGACAGTCGGCCGTCCTTGTGAATTGAATTTTGCTGACAAGGGGGAAAGGCAGGGAAAGGGGGAGGGATTGAATATGGGTGAAAAGTAGGCCATCCTACAAACTGCAGCCTCCCACGCAAATTAATGAGCTTACACTGCATCGGCATTCAGCACACATGTAGTCTACCAGAGCTCTAGATCACTAGGCCCCACTGCACAACTCTGCTGCGATCAGCCATCCACCTGTAAACTAGCCACAGACGCATTGAGCTCTTCTCCTCAGCCCAGATGCTACCGTAGCAGAGTCACAGTGTTAACTTGTGGAGCAGTGTTCCTCCCTGAGACATATAAGGGCCTGACCCAGCCGTTCCAGCTGCTGCCCTTGTTAGCGGAGTCCCTGTCCACAAGCTACGGGAAAGGACAAAACAAGCCCGGGGCCCGGGGCCTGCAGCAGGACAGGCCAGGGCCAGGAGAGCCAATTCCCTCATTAACAGGGGAATTGTAATGCTAATGTGAACAGCAGAAAGCAGATTTTTTTACAGAAAATTTTCAAAAAGTTTTCTTTTTCTTCTCTCTTTTCTCTCTCCGCTCCCTGCACACAGACCACATTGTCACCATTGTTCCATAAAGACCTGAAGAGACCTTGCTTGTTCCGGGTGCTTCTATCATCGTTTCCAAACGTTCCGCACGCTCCCCTTCTCTCGTTGGCATCCCTGCCCCTGTTTTTGGGCTGCGATGAAAAGGCCCCGGTGACTGATCCGAGACAAACGTTTGGTGAAGAGCAGCCCAATTCCTTCAGATGGCCGTTTTACGGGCGCACAGAGAGCTGACAGCAGGCACTGCAACTGGAGAAAATCCTCAACAAAGTCACCCCCGTCACGGACACAGTGACTAGCACAGAGCACTCTGCTACCGTTTGATCCCAGTCTCTGCGCCAAAACCCAAGGCCTAGCATGTTCCACAATGAAGCCATCATCTGACAAATAGTCTTTGAGAAGACACAAATATGCACAGTTATATCACATTCCAATCTTGCGTCAAAGCATTGACTACTTCTGAGACAGACAGCAGGAGCCAAGTGACACATTACTGATTTATAGTGTAACATTTTTTTATAGTGCCTGTGCTTGACATATACAAAATAAAAAATAATCAGTTATGGGAAAACAGCACAAAATAACACTATTAGAATATTCTCAGTGCACTCATAAAATAGAAAGGAACAACCAGCAGTGGTGAACTGAATTTGCATTGCTTATAAGATATTGCTCTGTACTGCACTGGCCTCTGTGACTATTGCATCTCATAACAGCCCTTCCTCGAAGCGGTTGTACAGAACTCAGAAGCAAAGAGTGAAATTGAACCTGTCAGATATATTACCCAGAAAGAAACTTTAAAAACCATCTGATATGACCTCATCTTGAAATTGATCTGACTGTCTGAAACTACTAAGCAGCGTTTTCACATTGGCTGCGATTATATTTCTGCAAAGAGAAATATTGAACACGGCTTTCACCACCAGAGGGAAAAGCATGTTCTGAATAAAAGTGATATAACAGTAAACATTTAAGGGAAAACAAACATTCATTCACGCAGACTGTAAGAAATGAGCATTAAGTTCTATCTCCAAAACACTGAAAGTGTCTGGCAGAGAGAAATGGAGCGAGTATAAAAAGAAATGCATTCCTAAAGAATGTGTTTTCTGTACATGGTCATGAATTGAATTTACAAGATTTTATTAAGTAGTATTCTTCAAGAAAATATACACAGATAAATGTAGGATGTCAGGGGTAGAAACAACAATTTATTTTCAACTTAACTGTCCGCCCTGTAGCAGTTCATATTATTTCAATTCCCATTTTCCTATCAGCTGAACAGGCACTTGGGCCAGTGATATACTGCTCAGTGGGGATCCTGCATTTTAAATCACTGCTCATGAGACAATACAGCACAGCCCTCCTGAGCTAGGGATGGAGTGTGGTTCACTGTAGTCAGGCAAGGAACACCGTTAACCAACAACTTCCCATTCTCCAGCTCTCTCCCCTATCCTGCTCTCCTGAGACTGTGAAAAGCTATTTCTCATGTGAACACAACCGTGGCAGAAAAATCCAAGTCTATATAAAAAGAATCCCTGCTATATTTCACCAGCATACATTCAATATCTTCCTGAAAAAAAAGGCAGATGGAGTAAAAAGTTATATTGGTTAAACAAAGTAAAGAAGATGAATCTTTGAAACCTTTTTTTTCAGACGTTCAGTCTGTTTGCCAGCGTGTGTGGGGTGACGAAGGTAGATGCAATGTCTGCTCCGACGGTAATGCAAACACAAGTCAGGAAACGGCTCGATAATCGATACAGTCTGTGTGTTTCTCCCCGCTTCCCTCAGAGACCTGCTATTTATCCTCAAATACTAAATAAACAAGATATTTGTCTTTGCCTCTTTGCTCCTCCCCCTGGAATGCTGAGAATCATGGGAGTCTGGAGGGAAGGAAAATTACTTTCTGTGTCTGGCTGCAGCCGTACATGTTTTTGGCCCTGGAAACTAGCTTAAGTAAGACGTCAACAGATGCTAAGCTTCCTGGCGGGTCTTTGTATAAGACAGTGCTTGGCAGTATTTAGTGATATCCGCCTTTGCTGGCCTTGCTAGTTCTCAAAAATAATTTGGAGTGCATGGGACATTCACCGTGCCTTTCTGCTTCCATTGCTCTCAATACTTAAAAAAATAAAATAAAATAAACATAAAACCAAGTTGCCATCCTAGTTGCTTCCATTATGACCATCATCACTAGCAATGAAAGTAGTGATATGAATTACAGTACAGACGTTATTTATTAATGAGGACATTTATAGCACTTGAATGCTTATGCACCACACATTTACTAGTCAAGCAAATAAGGTGTATTTGAATTTGACTGAAATGGAATTTGAATTAGAGAGAGAGAGAGAGAGAGAGAGAGCCCAGGAGCTGAAAGATGTGAAAATGTACTCATTAATGGCATAATTTGACAAAGTCATGTTGAGCTCTGCTGGAAGTCTGATCTCCCTGTCTCTTTCAATTATGGTCTAAACATTTCTCAGCTGTCATCCTTCCTCCCTCTCCTCCTCCCTCCAGATCCATCGCTCTCTCCATCTTCCCGAACACAGGGCTCGATTTTCGTTGCGGGCGAAATCTGTCAAAGTAGTTCCTTTTCTTTCTTATCTTACGCGGTCTCCGCCCGGCTGAGCATCGCTCATCAGCGGGGAAACATTTGCACTGTGCGCAGCAGGGCCTCTCTCCCGTGAAAGGGAGGACGGAGATACAGCGCGGGTCTCTGGGGCCGGAGGATTGGCCTGTCTCTGCCCATTACCGTCAACACGCCACAGCCACAGAGAGAGAACGAGAGGGACAAACTGCCAATCAGCCACTCCACATCTCCACTCCCACTAAAGGAGCAGCCACGGATGGAGAGAGAGAGAGCGGGGAGAGGTGTGTTAATCATCTAAGTATGCACACACACACACACACACACACAAACTTTGCTTTACTTGTTTTGTTTGCCCATCGAATCAAATGATGACTTCCTCTTCTTTCTTTAACGGTTAGTCCAATCCAAGAACCGCAAATTATACTGCACGTGGGGCATGCGTAATCAGGGTTCATGTTGGCCATCATGAATGTGTGTCTCCTGTCTGGGTGGTCCTGTCTTTCCCAAGCCTCTGAACACCGTGCTGGCAGAGCACAGCTAGTGGCAGCATCCTCCAGACTGAAGTTATACATCCAGAACAATGTTTTCAGCAAATGCTTCTTCTGACCTTCTCCCGCCCGTTAGCCGTTAGCAGGCTGAGCGGGGTTGGGCGGACAGTGCTCCTGGGGGATGCTCATGACGCAGGTGGTGTTGGGTAACCATGCCCTCGACGCTCTTCCAGATCACGCCACGGGTGCACTGAAGGCATTCTACAGCCGTTCAAGGGCCGTCAACTGGCAGCTACAGTACAGGTGATCCACACCACACCATGGGGTGTTTTACCGCAATGCTTTATGAACAGTACTTTGCTGCTGGTGCCGTATACAGCATGTTGCTGTAGATTTACACTGTAGGTTCAGTGTGAATTCTTTATGGCTGAAATACTACAGCAATCATTCTTTACCGTAATCCAATACAGAAATATTCCTTAGTGTGAAAACGTATCAAAAAAACTTGCATGGTACCTGATTTTTTCTTTTTTGACTGGCCACAGTCAGTTAAGGTTAAGTCAATCATCAGGAGTTGCAGTGTTTGAAAAAATATTTCAGCATCTCGGTCTGCCTGTGTGGCAGCCTAACTACTCCCTTCAAGGAGAATGTATGTTAAGTACAGTGCTTAATGCAGCCACCTTGAAATTGAATGCTTTCTCTGGCTTTTCTCACAGGAACAGTAGACTTACGCAACTTCTCATGCTCGTGCTACTTCCCGGCCTCTCGTTAGGCTAGGCTAAAGCGGAATGTGAGCTGACAGTTTATGACAGATGATATAGTTGATAGATTGCCATCTTTCTCCTTTTCCATCTGTGGCGTTATGCTCCTCTGACTGCCTAACTGCTCCGCAGGTTAGCGTAACCGCCTCTCCACCTAGAGAGCCAAGTCTGATCGCTAGATCCCCGCTGTTACAAAATATACTGTACATTGTAATTAAAACTACAGTAATTTCGCTGTTAAATGAATTACATCAACTTGCCGGCTAATTGTTGCCAGCAAGTAGGTGTAATTTTAACAGCATTTTCTTAACAATGCAGGCTGCACAGCTGTGGAGACGTGTGGGGATACGGGCAGTGTGGTAAACGCCAACTTTGGTGCGGAGGTGGAGATTCTTGTTTTGAAAGACTCGGTGCCTGAGTTTTCCACAGGCTGCGGAGGCTTGCTTTATCTGGTTTAGTATTTCAGGGTTGAGCTGCAATCCTCAGGGAGAATACTGCCAATGGTCTTGAATGATGGGAGTTGGTGTTGTTGCAGGTTTATCCTCAGCCGTGCAGATGGGTAAGGAGACTAGAGGGCTGGAGAGCCAGTGGCAGATTCACTCTGTCTTGGAGGTGTTGATAGAAGGCTCCATTCTGGTGTACGGCCTGACCTCTGCATTCTCCTGGGGGAAGAGGTGAGCAACAGCCACAACACAAGAGGGTGATTTCAAAGTGCCTCACACCTGATCGTACTAGGAAGGAAGGATCGACTGGGACCCGCAAACTTGGTGCTTCGATCCCCGATGTAGCCACAATAAGATCCGCACAGCCATAGGGCCCTTCAGCAAGAACCTTAACCCTGCATTGCTCCAGGGGCAGATCGTCTCCTGCTTAGTCTAATCAACTATACGTCGCTCTGGATAAGAGCCATTAAGGTAATGTAATGTAATGAAGGCCACTGGCTCTTGTCGTATCATCAGGGAACTGGCCGATAATGCTGAGAAATTTGGCTGGGCAGGACATCCCGTAGAGGTTCTGTGCTCACAGTATCAAAGGCTTTGGACAGGTTGACAAGGCCAGGAAGAGGTCTTGATGTTGCCCATGGCTCATGTTGGGCCCTGAACATCACTCCAGCAACAGCACCTCTGTGAAGTTATTCACCAGCCTGTGTAGCATCACCTTGGTCAGAACCATGCTTGAAACAACCAAAAGGGATATTATTATTATGTCTGCAACAAATCCAACGATGGTTCAGTCCAGTGCCTACTATTAGCTTAAGGGCAATGAAAAGAAGAATTTGATTTGTACTTCAAAAGCAGTTGAATCTTGGCAGACAGAATCTAAGTTAGTCAGTCATTTAATTCTGTTTGAGCTGGGAATTAGTTAACAAAGGATGCACATCGAATCTCCTAAAGGAGCTATTTCACTACGAGGATGAGAAAGATGTCTGCATTGGCTTTGAGTTCTACAGTCACATTTTCGTGTAAGCGTCTAGCTGACACACCGGTTATCCAGAGTGACTTACATAAGTGCACATATAAAGGTTTAGGCAACGAGAAGTGTGGATGTCAAGTTATTAGTGTCACAGCCAATATTAGCAAATACCATACATAACTCTTCAACATGAATACAGCACAGAGACTGAGAGCACAGTGCTTTAAGTAGAAAATGGGTTTCAGGATATAGTGAGTGACATTGGTAGAGCTAGTACGCCCATGATAAATGCTCAATATTAGCTGGATGGTACATTTCTTTCAAAATAATCTCCATAGCTCTTCTGAAGGACAGAAAACCCCAGGTTAATGGGATTACCCTGCAGCGATGACTAAAGATCTAGAGGTCTACGGCTAACTCACTGACCAAACATTACTGTTGCCTAGTGATGACGATAAATTTTCGATGCAATGACGATATGCTCCAGACAACTCATTGGTTTTAACCAATCAATGTGGAGAGCCAGGCCTCCACATTATCCAATTATGAATTCAAACAAATCATTGGTTGACAGTTCATTACAGCTCAAGGCATAATGGTGATCAAGAAACCTCACTACTTTAGCTCAATGGCCACTACTCGTTGATCTATTCAGTAGTGTTATAAGTACAGGTCCGAACAAACAAAACAATTTGTTGAACACTCAAAAAAATTACAAGAGAATGTAACCCATAAACAATAGGGGTTAAGCAAGCTGATGAGAATGCCTGCCATTGTTTTCACAAATTATCCTTACATACTTCACACTAATTTTTCATGCATATTCAAAAGGTTTCATAGGTTACATTTCACACATTGTCTATTCCTAAAGCTGGATGTGTACCCAAGACATTCACCGCACTGATTGTGCATACAGTTTGAGCCAATAACCTCAATTTGTTTTGCACTGTCTGTATCAGGTACACATTCATATGTTCATACTTCCAAACACAGAGAAGGTGTTAGATCTGCGGCAAACTTAAGAGCAGAAACTCTGTCAATGCTGCCCTCACTCAGAACTGTGCCAGAATTGAGAGAGAGAGAGAGAGAGAGAGAGAGAGAGGGAGAGAGAGCAGTAGAGAGAGAAGGATAGAGGGAGAGAGAGAGGGGAGAGAGCGGGAGAGAGAGAGCAGGAGAGAGAGGGAGAGGGAGGGAGAGAGCAGGAGAGAGAGAGGGAGAGAGCAGGAGAGAGGGAAAGAGAGAGAGCAGGAGAGAGGGAGAGAGAGAGGGGAGAGAGCGGGAGAGAGAGGGACAGGGAGGGAGAGAGCAGGAGAGAGGGAAAGAGAAAGAGCAGGAGAGAGAGGGAGAGAGCAGGAGAGAGGGAAAGAGAGAGAGCAGGAGAGAGAGATGGGGAGGGAACGGGGGGGGGGGGGGCAGTTGCTCAATGCTCTTGTCCTTCACACTGTCGGACACACAGCTTACAGTACCACAATCACTGCCGTCAGCCCCCTTTCTACACACAGCTTACAGTACCACAGTCACTGCCATCAGCCCCCTTTCTACACACAGCTTACAGTACCACAGTCACTGCCGTCAGCCCCCTTTCTACACACAGCTTACAGTACCACAGTCACTCTGTCAGCCCCCTTTCTACACACAGCTGAAAAATGACGAGCGATGGAGATGAATGGAAGGAGCGGATGAGAAGAGAGAGGGTGAGATAATGGGAGAGGGGGATGAGAGAGAAAGGGGATGAAAGTATACATACAGCACGTGGGCTCTATTTTTATCAAATCCTGCCCTTTCATCTCTGTAGAGAAGATTCTTCACACCCCCGGTCTTTTTCATTTCAAATGTTTGCTCATTCTTATGTTCCTCGCTTTCCCTTTTTTCTCTCTTCCATCTCTTCCCCTCTTTTCTGCTGTCTTTTTTCAGGGGCATTTACACTGAATGCTGCTTCCACCACTTAAACGAATATATTCTAGTGGTACTCATTAGTATTGCATCAACATATTATTATTAATGCCTTAGGCTTTGTTACTAATTCATATTACAATCAGGAATATTAAAACACTGGTGCCATTCAACTCACCTTGATTACTTATCAAATAATGGTATTAATAATTCCAACATTTTGCACTCTGTGAAATTAAATAAAACACCATTGGTCATGCCAGTACAATAACACTGTTATGGAATGATTAACCACATTCAGTATTTGGCCTGAATATGACCATGCTGAGTAGCTATACTGGCTAGACCTTCTCCTGCATAATAGGGATGTCTTTTATTGACACACAGTCAAACACTGGCAGTGGATATCGATTTGTGTTCACGGGCAGAAGGCCAGGTTAAAACCAAAAACACAGATAGATGTAAGGATACGCTGCCTGCTCTTATAGGCGAATATGGCTTTCTGTGTGAATCTTCAACAGCCCACCTCTCGAACCTGCCAAGTGACAAGCACATGTATGGGAGTGTGCCACTTTGAAAAACAGCATGAGCAGTACGGCGTTTTCACAACATTGCCGTAACAATTTCCATAATTCCTATCACGGGTCACATAAAGAGCATTTTTGTTTGACTGGAATAAAGACTGGCTTAGTATGACAATATTTGCATCTTTTTTATCTTGCTTTTCATGAGGAAAACCTTGCCAGAAATGTTGATATATGACATAACTGGAGCCAGAATATTGATATTTGCACACCACTGACCGCTTGCTGCCTGATATGGTGATAATGATATTTACTCGCGGCTGTCAATCTGAGCATTTCTCGAGGAAGGGCATCTGTTGAAATGGAACTGAGCCTAACTCTGTTCTGAAGAAAGTCAGTCATCTGGAGTGAAAAGACCCTTTTGGGCATCCGGCAAAACACCTGTCAGTTCTGACCCATTGGGTTGATTAGATCACTTAACGCCCTAATCTGATGAGCATCTATGCAGAAATAATGATGATTCGTGCTCAAGGCTAACCGACCAGCGATGTTCATTTCTGTTTTACCTCCATAATCTGAGGACAGTAAAGGTGGAATGGGTGTGGAACCTCAGAGATGACAGTGTTCTCCTAACTGCATTCTGTGACCTCACCTCATCTACTCTACAGCAAATGAGTTCCGACCACACACGATCTTCAGATCATACACGATCCTCAGACCACACACAACCCTCAGACCACACACAATCCACAGACCACACATGACTCTCAGACCACAAACCATCCTCAGACCACACACAATCCTCAGACCACAAATGATCCTCAGACCACACACAATTCTCAGAGCACAAAAGATCCTCAGACCACACACAATTCTCAGAGCACAAAAGATCCTCAGAGCACAAATGATCCTCTGGCCACACACGCCCGATCCTCAGACCACACCCGATCCTGAGGCCTTTTCATTCAAGAGAAAAGGACTCACAGTTTGACCTACAGTTACCTACAGGACCTACTAGTGTGTTCACCTCTTTTTACCAAATCTACAGTCCAATCCCGACCCTCACAACAGACCTGAGAAAACTTCTCATTGGAGAAATTCTGTGCCCAGACAGCACATGCTGTATCCCTGCTGTGGTCCCATCACAGAACATTTTTCTGATTGCTAACTATAAATAGTGTGTTCTCAGCTTCTGAAATGACAAAAAAAAAACTACAAATGGCCAATTACTTGGAGCTGCAGCCAGGCATTATCTGGAGGAAGAGTGGTGGTGCCAGCTGGGCCCTGTGATCTTCGGCGGAAACGCAGAAGACCACGGCCGAGCGCGAGCATACATCCAGACGCTATAGGGAGGCGGCAGACATCACAGATGATGATAATGATGGTGGTGGCGGCTGACTGCCATTGGCTCCCCACTCCCCCACCATAATTGCAGGATGCCTGTGTTTTGAGGCCTGGCTCACCTAACCTTACCCTCGGCCCTGCCCGCACACACACACACACACACACGGACACACACACACATGCATACACTGTCGGCGCAGAACCAGAGCGACCGCGGTGCATTACTTCTACTTCTGGAAACACAGCGGGTGCCCAGGCCTGACGCTGATGGCTATTGGCAGGGAAGTGCAATTCGCCAGAGAGAACAGCAGGGGGAGAGTTTAGCACTGGGCTGATCTGAGGTTAAGCAAATTCCATATGAACGGATGGATGGATAGAGGGTAAGTCGCCTTCTTGGGTATAAAACAATTTTAATTGTGTTGTGTGCCTTCGCCACAGAGAAATACATTTCCATGTAGCAATACATTTCCTGATATTCTATTTATACGGTTTTACGTGATGTATTAAACAGAATTCAGTCAGATATCTCATGTTTAGATTATGGGCTTAGAGAAACAGGATAATTGGATAGAACAGATTTATTCAAGGTCCGTACAATTTAATGTTGTTTCTAAGAATGCCGCTTGTTCTACCCTCCATAAACATCAAAGGAAACACCCTTGGGGCAATTCAAATTTTAAAACTGTTTAATCCATAACTCAGCTAAATACAAACCCAATGAGGGGCATCAATAACAACAATATAAGGAACTGAGGGCCATGCCCCATGTGAAGACAAATGAAAAGTCCAACAACCAAGTCCAAATCCAAATCCATAGCACTACAAATTACCATCAATCAACCTACTACACACTGGGGGATATCAATTTTATTGATCAGCGAGCTAAATAACTCGTGTTACCAAGGCAATGTGACATGTCTGTGGGCCTGGGGTATCCAGCTATTTGTTGTAAATTACCTCTAAGTGACGGTATTGATCAAAATGAAATCATTTGCTTTCAAAAATGTGACACATTGATAGTACCAGTAAAAACTGTCTGGGCTGTTAGGACTTGAAAGCGAAACGGGCAGACATGAAAAGGGATCTAACGGGGACAGTGACACTAAAGCGCATTAAAAGCAGAACAGACAGCGAGGGAGAGGCCCGCCTACACTCGTTCAGACGCGGCGGCGGTCCCTGCAGATGTGCGCACGTGCGCGCGCGGCTCGAGCTTTGAGACCTTCGATGAAAGGTAGGGGGCATAATGAGGTTCACACATCAATGAGCCACGCGGGCTCCGAATGAGCCAGATGGCTGGCACCGCTCTGATGTTATTCCCCTGCCTTCGGTTAGGCCGGCTCCCCCGGTGCCCCGTGAGGGGACGTGGAGCGGCCCGCTCCGGGGATGTGTGGGGGGGGAGGACCTCTGGGTGGTGCAGCGGTCGTTTGCCATGAAACAAGGGAAAGAGGAAAAAAAACTCAAATGCTTGTCATTTTCAATGTGAAACGCACTGCAGACCCATGTTTCTGCTGCCCTCTGAGGCCTGGGACTGACCTCTACTGGGCCAGTGACCAAGAGAGCATTATCAGGGAGTTACAGACACTGAAGAACTGTGTGTGTGTGTGTGCGTGTGTGTGTGTGTGTGTATGTGTATGTGTGTGTGTGTGTGTGTGTGTGTGTGTGTGTGTGTGTGTGTGTGTATGTGTGAGTATGTGTATATGTGTGTATGTGTGTGTGTGTGTATGTGTGTGTATATGTGTGTGTATGTGTGTGTGTTTGTGTGTATGTGTGCATGTGTATGTGTGTGTTTGTGTGTATGTGTATGTGTATGCGTGCATGTGTATGTGTGTGTGTGTGTATGTGAGGAGAGAGGCATCTGAGCTCCCTGCTCCTGTTGTATGGCTGTAATAAACACAGTCTCTGTGGTGGGATGGGGAATACACGCTGTTCAGTAATTTATTTATCTAGTAAAAACAATTCAGACCAGACACAGGCACAATGGATGCACTGCTTATAAATAAATGTATCTCCTCGTAGGAATTAGGAATGCAAGAACACAAATTCCATCGTCAGAGAGAGAGAGCGAGCAAGAGAGAGAGAGAGAGAGAATTAAAAGCACTTATGATGATGAATATACTGTATCTCACACACATTTTCTTCAAAATGTGAAAAAGGAAATGCTGAAGGAGCTAGAGCATGAGAGAGGGAGAGCAAAAATTCAAGAGCAAGGTATGTCAAGAGTAAAGGCACATCATTTTCAACTTCCAAATTAAAGTTCCAAAAAAGTAATCAGGAGACTGAGGACTAATTAAGCATTTGATACCTTTGTTATCTTCAGAAGTCTTCAGAAGAAAAACACCAGATGTCAATACATACTGTTTTATTGTCCAGAAAATTGAATCTTAATACAACCAGAAAGAGGACAGCAAAATCAATAGTCTTATACGGGGACTGATTTGCTTGTAAATTCCTTCAAGTAATGAGTTTCCTACAATGTCCTACAGTTTTGTTCACTTAAATGGGAGATGCGCCTATAAAAGCAAACTCAACAGTGTGATGGGAGGGAAGACCTCACCTCCCCCCACACAGTGCAGCAAGCCTGGGCGGAAGTGTTGAAGCTAAGTCTAAACACCAAAGTGATCCAAAACTCATGATAAGTTAACTTCACAAGGAAGACGGCTATAACTGGATTTGCCTAGAGGACAGCCTGTAGTCTTGTGGCTACGGTACTGTATATGCCTGGGATCCAAAAGGTTGGTGGGTCAAGCCCCAGTGTAGCCATTATAACATCCACCCAGCTGTTGGGCCTTTGAGCAAAGTCCTTAATTCCGCATTGCTCCCTGGGTCCTACACTGTGGCTGCCCACTGCTCCTAAGTAACTAGAATGGGTCAAATGCTCAAATAATTACCCCACGGGGTTCAATAAAGTATCCTGCTGAATAATCAGCTCAAACTAGCTTTGAAACAGCTGGTAGCTGTTTGACCAGTTCAGACCAGCTCCCTGCTTGACATGGTTTGACCAGCTCAACCTATGTTTTGAAACAGCTGGAAGCTGGATGACCCGCTCAGATAAGCTAACAGCACTAGCTGGTTGAGGAGCTCATACCCAGCTAGACCAGCTTCATGAGCAGCTTGGCCATGTTGGTTGACCAGCTCATACCCAGCGAGACCAGATTATGACCAGCTTGACCAGCTCAATTTCCAAGCAGGTCAAGCTGGCATAGCCAAATTTTTTTCACACCATTCTCTGCAAACTCTAGAAACTGTTGTGCATGACAATCCCAGGAGCTCATCAGTTTTTGAGATGCTCAAATCTGGCAGCAACAATCATTCGACGGTTAATTGTATGCTACGTTCTAATTCACTTCGGTCACATTTTTCCCCTATTCTGATGGTTGATGTGAACATTAACTGAAACTCCTGACCCGTGTCATGATTGTATGCATTGCACTGCTGCCATACGAATGGCTGTTCAGATAATTGCATGAATAACTAGGTGTACAGCTGTTCCTAATAAAGTGCTCAGTGAGTGTATATCTTCTTCTTCTTCAGGCCAGAGAGGGGTGAAAGGAAATCGTCACCATAACCACACCGCCTCACCTGTGAAAAAGCAGACTATAACAGGAAGCCCCAAGGGGAAGTATCATAGAAACACGACACTTCAGGTTCAAATCTCAGGTGGCAATAGGTAAGCAAGGTAATGATAGGACTCCATGCAGCATATTATGGATTTATCACATGCACTGAGGGGAAAGAATATTGAGATGATAATGAGCAGAAATGAGAGTGGAGAGATGACCGTTAAATAATACTTTCAGCTCATACCTGCCCATCTCATCAGGACCTGTAGTCACTGTCATCATAAGTGAATGATTAATGCAGTGGCAGGCAAGTGTCTGGAGTGAATGGCAGTCTTCAAAAGTTGAAAATTGGTACAAATCTGGGCTCCAGGTTACAGAGCCATCTCTCTCTCTCTCTCTCTCTCCTTCTCTCTCTCTCTCTCTCTCTCTCTCCCTCTCTCTCTCTCTATCCCCTATCACTCTCCTCTCTCTCACCTCTCTCTTTGCAGTTTCTTTCCAACATTTTCCATCTCCCGGATCTCCCCCTCATTATTCACTCCATATCCGTGCCTCCGCTCCGGGGTGCTCCTGTCCCGAAGGAGGAACCCTTGACTCCTTGACTACACCTTTCCTCTCGTCTGCAGAGTGAAACACGGATGAGAGTCACACAGACAGTAGCCTTGTCTGTCACTTCTTGCTTGCGGGCACTCTGCCCATACCAGAAGGCCCACAGTGCTCTACACGCGTGTATACGGGGACACGCGGTGTGCGTGTTCTGTAACGTGTGTGGAAAGGCCACATGTGTCGGTGAGAACAGACTCAAGCTTGATAACACAGTGAGCGGGGAAGGCATCAGAACGCCGTGGAAGACCGAACGGGGAATCGTGTTGCACGTGGAAAAGCCTGGAACCCAGCGAGGGGCCGAATCTGAGCACCTCCACGGCGAGGAGAACACGGAAAAGGGATTTGGATCCTGTAGAGCGTGAAGGCAGACGGGCTCCTCACTGGCAGCGAACGCGCGACACACGCGTGGGCGTCTGACCCCCTGCAGACCGAAACAGGGCGGGGGATAAAGGCTGCGGGTTTGAGAACAGGGGGACCATGAACGATGACCTGCAGGCCTGTTACCATGGGGACCACGGAGGTGGAACCTTTAACGCTGAGATGGGTGGACATTCCACAGAGCTGTTGTTAGCAGATCGTTTACTGTGTTTACTGTATATTAGGGATCGCAACAGAGCTTACTGGGAGGCAACATGGACCAAAGAACCATACTGAAAAAAGCTTAGAAAAAATTGTTTCATTTTCAAATGTAAACTTTTTTTGGTTTTCTCACTCAAACAAACCTAATATTTTCAGTTGAGAAAAAAAAAAAAAATGCAGCTGCAACAAATTTAAACAACGATTTTAGGTTTATCCAATGCCAGGTTTTTCCCTGTGCATATAGCCTCTGCCTTGCTTTGCTGCAGTGTATCAGTCAGATGCGAGGGTATTATACTTCAGGATTGCCAGTAAAATAATAACACAGCTCCACAGTGGCAGAGGATGAGGGGGAAGAAGGCAGTCAGGCATCATCTCAGTGTCACGCAGTTTAAGAGGATGAAATTGCAGTGGCCCCTCTCTGTCGTCTCCTCTGATTGGCTGTGTGACTGTGTGAAGCTTCTGGACGGGCAGAGGATAGGGTGGTAAGTCATCCCACAGAGGGGACTGCACAGCCTTTCTTCTCTGCCAGTTGCTGCGTGATCTGAGACCTGCCTGTCTCTCTTTCCTTTTCTCTGCCTTCCCTCGCTCTCTCACACACGCTGCCTCCACTGTTCTTTCCCACATGTATTTCTCCTGTCTCATTGGGTTTTCTTTTTCCAGAAATGGCACACAACAGTTGTACTGAAGTTTTTGCATTTTAGAGACTCTGCCGATCAGAAATGATCTTTAAATGTACAGCAGTAAACGTACGTCAATCTTGCTTTACAGTGTGTGCATGGGCGTGAGTGTGTGTGTGTATGTGTATGTGTATGCATGAGTGTGTGTGTGCGTGACTGCGTGTGTGATTGTGTGTGTGTGATTGAGTGTGTGTGTGAGTGAGTGTCTGTGTGTGTGTGTGAGGGAGAGTGTGTTTGACGGGAAACATTTTATGACTGTTTCCTGTCACTCAGAGCTCTGATGTGTCATTCGCCCTCTCGTTCCTCTCATCTATATTCACTCTCTCCTCGTCTTCTTCTCTTGCCAAGATGTGGGATGGCACTTCACTGACCTTCACAACTCTGTGGAAGACAGCGCTTCTTCCCCATCCACCAGCCACAGAGCTGAAGTATGTGATACATGTGTGCACAGCCTGTGTGCTTCAGCACGGTGATATCTGAGGTCTACAGCAGTCTGCAGAGGTCATCTCACATCTCACCTCTGACAGGAGTCAACAGACTGCCAGACCAAGTCCTATCAACTGGCACTGAGCAAATGCGACCTTTGTGTGTACGTGCGTGTGCGTGTGCGTGTGCGCGTGTGCGTGTGCGTGTGCATGTGTGTGTGTGCGTGTGTTTGTGGGTGAGTACATAAGTAACCTTTTATTTATAAAGCATCATGAGAAAACATACACAAACATACACACAAAATGAATAGCAAGTACAAAAGAGCAAATGACGTTACAAACATGGGATTAAAAAAAAGTGCTTCACATAATGAAAAACATAAACATATCCGAGATAACAGAGATAATAATAATGATAAAGAAAGAATGTATCAAGAGAAATAAAAAGAATTGTGAAAAAGCTTACCTATAAAAATGTCTTGTTTAAAACATTGAACAGATACAGCTGATCTCATGTGTAATGGGCGGCCAGAGTGGGGGGCAGAACTGCAAAGTCACCTCTGTTTTTCAGCCGTGAAAAAGGAACAGCTAAACGTCCTTAAGCAGAGGACCTAGGAGACCTCACTGGGCTGTGAGGGGGTCAATAATTCAATTATATACTCAGGAGCTAAACCATGCAAAGCCTTATGTGTAATTGAAAGTATGTATCCTATATGTATGTGTGTGGGTGTGGTTGTGTGTGTGTGTGTGTGTGTGTCTGACTGTGTGTGTGTGTGTGTGTGTGTGTGTGTGCGTGTGAGTGCACACGTGTGTGTATGTGAGTGAGTATGTGCACATGTATGAGCCACTGTGTCAGACTGAGTGCCAGTCTCCCTGGCAGAGAAGTAGTGTGCCCTGTATCTCCTCTGCAGGACTGCAGTGTGAGTGTGTGAGTGCGTGAGTGTGTGAGTGTGTGTGTGTGTCTATGTGTGTGTGTGAGTGTGAGTGTGTGTGTGTGTGTCTGTGTGTGTGTGTGAGTGTGTGAGTGCGTGAGTGTGTCTATGTGTGTTTGTGAGTGTGAGTGTGTGTGTGTGTGTGTCTGTGTGTGTCTGTGAGTGTGTGAGTGTGTGTGTGTGTGTCTGTGAGTATGCCTGTGTGTGTGTGAGTGTGTGAGTGTGAGTGTGTGTCTGTGTGTGTGTGTGACTTTGGGTGTGTGTTTGTGTGTAAGTGAGTAGCAGAGCAGTAGTGTATCTCCTCTGCAGGACTGCAGTGTGAGTGACGCTATGATTGTGTGTAATTATAAGTGCAGAAATGATGTTGTTTCCCAGCGGTAATGACAACATGCCTCCTGTAGCACACAGGGTTTTGATCTTCTCACTGCCTGCTGTTTCTCATCTGAACGACAACACAACCCCACCCTGTGCTGTGAGTCACTCACACACACAGCCACACAATCACAAACACACATTCACCCACACACACATACACACTCACCTACACACAACCAAACACACGCACATGCACATTTACTTACCTACACACACGCACACGCACTCACCAACAGACAACCACACACTCTCACCTACACACACACACACTCACCCACACACACACACACACTCACCTACACACAACCACACAAACTCACTCACCTACACACAACCACACACACACACACAGACCTACACACACACACTCACACACAAAACCACAAACACACACACACACACTACACAGGGCTCCCTAACACTGTGTGTGAATGCAGCTATCGAGCAATACATTCATCCGTCAATATGTCTGCAGGCCTGACCTTTATGATAAAGCCTCACAAGGCTTCAGAAACAGCCTCTCAAAGGGACGATTGCCAGCTCTTTCTTCCCCGCTGACGACGGCGACACAGACAGGCTGCAGTCCAACCCGATTCTACTGCCTGTGCTCTGAAATCCATAACGTGATGGATGCCGTAGACTGGCTCATAATCACCTGACTAATTACTGCTCACAAAGCCTTTCAAAACTCAACAGTGCAGTTAATAGGTAAAGGCCACTCACATCATTCAAACCACACTGCATGTGCGTCTATATGTTCTTAGTTTATTTTTGCTTAACCCGTCCTTGTAATGCGTGGGTCTTTCATACCCAGGTAAGCTCTATTTCATAGGTTATGGATTTTATATTCTCTTTCTGAGTGCCCAAGCACCCTCCATCTAAAGGTGGAGTTTTTGATAGTTTCCCTCTGCCATACATTAAGAGCTCAGGCTTTTTGGTCCTGAAAAGCAATGTTCAGTGCTTGATCGATACTGCAGAAGAACGAAGAAGAAGTGAAGAACGTGCTCACCCCAGAAATACACTCATAAGGGCTGATCCACTCACTTTACCATACAGCTCGGAGCATTTCTGACAAACATGAGAGTGGTCAAACTTTATGCCGTCTGTACTGTGTGTGTGCATGCGCATGTGTGTGTAAACGTGGGTGTGTACTTTGGTGTGCACGTGCGTGTGTGTGTGTGAATGTGGGTGTGTGCTTTGGTGTGCGTGTGCATGTGTGTGAACGTGGGTGTGTACTGTGTGTGTGCATGTGCGTGCGTGTGTGAACGTGGGTGTGTGCTTTGGTGTGCGTGTGTGTGTGTGTACTGTGTGTGTGCATGTGCGTGTGTGTGTGAACGCGGGTGTGTACTGTCTGTGTCCATGTGCGTGTGTGTGTGAACGCGGGAGTGTACTTTGGTGTGCGTGTGCGTGTGTGTGTGAACGTGGGTGTGTACTTTGGTGTGTGTGTGCATGTGTGTGAACGCGGGTGTGTACTGTGTGTGTGCATATGCGTGTGTGTGTGAACATGGGAGTGTACTTTGGTGTGTGTGCGTGTGTGTGTGAACGTGGGAGTGTACTTTGGTGTGTGTGCGTGTGTGTGTGAACGCGGGAGTGTACTTTGGTGTGTGTGCGCGTGTGTGTGACGTACGTGGCGTGTAAAGCCCTGGGCAGTTGAGGAGCAGCAGAAGTGAAGGTTCCCGGTGAGACAGCGGGGCCGTGGCGGTGACAGGGCGGGCAGGTGTTTGATTAAGAGCGGACGGGGGCGGATTAATAAGTCTCCCTCAGCGCGGGAACACCCCGTTCCTCCCGTCTGCACCAGCGCCACGCCCGGCGGCCGGGGAGCGCCTGAGGGTGGCCTCCTAACTCAGCTGTCCCCTTCACTCCCTGCTCAGAGAAAGATTAAAACACTGACACAAGCACAGGCTCCTGTTAAAGGGCTGTCATCACTCAGAGAACTCCACTATCAGACATAAAGGGTTGATTTATGCTCATCTGTACGTATGTAAATGCAGTGTTCCCGTGTTAGCGTAGCTAGCGGTGGCTACATTACGCTCAAGCGTATGCATGTAAATGCAGTGTTCCAGTGTTAGCATAGTTAGCATTTGCTCGTTTATGCTTATCTGTATGTACATAAATACAGTTTCCCTGTGTTAGCAAAGTTAGCTGTGGCTGGTTTATGCTCATCTGTATGTATGTAAATTGAGTGTTCCTGTGTTAGCGTAGCTTGTGGTGGCTACATTATACTCAAGCGTATGCATGTAAATGCAGTGTTCCTGTGTTAGCATAGTTAGCATTGGCTGGTTTATGCTCATCTGTACCTTATGTAGGTACATGCAAACAAACATGTGTCACTTCATTAACAGTGCTTGGAGAAGAGATAATTATCCAGAACTGCTAAAACTTGACTGCAATGTAATGTGATATCCTGGGCACAGCATCAGGATTGGCTGAATATTGCAGACTGAAGTTTTTTTTGTGTTCCTGTTGTGCAAACATCATCTAATGCGACGACACCACCATTTATCATACAGGACAAACAGAGCCAACTATTAACACAACACCTGCTCTCAGCTCACAATTTATTTTCTAAATGGAGCTCACTTGAAAGGTGCTAATTGATATCAAGTTTAATTTATTACCACAACTAGACTAAGTCTTCCTCTACCACCCCAGCAGCACAGAGAAGAGGTGATTTGGAGAGGACTCCCCCTGGTCCCAGACATCATATTACTGAAACAACTTTGCCTGTGATGGGAAGGTAGATTCTGCACGGCAGACACCCGACGGGGAGTCTTCTCCATGGAAGAGGTGTCACGCCTGAAAGAGTATTAATGTTCCCGGTTACTGCGGTCTGCAGTAGCGTGTTGTTTACCGCCTGTCAGGAACCAGGGCCTGACTGGAGAAGAGTCAATGAGCTGAGACATTTCTGAGTGTAAGATGGCACCTCATGTTGCCTTTCCTTTCTTTACTGAAGCGAGCAGAGAAAGTGTAGCTGTAGAAGAGAAAAACCCGCTTTGCGGTGTAAAATGAGTGCTGAGATGTGTGGAGAACACGCCACTCAGTCCCCTCGAAAGGGACTGGACCAGCCCCGTCCTTTTATATGAGAAAGTGTATCTGGGGGTGGCCTGTAGCGTAGTGGTTAAGGTGCATGACTGGGATACGCAAGGTCGATGGTTCAATCCCCGGTGTAGCCAAAGTAAGATCCGCACCACCGTTGGGCCCTTGAGCAAGGCCCTTAACCCTGCATTTCTCCAGGGGAGGATTGTCTCCCGCTTAGTCGAGTCAACTGTATGTCGCTCTGGATAAGAGCGTCTGCCAAATGCCATTCATGTAATGTAATATGCTGACAGTCTAGTCTGAAGAGGAAATGTTTCACTCTCATTTAGGCCACAAAGCAGAGGCTGTGGCATACAGTAGGTTGTCACTTCTCTTTGGCAGTGTACTATGTGGGTCACCATTACTAAGAACAGAAATGAGGTAGTAGCTGTTTTAATGTAAAGTAATGTCTGTGTGGATGTAGCATTACTGTAAAACACGCTATGAATGCACAAAAGAGAAGGATTCGCAATATGTTCTCTTCAAAGCATAATACCTCACCATATGGACAGACTGTATACAGTATTATTTATTTATTTAGATGTATTTTGGAGGAGGTTTCTCCATTGGCATTTTGCAGTTTGCTGGTGTAACAAACTGTTTACTAGAGGACAGGTAGAAATGCACAGCCATATAACTCACAGAGAGAGAGAGGGTGGAGAAGGGGAAGAGTGTGTGTGTGTGTGTGTGTGTGTGCATGCGTGCATGTGTGTGTGTGTGAGTGTGTCTTTGTGTGTATGCATACGTGTGTGTATGTGTGTCTGTGTGTGTATGCATATGTGTGTGCGTGTGTGTATGTCTGTCTGTGTGTGTGTATGCATACGTGTGTGTGAGTGTGTGCAAGAGAGGCAGGGAAGACAGAGTGCAGAGTGCAGGAGGAGGACAGGGAAACAGAACGAGGGAAGAAGTAATAAAAATAATATATGATAATATCTGCAGGTTTAAACAAAGAGGAGCCAGTGGCCCTTTCTCTCCTGTCCCTTTCTCACGGAGGCAGTTTAACGTCTAATTGGGGTGAGAGCTGAAAGAGTATCGGCCTCTAGCTGCCTGAGCCGGACCATAAAGAGCAGCAGACACAAAGAGCCGGGATTCTCCGCTAATTATTCCAGCAGGCCGCGGCTCGGCCACGTACTGGAGCTTATCTTCAGAGGTGATAGAGAGAGAGAGAGGGACAGAGAGAGAGAGAGAGAGGGACAGAGAGAGAGAGAGAGAGGGACAGAGAGAGAGAGAGAGGGACAGAGAGAGAGAGAGAGAGAGAGAGAGAGAGTGAGAGAGAGAGAGAGAGAGAGAGAGAGAGGGACAGAGTGAGAGAGAGAGAGAGAGTGAGAGAGAGAGAGAGAGAGAGAGGGACAGAGTGAGAGAGAGTGAGAGAGAGAGAGAGAGTGAGAGAGAGAGAGAGAGAGAGAGAGGGACAGAGTGAGAGAGAGAGGGACAGAGTGAGAGAGAGAGAGAGAGAGAGTGAGAGAGAGAGAGGGACAGAGTGAGAGAGAGAGAGAGAGAGAGAGAGGGGGACAGAGAGAGAGAGAGAGGGATAGAGCGAGAGGGATGAGATAGAGGGATGAGAGTGAGGGACAGAGAGAGAGGGAAGAGAAGAGAGGGACAGAGAGAGAGAGGGATGAGAAGAGAAGGACAGGGAGAGAGGGATGAGAAGAGAGGAAAAGAGAGAGGGATGAGAAGAGAGGGAAATTGAGAGAGGGATGAAAAGAGAGGGAAATTGAGAGAGGGATGAGAGTGAGGGACAGAGAGAGAGGGATGAGAAGAGAGGGACAGAGAGAGAGAGGGATAAGAAGAGAGGGAAATTGAGAGAGGGATGAGAGTGAGGGACAGAGAGAGAGAGGGATGAGAAGAGAGGGAAAGAGAGAGCACTGGGAGCAGAGAGGGGAAGGGGGGTGTTTGAACTGGGTGGCCTGTAGCGTAGTGGTTAAGGTAAATGACTGGGACCCACAAGGTCGGTGGTTCGATCCCCGGTGTAGCCACAATAACATCCTCACGGCTGTTGGGCCCTTGGGCAAGGCCCTTAACCCTGCATTACTCCAGGGGAGGATTGTCTTCTGCTTAGTCTAATCAACTGCACATCGCTCTGGATAAGAGCGTCTGCCAAAATGTCAATAATGTAAATGTAATGAACTTTAGTCTCCTCTCAGCAGTAACTGGCAGACACACGGAGGACGTCTCCTGCTAGGGCATCCAGTAGCTTGTGCTGAATCCCGCCGGGGACGACGTGAACGGGTGAACGGGCCGCGTCCTTCCCGGGCGCTCAATCACACAACGGGCCGACCGGCACCACACCCTGCTATCGCCGGGATTTAATGCAATAACAGGATTGATTATCGATAGGCCAGGGCACCAGGCCTGGCGGAAGATCTGACCGCTAAGCCTCTGTCGCGTTAGCACGGGATCCCCGGAGAGGCGGGGAGCGGTCTCTCCACACTGCGGGGGGAGAGGCAGGAAGCAGCACGTCATCTCCACAGCCTAACTGGACGCAACTGAACAAACAACCAAGCAAGCAGCACAGCAGCGTTTAAAATGGAATCACCACAAAAGGCGGAGGCTGGAAGCAGAACGCGGTAATGTCTCCCGGTGGGAAACTAAGGCTCATCCAGTCAGGAAGGAAGGAGACAGCAGGTAGCAGCCGCCATGAATCCTGACTGCAGCAGCTTGTCTGCCTGTGAGTGCCTACAGGTGCATGACTGGGACCTGGAAGGTTGGTGGTTCATGCTCCGGTGTAGCCACAATAAGATCAGTGCAGCTGTTGGGCCCTTGAGCGAGGCCCTTAACCCCACATTTCTCCTGGCGGGGATCGGCTAGTCTAATAAACCGTAAGTCGCTTTGGATCAGAGCTGTTATGTTATGGTTACGTATGTTATGAGCGGTGACTGGAGCTGTCTGTGGTCCTGCTGTTTCAGCAGAGTGGGGGCCAGCTCTGCCTTCCACCCTGCGGTGGGGACTGGAGCTGTCCATGGTGCTGAAGTACTGCTGCTGCTCGCTCTTATGAATGAACTTTGATGTGATTGCTTCAGGCGAGATTTTAAATAAGCTGTATCAAGTTTCAGGATCCCTAGAGTATGCAGCTGCCACAAAAAAAAAGTAGGATAATTACGGAGAGTGTAGATGTATTCTTTATGAGTGCTAAGGTAAATCAGTTAACAATTAGTGACTGTGGAATGATTGTTGGTGCCAGACAGGGTGGTTTGAGTATCTCAGAAACTCCTAGGATCTCCTCAGTCTCTGTGTGTGCATAGAATGGTGCAAAAAAAAACAACCAAAAAAAAACATCCAGTGAACAGCGGTTTTGCAGGCAAAAACATGTTGTTAATGAGAGACGTCAGAGGAGAAGGGCCAGACTGGTTGAAGCTGACAAAGCTGCTCACTGAGTGTATGTTCTTGAGCAATACATTAAACTGGCTTCGCACCATTCAGCTCAGTGTGCATTTCAGCTCAGTGTGCATTTCAGCTCAGTGTGCATTTCAGCTCAGTGCGCATTTCAGCTCAGTGTGGATTTGTGAACCCCCACATTACAGCATTACTCCCTCTCACAGCACAATTACAATACATCTTTAGTTCCATTTAATTTATCGTCACCATATCTCAAGTGATATGACCACATTTAACTATTTTAGAAAGCGATGTAATTAAAATGAATGTAGTTTTCACTTGGTTATGTTGCATAACATGAGAGAGATAGAATTGCTCATAATATTGGTTTTACAGTCATGTTATAAATTATTAAGTTAATCTAAACGTACTTTTATCTCTTTCCCAAGGACAAGGAGAA
The DNA here is from genome assembly GCF_963514075.1 of Conger conger. Lineage (NCBI taxonomy): Eukaryota > Metazoa > Chordata > Actinopteri > Anguilliformes > Congridae > Conger > Conger conger. Next base: position 74,856,249 of record NC_083761.1, read on the forward strand.
GAAAATTGAGTTCATAAGACACTTATCAATATGATACCATGCAGTCAGGTGCTTATGCAACAGCCAAAGTCACTCAAGCAAATTACATTCAACTGTGAATGCACAATTAATCTTCCAGGTGAAAAAGATACAATAAAAGAATGAATACCAGTAAGCTGTCTAGTTATAAACATGTATAAGCATATATATATTTCTATATATATATATATGTATTGTGACTGACACAGGTCTTAGCATTATAATTCTTCGCAAATCTGTGATTAGAATGTTCTTAACTGAGCATTCTAATGCTGATATAACAGTCACTACTGGTAAGTGTTCTAGAAACAAACATAAAACAAAATCCCTCCTCTTCAAAGGGTTAAGTATGGCGGTGAATAGAATGGATTACATTTTACACAGTGACCTCCGATTCACCTCCGCTCTCTGCTCAAAGCACATTAATAAAATATCACCCCGCTAACACATCCCAAGGTGTAATGCCAAACTGTAAGGCGACTGAAGCTTAATGATGACAACTGTGACTGACTCCATAGGGATGGGCGGAGTCAGCTGTGTCTTGAGAGGCGGAACCTGTGCGTTTGCTGTGGGGGAGGGTGTCACGTGCTCGTCACAACCGGTCCTCAGCAGCCCACTGATCCTCTCTCAGAGAGGAGACAGAGAGCAGCCGCAGCAGACTGGGTGGGCGGTGGGGCAGGGGGGGGGAGCTGGCCTCAGGAAGGTGTGTAGAAAGCACACTGTGTGTCACTCAAGCAGTGAGGTGATCCTAGGGGCCTGAGCACCAGCAATGCAAACAGGAGGCTTACTCCTGGGGGACCCGACACCTCATCCACCGCGCTTCACTAGGAACAATCTGGAAGCCTTCACATCCACTGCTGCTGTAGAAGCAGACGTGGATTAATGCAGAGGACCTGAGAGTTCAGTCTTTACTGGTCCCTTCCCTCCTCTGAAAGCAGCCGTTCCACTGCGACACGGTGACACTCAGAGCGCTTAAGCAGGACGGTTAAGATCAAACTCAGAGTGTAACCACTATACATACAGTATACACACAAACACACACAGACACAGTATAGCACTGAGGCTATAAGGTAATATAGTATTTAGTGTGGTTTAGTTGAAACCACACTGTCCCCTAAAGCAGTTTCTCCTGAGATCCTGGAGCTGATAGGCTGGTGGCTTCAGTTTCTTCACTAAATCAGTCACATAAGAAAGTACAGCAATGTTTTAGCTCAACGCGCATGAGAGCATATGAAACCCAGAAAGAATGACCTGGACGAATACCCCTGAAAGCAGCTCTCCTGAGACCAGCTAGACTGGAGCTGAGGGAGCCTCCACAGAGGCCTGGAGCTGAGAGACCCTCCACAGAGGTCTGGAGCTGAGAGACCCTCCAAAGATGCTTCAGCATGGCTAGCTGGCCTGGCGTGCACTCTGGACACTTTCACAGAAGACACTGCAGTGATGGAGCATCACCAACACAATCAGGCTTTGCAAATTGGTGGAAGAGAACAAGTAAGGGATTAGAAATTGGTTGAAGGATCAGATAAGCAAAGTGGATTAGGGCTGGGAGCCAGAATGAATGTGTCAGGTGGACCAACGGAAAGCCTGAGGTGTGTGAAATTAGATTTGGACATCATTAACAGGGCAGGCCCACGGGCAGCAAGGTGCAAACATCAATCTCTCTCTCTGAATTCTTGAGAAATGTCCAACTGCAGGTCTTTGAACCAGAGTCAGAAGCAAGGATTGCAAATACAAAAAAAGTAACAGCAGTGTGTTGCCAGTCCAAGAGAACATTTGCAACAATGTTAAATGATGTTAAAGAACCTATCATTGCTCCTGTGAAGGATATGAATAGACAATGTTCCATAAATATTTAACAAAAAAAGGAACAGCAATGTTTTAGACTGTGCCACTTAGCCAAGCGATCATGGTTATGCCAGCAACAGCAGAAAGTATATCTGAGAAACAGGGATTGTGTGCAGATCAGATTACAGGGGATAAGGGGAAGATACGATCATTATAACTGCATCCCCTTGTATGTCTGCAGCAAAGGCGAAGAGATAACAGGTCTAGACGGAGCTTTCGGACAGCGACTGGAGTCTAAAATGCACTGCAGCTTTGGCCTGTCTACTGGCCTGGATTTGATATCCTATCACAAACCAGACTCACAGACATATGGCTGTATTCGGTGTGCAGGAAGGGAGCAGGGCAATCCGAGGACCACGCCTACTGTTTCAGTAGACACACACCTGGACTACGTTAAGAATCAGTCCAGGAGTTAAAAGTCTGCTTCGTTCCACAGTAGGGGGCTGAGACTGGGGAACCGTCACATCACGAGAGAGAGCCGAGTGCGTGGAGCCAGAGAAATGTCAAGCTGCCACCCTAAGCTGAAAAGATACCGTTCCGGTTCTAATTTATTTTGCCTTTCTTATTTTAGTTTATTGTTTTCGCCCAGAGCCCGTGAGGGGATGGGGTAAGACTTTTTGTTTATTTTCCACTGTCCCTCTCTCTCCTCCCTGTTCCGCCAGATTTTATAAAACGCTGGTGCGATCCGGAATTTCTGTATCTCCCTGTGTCCAGCTCTTCTGTCCTCCCACGGCACATATGTACACAAATACAAACATACACACACACACACATACACACACATACACACATACACACACACTCACACACATACACACACACACACACTCACACACACACACACATACACATACAGACACACACACATACACATACACACACACACACACTCACACATACACATACACACACATACACACACATACACACACACACACACATACACATACAGACACACACATACACATACACACACACACACTCACACATACAGACACACACACACACACACATACACACATGCACACATGCACACACACACACACACACACAGACTCACACACATACACACACATGGACACATACATACACGCACACACACACACACACACATGGACACATACATACACACACATACACACACATGGACATACACACACACACACACACATGCACACACACATGCACACACACATATACAAACACACATGCACGCACACACATGCACGCATACATACACATACACACACAGACATACACACACATGCACACACACAAACACACACACACACATACACACATACACACACACGCACACACACACTGCCCTCGCCTGTGCTTGTGCAGCCTCTCTCCCCATACTACTGAAAGGTGCCTCAGATGAGAGGCAGTAATTACGGCCTTTGTTCCCTGATGCAAGATGAATATCATTCAGAGCGTAATGAAACACTCTTGTCACCTGGTCCGCGGGGCACGGAGCCTGGGGCAGGAGCCGCGCGAGAGGCCGGGCGGCAGGCGGAGTGAGCGTCGCTCGGGCTGATGGTGTGAGATTGAAGTTTCAGCTCCTTGTCACTCCTGCAGTGTGTGCGGAAAGCACGGCGGATGAATCCCGCGGCACTAGAACCGTCCCCACTGCACACACTCCCGTTACCTCCGCAGAAGCGTCTGCCAGTCAGCCTATCACACCACCAGCCACAGTAACCCACACACTGAGACCATCTCTCCGCAAAACCAGCATGCCAAAAAGGTGACAGAAATGTAAACAGTGGGAGAAAAAAAAGCATTCAGTCAAGCCAAAATCGGAATATACTATAAAGGATGAAGGGAAACTGAGAGAATGAACACCTCTGCGGAGATTAAACTCAAACAGACAGCACACCACAGCTATTTGACCAACACTGGAAGCCAAATAATATTTCACGCAGAACAAATTTTCTTTGACCCAGACAGAAGCTGTATTATAACCTGCAGGGGTCTACATTGTTGTTGTGAATTCACACATGGGGATGGCTAGCGCAGTCAGCTGGATGAGCTCCCACACTGAGCTGCTCTGTTTCTATCTCTGTCTACAGTACAAAATGCCAGTGTGCTAACCGCTAACCCACACACACACACATACACACACACACACACTGAGCTGCTCTGTTTCTGTCTCTGTCTCTGTCTACAGTACAACATGCCAATGTGCTAACCGCTAACACACACACACACACACACACACACACACTGAGCTGCTCTGTTTCTGTCTCTGTCTACAGTACAACATGCCAATGTGTTAACCGCTACCACACACAGACACACACAAACAAACTGAGCTGCTCTCTTTCTGTTCTTAGTCTACAGTAAAACACGCAGATGGATGTGCTAATACACAAACACAAACACACACACTGAGCTGTTCTGTTTCTATCTCTGTCTACAGGACAACGTGCCAATGTGCTAACCGCTAACCCACACACACACATACACACACACACACACACACACACACACACACACACACACACACTGAGCTACTCTGTTTCTATCTCCGTCTACAGTACAACACTGAACTCTGCTTCTCTCAGAGGCAAAGGATATGATTGGGAGACCATGCAGATGTACTCACATGTATAGTACTGTACTAGCTCCATTTCTCATGGGAAAAAGATACCAGCTGCCACCTCATGAGATGTACTCAAATACACAATGATAATCTATTTTCTGCAGGAGTACAGAATTTGGGTTACTGAGACCACACAGATGTATTCACACTCACATAGCTGGTAAAGGACATGGATTAGAGAGACCACACGGATGTACTTACACTCACAGAGCTGGTAAAGGACATGGATTAGAGAGACCACACAGATGTACTCACGCTCACAGAGCTGGTAAAGGACAAGGATTAGAGAGACCACACGGACGTACTCACGCTCACAGAGCCGGTGTACGTTTCTCAGGGTAAAGGATATGGGCTGGAGAACATGCGGATGCACCAGTTGCGGGGATAGGTGGTCTGTTTGAGGCAGAAGAAGACGATGGGGGCCAGCTTAGGGAAGGGCACCACCAGAGTGCTGAGCTCACTGCTGACGTCATCGGCCGGCCCCGCCTCCTCCGTGGCCTCCTCCCCCTGGGCGGGGCCGTAGTCCTCGCACAGCCCCGCCCCGACGTGGGCCATGGCCAGCCCTCCGGGACACTCCTCGCTCGTCATGGCAACGCAGAAATCTGGGAGATAAAATCAACAGAAAGACTTATGGAGAGGTGCAGGCTGCATTCACACTCAGAAATGAATGTTACATTACATTACATTAACGGCATTTTGGCAGGCACTCTTATCCAGAGCGACACAGTTGATTAGACTAAGCAGGAGACAATACTCCCCTGGAGCAATGCAGGGTTAAGGGCCTTGCTCAAGGGCCCAACGGCTGTGTGGATCTTATTGTGGCTACACTGGGGATCAAACCATAGACCTGTCATGTACCTTAGCCACTACGCTACAGGCCACCCTATGTACAAATATACGAAAATGCTTGTTGCTGGGGGAATGTTGCTTTTTTGCTGGGAAAATATACTCAAGAGAACCGTATTATCAGGGTACATTTGAAAAATTAGATACTTGACGAACAAAAATGTACCTCCACTTTCACTTTATTTCTGAAAGTGGGACACACACACAAACATTTCTCACACTGGAAACATATCTGGCCCAGCTCTTCTGGACCAACATTTTTTGATAAATGGCTCAAAACGAGGAGAGCTTTTTGTCTGGGCTCAGTGTTATCTTTATTAGATATGTTCCACCTAGAAGACAATGATAAACACATTCCGAAGAATACATTGTGTAAACTCTTCTCAAAAACACAAATACCAGTAAGAAAGTAGGCCTCATTCTGAAATGAATGGCTAGTGCTGGTGTGATCTGAGGTAACGGTTATCATTGCTCTGCATGGGCCTCCTACACAGCCCTCTCATCCTCTCAGAGCCTCTGTGCATTCATCAGTCCTCGATACGCTCTCCGTCCTTCTCTCTCACTTATACACTCTTATTTACTCTAGGCAGTTTGATTGACGTGCAATTTTCAACTCGAGTTTACTCCAAAAGAGTCCATTGTTTGTCCACACAGATGGCTGCCCTGCTGTAGAATCCAGCTATGCCAGCTTGGCCAGCTTGGAAATTGATTTGGTCAAGCTGATCATGAAGCTGGTCTAGTTGGGTATGAGCTCGTCAACCAGCATGGCCAAGCTGGTCATAAAGCTGCTCTAAATGGGTATGAGCTGGTCAACCAGGTAGCTTGGTGGCTTGTCTGAGCTACCAGGTGTTAAACATAATTTGAATCAGTCAAACCAGGTCAAGCTTGGAGATGGTCTGAACGGGTCAACCAGCTAAACCATGTTGAGCTGGGAGCATGTCGGAAATGGTCAACCAGCTATCAGCTAGCCTGAGCTGTTTTTTCAGCAGGATGCTTCATGTTCTTAACATCTCCCATTGGCAGAGTTCTCTTTTAAAAGTTTTTTCAAGAGTTTAATATACTGGATAGTTGCTACACAGAATCTGTGTCATCATTTACGAGTGATTTCATTACTTCCTGTTCACACCAAGTCAATACCAAGCACAGAAAGGAATGAATAAAGAAAGTAAGTCTGAAATAAATGCAGTTCTCCAGTGTTTTTCCATCTAAAGCATTCATATCATCTGAGAGACACTCGGACAAGATGGACCTAGAAAAATAAACCTTTCAGTTTCTATTACAGAACATCTTAAAATTTGATAAATGTTCAATTGTAAGAACGCATTTGTGATTTTTGTGACAGTTTTTATTTTCATGAAAAGCAATATCCTGAAAAGAATAGCACACACTGATCTTTCTGAATTGTTTTGACACATCTTTTGAACAACTGACAAGGTACACAGCGTGCATTGATTATATACCAGACTTAACCTATCATCGTGTTCAAGAGGTGGCAAGCATATACATGCATATGATTGCCTTACATCATATTACCATAAATATTATGTACGATTATCAATGATCAGTAAAATATATATTAGGCTGCAGACTAGAATTAATGCGTGAGTTAAATAATGGAATCTAGAGTTGGACGCATCCAAATATTAGTTACCAAGATAAAAAGTAAATGGATGGCATTTATATAGCGCCTTTATCCAAAGCGCTGTACAATTGATACTTCTCATTCACCCATTCATACACACACGCACACACCAACAGCGATTGGCTGCCATGCAAGGCCCCGACCAGCTCATCAGGAGCATTTGGGAGTTAAGTGTCCTGCACAGGGACACTTCGATACAGCCCGGGCGGGGGATCGAACCGGCAACCCTCCGACTGCCAGACGACTGCTCTTACTGCCTGAGCCATGTCGCCCCATGTAAATGTGTAAAAGTGTTACATTACTGGCATTTAGCAGACATTTAATCCAAAACATATTTTACATTGTGATAAATGATTATTATATGATAAATACTGAAGCAGTTCTGGTTAAGAGCCTTACTCAGGGATACAATGGCAGTACCCTAACTGGGAATCCTTTGGGGTACATGCCTCGCTCCTTAACCATACCACATCCAGCTGTTTAAAAAATGGCGTGAGCTGGTTAAACCATGTTCAGTATGGAGGTGGTTTAACTGGTCAACCAACTTCCAGCTGTTTCAAAACCTAGCTTGAGCTGTTTTTTTTTCCAGCAGGGCATACAGTACATATACTGCAGAACTGAGGTTTTAACACACATCTGATGATACTGTACTGTAGATGGGGAGAGAGTCTGAATCTGATTATTGCAGATGACTCATTCTACCGCTGTCGGGTCAGAGATGAAAACTGACTCGCTTGGTGATTCAAGGCCGCCCAGCAGAAAGCTCGTGTAGGAGTGTGGAGCCTGGTAATCGATTGGGTAGGAATGAACCGTGACCTCAACTTCCTGTTGGGGAATCTCCCTGATCTTCAGCAACTGCCGTGAGAAGTGAGCAGAAGCTGGAGAAAGTCGCAAAGCAGAGATATTTTATGGAATGGAAGAACTTATCTATAAGCAGCTTTCCAGTCTGGGCTGAGGGAGCAGCCTAGAAAGCATCTGCCAAATGAGCTATTAGTGGCTCAGTTTGGGAAGCTGGCTAACAGATAGTTTTGCAAGTGTAAGTGCACCCCCTAAGGGAAAGTCGTTGAACCAGGAGCTGGGAGCAGTATTCTGTGTGGTGTTCTCCGTATGTGTTGAGGAAAAGGCTGCAATAGTCTTTCTACTTGAGATCTCAACACCAAGATTTGTTTTTGCAGAATGGGACATGGCAACAGAATGGCCCAGAATTATGTGAGGTAAGGGATTTGCTAATAGATCAGAAGAGAGACAACAGAGATCTGAGCACTATGTCTCTCCTGGAGAGGTTAAGGTCAAGATAATTCAACATCTTACCCGCAGATATCTCTATTCAACCTTCCATGTTACATCTAAGGGAACTTCAAAACCAGCCATTCATACTCCATTTAACTATTACATTTGGTTTAAACTAAAGAAAACAAAGGAGCACAAGGCCATAAAAGCGTGCAATAACCGACTACAGTTACTATGCAGAGATGAATGGGTCAAGAAGCCTCTGAGAACATCCTCTGAGTGTAGATTCTGACCGCGGGATTTTTACTGAACAAGGCTGTGTAAAATGCACACAGAGAATAACAGACTATGACACATTCAGACAGCATCACTGCTACTTCTCAAGGCCACTTTCCCAGGACAACACATTTGTTGCATTATCAAAGGGCAGGATTATCAGGACAGAAACCAGCTGGACTCATGTCATTTCATTCGATGCAGTCCAAGGAGCACTTTGACACTATTCGGAGAATAGTCATTTTGTTAGCAAAACAAAAACAACCTGGAAGCTGTCTTGCTCTGAACTTCATCAATGTGCCTGCTGTCTCTCTTGCCACTGACAATCACAGTTCTCAAATTCAATGACAGAGCCAGGCTAAATCCTGGGATTTGTGTAAAAACTCTATATGCATTATGACTGTAAATATGCCTAAGTGAGAGGCAGACAGAGACATCAGCCCAGGCAATTGTGAGTGTGGTGTGGTATACACAGCTGTTTATTGCCTGTGTTTTTCTTCCTTCTCCCTTCTTTGCATGATGTACATTTTCCTTCCTGTGTCTCTAGGGCAGAGATCATCAAACCATGGTCCTCAAGGTCTGAGAACTGCTGCTTTTCCACCCTCCCTTTACCTGGGAGTCAGGTGTGATGATGTCTGCTCTAGGGCTAAATACACAGCTGCCGGAAAGCCTCATCCTTAACCCTTACCCTAACCCTCATCCTGTTACAGCCTTGTATTCTTTCCACTGTCTGGTGAACATGTTGTGTGAGTCACATGTTCAATTTAAAAGTCACAAATGACAGGGGAAAAGAGGAGATGTGAAAATTTTGCATTCAGTGTTTAATTCTGCCTGTCCTGACAAAGACATTTTGTTGACATGCATAACCACTGTCTAATAATAAGAAGCTCCTTATATGTGAAAATGAAATTTTCTGTTATTGTTCTGGCTTGAAAATAGCTGAGAAAAGAGCTCTTGCCTACTTAGATAGAGAGCATCAGTTTGTTTGAAGGAAAAGGTCAAAAATCCTAAATCCTAAATGTGCAAAGCTCATTCTGACAGACCCATTGATCAGACTCTGCATATTGTGTTGGTGAAAAAGGCACTCAAACTTGAAGGTGCAACATGATGAAATGTGTAAAGATGCTGCACATAGTACTGACACTAGTCACAGTCACACCTATCTAACAGAAAATAATCAAAACTTAATATAAACAACATGCGCCACAAATGATATCTGACAAGGATTTACAACTGAATTTGAAAGATGTGGGAGCTTCCCACAGCAAATTGTCATTGCTTAAAGACACAATGAATTACATCAGGTCAGTGTGCACAGCTTATTGTATCTCAAAACTACAAGGCCAAAGTCAGAGCCAAATAAATCATCCTGGACATAGTGATGCAATGTTATACGTGCGTGTATGCTTGTGTGTGCATGTGTGTGCGTGTGATTCAGAGAGAGATTGTGCCAAGACAACCCTACATACTGACATTCTGAACAGCACGAACCTAGCTGCTAATAGCAACAAGTGATTTACAGGAGTAACCTACGGCTGTCCTCCTTCACGTTACTAATGTATGTTAACACCCTGCTGACCTGAGAACAAGCACACATTTGGTTTTAACAAGATGTGCAGTAATTTGCTGCTTAAAATGCTCCTGTAATTAAACATAATCCCTCAGCGCCATTGATCGCAAGGACCTGATTCATCCCCTTTCAACCCTGGCCACACGAAATGAGAGTGCTGTCGCTTCACAAGAGAGGATCCTGGAGTGGAGAGATGCGCTGAGACCAGGGTGAGAGCTTAAGTACCTTCCAGTGTTCCCAGACAACCTCTTATAGCTGCAGCAGGGTGCAGACCCTGAGAAACCTCACAACTGAGGGAGAGAGAGAGAGGGAAGGACGGAGGGAGAGACAGGGAGAGGGGGAGAGGGAGAGAGGGGAGAGAGCGAGAGAGCGAGGGAAGGAGGGAGGGAGAGAGAGAAAGAGAGAGAGCAAGAGAGAGAGAAAGAGAGCAAGAGAGCGAGAGAGAGAAATGTACTAAATGGTATAAAAGCACCTCATAACCCTCCACAGCAACTGATTGCATGTGAGTATCTTTTAATGCCCAGCTCCCATGATGCTAGGCCTGTGGTTATTTAAGGACTTATTCCTTCTGTCTCTGCATGCACACACACACACAGACACAGAGACGCAGACACACACATGCACACACACACACAAGATTTGAAAATATTTTGCAGACCACCGATATCCACCAAAGTCCCAATGATACGATCTGTCTGACCTGTCCGAGCAGCAGAACACAATAACCAGATACATCCCCCCCCACCCACCCCCCCCGCCTGCCTGATCACAAACTGCAAGAAGGTGGACAAGATCCACCACCCCCATGTGCGCGTGCTGCAGTTTGACGTACTTCCTCCCGGTGGTATTGTGTTTAATGTGGAATAGTGGATAAATTTAGCGCGGTGAATGAGCGTGTTCACCCCTGCTGCTGGCCTCAGGGCGGGGGTGGGTGGGTGGGTTGTTTTTGTTTTTCGCTGAGCCCTGAGGGGGAACAGGAGCGCTGTTAGAGCTCCAGATGGTGACAGGGCCTGGGGGAGCAGCAGCGCTCCTGTCCTAGCACGGACCGCAGGCCCCTGTGTGCGACGACGACGCGGATCTAACGCACTCTCAGTCACTCTGAGCCCGCGCTAACGGCTCTGCATGCTGAGCACATTTCATCCACAATGAATACCCCAGTATGAGCAGCTAGTGAAGTTTGACTTATCTCTCTCCCCCTGATGAATCCCTCTGTAGTCTTAACATTCTGTATGGCCCCCTTCTCCTGAGGGTCAAAAATGACCCGCCTTCACCAAAAACCCTAAAATAAAGCAGCTTCATTGAATTTTTTTATATTTTGCATGAAGAAACAACCTGTCACTCATCAGAAACGTTGTCATGAAATTTGAAGTTGAAAAAATATCATTTAGGGGTTTTCTCTGCTGTTAAACAAAGTGGGGGGTCATTTTTTACACTTAAGACAAAACAAGGGTTAAAATAATTCCATAATTTACTGGCGTATTACTATAGTTATTCTGTACACAGTACTTTTCCTTTCATTAAACCCTTGTCATCCATTATCTGTTTTCTCAGATCACATTTCACGGTAGCTAATGTGAAAATGAAATTCCTTTAAGCATTCAGTGCTTCCTGTTTAATATCTTAACTTGACAACGAAAATTTTTTTTCTCATTTTGAAGCAACTAATCAATCTATAATGGATTTTATACAATTTCCTGATTTGAATTTTTAAAGTACATCCTTCATTTAAGGGACTTCATCCTTCTTTCTTACCTTCTTAGTTTTACACTGATTTTCACACAGTAGGGAAACAGAGAGGGATTCAGACAGACAGAGACAGGGCCATAGTGTAGACAGTAGCAGGGAATCCAGTGCCAAGAGGCTTTTAGTATGTTGGGCTTATATAGGGGTTAAGATGCAGCTCTCCGATGGACTGCAACACACGGTCTCCCTCTGTTTTGAATTGTTGAGTATAAATGCAAATACTGAGTGTGACTCATACTTCCTATTTACACCTTCAAGAAAATGCAACTCATATGCACATGCAGTAATATTAAGAGTATTTTTGGATGTGTTTACCACTGACCATAACACAACACAGTACACACACAGACAAACTACATACATATGCATCTCATAAGAACACACAACAGTGTGAACATGAAGCACATGAATGTACCCACATACCACACACACACACACACACACACACACACACACACACACACACACACAAACTACATACGTACTTGCTCATGGGATAATCCATGTTACTTAAAAATCCATGTTACAATAATATTTGAATGACCTGCTCAGTTTTTATAGATGAGCTTGAGTTAAGAAATCAACCTCATTGATTTTTCCATAAGGGCTGACCCGCAGCAAAATAACGATGCTTTGGCACTTTCAACAGAACATTGAGGAATTCAGATTTGGCACCGTTCTATAAGGTCACCTCTATCTCAAGCTCATTATATATGTATGTCATTAATTAATCTGTGGTGTCCCATGACCCAGAGGCTGTTGCACATGATAACTGTATCACCATAATATTCTGTACGGCAACCCGCGTCTCGTCTGCCAAGGGATATTACACACCACGACCGTCCTAACATACCTCTGAGCCTTGCTCAGGATAAACACAAGCTAAATGATTGCTGTCAGGGTATAAGCCTCTCCAAGAATCCGCACAAGAACACAACTCAAAATCATTTTAATGCCTGACATCTTTGAAGGAGTAATTGAATCATATCCGAATCAGAAACAAAACTTCAGAGCGTCTGATTCAGTTGTAGGCAAAAGGTCTTCTGCAATCAGCCGTCGGTTTCCATCGCAATAAAGGCGTAATGATTCCCGTGTGCTTTCTTGCAATATAAAAAGAGTTTTCAGATGAATATTTAACACTTCACCGGCGTTTGGCTGCAGTTGTACACACATTTTTGGCTGTGCCCAACTGCCAGTGCCGTGCCTGAATTCATAATCTTACCTGGTATCACCCTCACCAATAGCATAATGCCTGTCCACTGTAAAATCTGTCTTTCATCTGTAAAATCTATGCCAAATTATTTAGGAAAATATGAATTTGATGAGTAGCAGACACTCACTACATTACATTATAGTCATTTAGCAGAAGCTCTTATCTAGAGAGACGTACAATAAAGTGCAAATTAGAACCAAATCAGAGGACCCTAGAGGGAATTATGGTTGCAAGTCCTCCAGTGATCACATGGATAAAAATGGAACCCTTGATGAGTAATCAGAAAACTATCCAAGTAGCAATACCACGTTTGGTAGCAAGAATACTAAAATAATTCAACACAAGTGCAATTATTACCTACAGTATAGCATACCCATAGCATACAAGGCTAGGGAGGGAAAGAGGTGAGTTTTGAGTCTTCAGTCTGCGCTTGAGAGAGGTGAGAGTCTCTGCTGTCCACAGGAAGGTGATTCCACCACCGCGGGGCCAGAACAGACAGCAGTCGTGACCGCGCGGCGAGACTCCTACGAGAACCGTTTCATATTAACAGACAAGGAAATGGACGTACCTCCACGTCCCTCTGCAGAGGCACTGCGCGCGTTCGATGCAGCGACTGCGTCCAGTACACAATCATATTTAATGAACACATAATGAACAGTTCCTCCACAGTCACAGCGTTCCCGGCTCACTCCCCACAGAGGAAGCACGCTGCTCTCGTTCGCCCGATTGCTGCAGCAGCTTTGATGCACGTCCGCGGCATTATTAGCATGTTGCACACAGCGCAGTTTGGTTTCAGGTAATTGCACGGTGAAGTGGCTGTCATTGCCTTTAAATGGCTGGATGCAGAAGGAATTAGACTTCCAAAGAGCCGTGATGCCATTCACATGAATACAGATTTGCCGACATTTGAACACCAGTTCTGGCAGCATTAGAGTGGGTGGAATGGTAAAACGGGGATCATTTTTCACTTTGGAATTTAATTTGGATGTGCTTCAATTCGTGCTGTTCACATGCAATTCAATTCAATTCAATTCAATTCAATTCAATTCAATTCAATTCAATTCAATTCAATTCAATTCAATTCAATTCAATTCAATTCAATTCAATTCAATTCAATTCAATTCATCCATCCATTATCTGAACCCGCTTATCCTGAACAGGGTCGCAGGGGGGCAGGGGGGCTGGAGCCTATCCCAGCATACATTGGGCGAAAGGCAGGAATACACCCTGGACAGGTCGCCAGTCTATCTCAGGGCACACACACCATTCACTCACACATACATACATACCTACAGGCAATTTAGACTCTCCAATCAGCCTAACGTGCATGTCTTTGGACTGTGGGAGGAAACCAGAGTACCCGGAGGAAACCCACGCAGACACGGGGAGAACATGCAAACACCGCACAGAGAGGCCCGGGCCGACGGGGATTCGAACCCAGGACCTCCTTGCTGTGAGGCGGCAGTGCTACCCACTGCACCATCCGTGCCGCCTCAATTCAATTCAATTCAATTCAATTCAATTCAATTCAATTCAATTCAATTCAATTCAATTCAATTCAATTCAATTCAATTCAATTCAATTCAATTCAATGTGCATTATTGGCAGGAAATACATAGGTACATATTGCCAAAGCAAACATGAAACATACAAGTATATAACAGCACGTAAAAGTAATGCATGAACAATTAAGTCAACAGTTGTAATAGTAATAAAATAATAAACAACAAAAACAAGAACAATAATAATAGATTCATATGATTTGTCATAGGCGGCACGGATGGTTAGATGTCACCAAAAGCTAATTGCTCTTTTTTCAATGTTGATCAGCAGTGGATTTTGGCCTAATTCAGCCCTGCTGTGTCATGCAGAGATTCAGTGGGGTGTTCTTCCCAGTTTGAAAAATCTGGTTTTGCAAGCGGACCGCACACTTCATAAAGTATTTGTCATAAAGTACAATGGGTTCAATTACAGTTTTAAAGATCTTTAACCAAATTTTAATTGCAGTGTCAAATTCCCCTTTTAGCGGCATGAAAAGTCTTTCTGGCTTTCACTTTCAGTTAATTCACAGCCAAGTTAAAACTTCCAGATGAAGTATTTGTGAGGCCTAAATAAATATAATGTGTACAATGATCTATTGTTTCTGATTAGATTTTTACTGAAAAATCATAATTCCAGTCATTTTTTACATTCACTGCCAGGGCCCGAGCTCTATCAGATCCAGGTTCTTCTGCAGCCCTTGTTCTGTAGGTGACAGCAGAACCAGGTCATCGGCATAGATCAGGAATTAAATTTCTTTATCGTGTACAATGAGTAATTTCTCTCTCTCACTCTCTCACTCTCTCTCGCGCTCTCTCCCCCCCGTCTCTCTCTCTTCCCCATAACGCCCCCCCCCCCCCCCACTGTGTGCACATGCAAATGTGTGCCGTTAATGAGCAATGTCACCGGAGGTCCCAGAGAGCGCGGGCAAGTGGATCAGAATGATTTGTGACTGCTCTCGCCGCAATTTGTCCTCCCAGTATTAACAAAATCAACAGCAACTGCGGGACGGAAGGTCAGGGGAATTAATACAGGGATGATAACGGCTGGAGGAAGATCAGGGGCATTAATACCGGGATGATAACCGCTGGAGAAAGATCAGGGTCAGCGATGCTGCAGGAAGCGTACAGAGGAGGATACAGACAGTGATAATGTTCTGCGTGATTCACTGATGGACTAGCACCCAGGGACTCACTCACACCCATCTGTTTTTCCACAGCAGGGATACTCAAATCTGGCCCCCGTGGCCAGTAGTGCTGCTACTTTCCTTTTCTACCCCACAGTTAATTGATCTATTCATTTCACTGATTGGACCGAGATTTAGCTGGGCTGGTGTTGCAGAATGAAGTCAGTGAGAGAGGGGGACAATGTGACACAGCAGAACAGGGCCAGGTTTGACTATCCCTGCTCTACCTGCCTGCCCCTGATGTGTCACTGCCATAAATGTTTCCTCTGATGTGAAACCAAACTGAGAACCTCACCTGGTCCTTTAAATATAAAAAAATAATAATAATATTTAACCCCATCTGATACAGAACTGTGGCTCTGAATCACACATTCATTCATTCATTCATTCATTCATTCATTCATCCATTCTGTTACAAACCAGTCTAGGTTAGACTATAACAGGACAAATGATAGGGAAAACTTTGGTTTAACGGGTATGGGGCGACTTTTAACACAAGAGTCCGAATGGCTTACCCCCACAGGAGATTTAAATTTCCACGCAGTCACCTTCAACAACAATAAAGGAAAAATGACAAAGCAAAAGAACAAAACAGTGTCCCGATGAAAGGATGTGCAAGCCAGCCGGGAAGACTGTAACTAACCGGAGTCACCATACGGAGAGCAGAGGGGCAAAGACAAAGTCAAAGTCAGAGTCTGGGTGAGCATATCAGGGTCAAACAAAGCAAAAATCTGAGTGGAACAGGCAATGGTCAAACACAAAATCCAATCAGCAAACAAAACAAAATGGGCTAGATGAGAATGGAAAGTCAAACAATATAAGGTCAAACACCTAAACATAAGGTCAGACCTAGTCTGGTGACTGCCAAACTGCTGCTTTCTCAAACGAAGAAAGGGAGATGGAAACCAGGCAATCAGCCTTTTTTACACAAACCAGATTGAGCCATAGATAGGATTCATATAAACTCTGAAAGACTTGATTTAACACTGATCATTTTACTGTGAACTGTTGAACAATGAGTTGCAAGTGCAAGCCCTGTATTCTTGGAAAGGGGATTTTATAGCCTGCGCAGAGGCATTATGTCTTAACAGCATCTTTATCAAACCACCTGATGGACAATCATCTACAATCAACCCACTGCAGTGCCTGAATCATCTTTATTAATGATTTACAGACAACTATCATTCACTGCTGACATAATACTGACATATCAATCAATCATTTATCGCATATATCGTATCAATCATATATCGCATCAAATTCAAAACATTGGTGCTAGCCTTCCAAGCAGTTAAAGTAACTTCCCCAGCTTATCTGCAAAAAATCATCAGACCCTACACCCCTGCCAGACCTCTTCGTTCAGCCTCCACAGGCCGCTTGGCACCTCCCCCTCTCAGAACCTCCACCTCACGCTCACGACTACTGTCTGTTCTGGCTCCACGGTGGTGGAACGAACTCCCCGTTGAGGTCAGAACTATAGAATCTCTCCCCACCTTCAAGCGCAAGCTGAAGACGCACCTCTTCAAGCAGCACCTCTCCCCATCCCTCCCTACCTCCCTGTGAACCTTAATTGTTGTCTCTGTGACTTGCTTTGTGTATCGGTATTTTTAGTTGGCTAGGTAAGCAGTGTTTGGATAGTTAACTTTGGTGACTTTTGCTCTGTTTGTTTGTTCAAAAAAAAAAAAAAAAAAAAAAAAATGTAATGTAATGTAATGTAATGTAATATTGACATCCACAACAATGTGGCAAATCCCTTATTTATGGATAGCCACCATACTTAAATTAAATATCTATTTTCACCCATATTTAGATGGTTAAATAATCTTCTTAAATAGACAGTAAATGTACTGTATGTTTTGGTCAGGAGTATGTTTCACAGAAAAGCCAGGGACGTTTTACTGACATATAAAGGGTTAAGATATTTCAAATAAGTACTTGGCTCAGATCTGCATAACACAATTACCAACTGGTGATTTTTTAAACTTGTGTTTGGCCCCTCATTACATTCTTTCACTGTAATTCTTATTCCTCATTAAACAGACTCTTTTGCCATCCTAAGAATTATTAGCTGAATGCTTCCCCCATAATTATAAAAATTATTTTAAACTAGTAATAAAGGGTGTTTGCAATGAGAAAGAGACAAGTTAAGTGGCCTGTGTCTGGCCATTGACCCAGTTTCCCCCATCTTCTTCCATGGATTAATGTTGCATCAGCTAAACTTGTGGTTTGTACAAAACAAATGACACCCATTTGTAAACAGTGCCGGACACATTTGCTAGGGAATTGCTTTTTAAATGTTGCTGCTTCTTCCATTGTCAGAATTGTCTAATCTAATCCATTCGGTTAATGAAATAATTTGTAAACTCATTTTGATTTGGTTCTCTTTATGTACTGAATCTGTGCTTAATGCAGTCTGAGAGTGTCCATGTAGACACATCATGAATTTCAAGTGAAAGACAAGCTGCAAACTGCAAGGTACTAACATAAAAGAGATTATACGGATCTGGGTAATTGGGCAGCAAGTGTAGGATGTAGACTGGACCAGTTTGAATTCAGTGCTTGATTCAAAATGAGCAGGTCTGTTCCACCCATCCTGTTGCCTGTCTGTGACTGACAAATCTGGAAAATTAAAGGCCAGACTACATTAAACTGTACGTGTGCAAATTCACGTTCCCATGAGGAAGAAATCCATTCATTTTGGTGACCACCTAGTGCCACCATCAGCGCACACTTGTTCAAATTGTTATCGATATATTTCCAAAAGTAATGGCTTAACTACCATGGAATTTGCCAGGCACCTTCATGTTCCCAAAAGGGATGACCCTGTTTATTTTGGTGACCTCATGACATTTGCTCTAGCGCCATCATCAGGCCAAACATGTTCCAAATTACTGGATTGCCATTCATGCGAGGGGACTGTGGTGCCTCTATTGAGTTCATTCGTCTTGAAAAAATGACATGCTTATATACACCAAATGAGGTTCTCGTCTGGATGCAGATACATGAAGTGCAAATTCACTGCATGTGCTGTGAAGTGTATGAGCAGATTTGAATTTGAATTTGAATTGAATTGAACAGCCCAGTTTAACAGCAGCTTGTGCTCCAGTGAGCGCTGTTCACAGTGACAGACAGTGTTGATAGTGTGAATCATAAAAACAAACTTCATGGGTCAGAAAGCCCAAAGCTCTGAGCAATAACAAAATAAAATACATGGACAAAATATCAAGTATAAATGTCACATAGTCAGTTAAATAAAACTGAAAGAAGATAAAAGAAAAAGTCAACTGAGTTGAAAGTCAAGTGAAGGAGAAGCAACAATGGTTCTTTAACTCGGACCCGAGGGACCCCTGTGCTGGTTTTCCTTCAAATCGTAAACAGCCTGTAAATGCAAGCCAGTGGTCTGTAGCGTAGTGGTTAAGGTAAATGACTGGGACACGCAAGGTCGGTGGTTCTAATCCCGGTGTAGCCACAATAAGGTCCGCACAGACATTGGGCCCTTGACCAAGGCCCTTAACCCTGCATTACTCCAGGGGAGGATTGTCTCCTGCTTAGTCTAATCAACTGTATGTCGCTCTGGATAAGAGCATCTGCTGAAATGTCATTAATATAATGTAATGAACTTTAGTCTCCTTTCAGCAGTAACTGGCAGACACACGGAGGACCTCTCCAGCTAGGGCACCCAGTATCTTGTGCTGAATCCCGCCGGGGATGACATAGTGTGGTCCACACAGAACCTAGACGCAGTGTGGTGAACGGGCTGCGTCCTTCCTGTAATGTAAATGTAATCCTAAAATTTGAACAAGCTGTTCATTTTTCATAATTAGGAGCATTTAGTGTTTTACCCTCTTAAAACTACAGTTAAGCCACATTACACCAGAAATAGAAATGCATGCCATAAAGAATACATTTGCATGATGCTTATTGTGATATTTAGCCAATTATTGTATAAAGCCATAGGAGATGAATTACTAATTAATTAAAGTGCGGACACCTGGCCGCAAAAATTAACCATTAGGCAGATGAAAGATGAATGAAAGATAAAGCAAATGATAATGAGTCAAACCAGCACTGTGTTAATAAGTTTTAAAAAATAACTTAAAGACGGGCGTTCAATACCTGTAATTGACAGAGATCGGTTGTAACAAAACCCAGCAAACACAGGGGTCCCCAGAACCAAGTGCTTGCAGATACTTTTGACATTCTCTAAAAATGCTCCTTCAAAAATATATTTTTCTTCCCAATTGTGGTGGTTTCAGCAAATTCACGGGCTCCCTGTGCAGTCACGCAGCCCTAGGTCTGGAAACAAAGCTCATCCACATCAGTGCACACAGTCGGTGGATGAGTGGCAGCCTGTAGATGAGTGATGATTGGCAGTCTGTAGATGAGTGGCAGTCTGTGGATGAGTGGCGGTCTGTAGATGAGTGGCAGTCTGTAGATGAGTGGCGGTCTGTATATGAGTGGCAGTCTGTAGATGAGGGGCAGTCTGTATATGAGTGGCAGTCTGTAGAAGAGTGGCAGTCTGTATATGAGTGGCAGTCTGTAGAAGAGTGGCAGTCTGTAGATGAGTGGTAGCCTGTAGATGAGTGGCAGTCTGTAGTTGAGTGGCAGTCTGTATATGAGTGGCTGTCTGTAGATGAGTGGCAGTCTGTAGATGAGGGGCAGTCTGTAGATGAGAGGCAGTCTGTAGATGAGTGGCAGTCTGTAGATGAGTGGCAGTCTGTAGATGAGTGGCCTCCTCATCGTCTGTGGAGGATGCCTTTCGTTTGCCAGGCTTTTTTGTGGAAATAACAACTCTCGGCCAATATGGTGCGTTTCAGCCAACTGTGCCAGTTGCGTAGTATGTGTAGCTGGGTTATTTCAAGGACAGGCCTGCGAGTCAAAACGAGTGAAGGCACAACTAGTAAATGCAGTTGGGAACACCGAGTTTGGTTAATGGATAAAACGTTGTAAAATAATGACAGTCTCTTGAGGAGAGAACTGCATCTTGATTCGCTGAAAAACTTTTTCATTTTCTCATCTCACGTTCTGACATCCGTCTGCTGAGCTGGGATGACAAGATAATCAACACTTGCTCCAGTTTGAAATAACCTGACGGCAGAAGTCAAGTTTGTTGGGGATTTAGGGTACTGCCGCGCCTTAGACAGAGGCAAAGTTGAACTTTTTTATTTTATCACTGAATGAAAAATAAATCTTCGCCCTGGTCATATTAGCTCTCAGCATTAAACAAGTGTTCCGAGTCAATCCCGGAACAATCTAGGCTCATTAGCGCGCACCAGCCCTGTCCACACTCTGAGTGAGGCGGTATCAACTCAACACACCACCGAGTGCACTTCAAATGAGAGAAAGTACACTCAGGTGGGGAGCGGGTCAATTTTATATTCCATATCTTCAGAGCTCACAGACATTCTCGGAACAGTCTGTTCAACTGACGTGCGAGAAAATAAAGGAAGTGGCTAAACAAAAGCAGGCCCGTATCCACGGTTACGTAAGGTGGGTTCTTCCCATTTGATTCACTTTTCACAGTGTATTTCAATGAGGATATGAGTTTCCTAGAAGCTATAATTAGACCTATGATCACACCTATCATCATCTTCTTTTCCGTAAGGGGTCACTTACAATGCTCCCATAATGATAACCACTCATCATCTACAGTATTATGTACAGTTATCGCTGTTCTTATGTACCGACTTTGAATTCATTTTCCGTTTCATTTAAAAAAAAAGTATTGTGGAAACTAGGCTACAGAGATTCATTTTCCATAGATAGTTTAAATGTTATATTTTATTCCTGGCATACAGTGTAATGGGGAGGCTCACTGGGCTCGTAAGGATTACTGCCATAAAGGGGGAGCTGAAGTGGACTTAACTGTGACACATCCTTAAACATTACTGCGCCTAACCGGTTCTCACAGATCCCCAGCACAACACCTTTTATGGGCTACCGTTAAATCACTAATTTGCCATGGTACGTAGTTTAATTCAATTAAGCAAGTACTATTCTTTGTACAAATGATGTCTTCAAGGGTGACAAGAGGAGGTCAGAACACAAACGGACACGCGCTTAATGAGGCCCAGGATGGCACCTGCTGGACTGGCGGGGGCCTCCTCTGCTTTGGAAAGAGGTGAGTCAGAGCATGGCACATAGGGAGCTGGAGTTCTGGTCCCAGAGGCCACCGGCCAGCTCTGTTTTCACCTTCAAATCAGGAACAAATTCTCTCCCAGGTAACCAGGCGAGGAGAGCTCGGTTGTGTGACCAACTGCTTTATTTGGTCAATTACCGGTCAAGTGCTGAGCAACAGCAGAAACAAAGAGACCAGGCAGAGGACATCCAGGACTGTGAGGTCGGACATCTTGTCTAAAGAAAGGGACGTCCCATTGAAGCAGCAAGAAAAAAAGACTAGTTGGAAATGATTAAAACTGGAACATTCACAAAAGGTAAAAGGCTTTATATTGTATTTCTTTTTTTCTGTTGGTCTCGTCAGGGGGAATGTGTCTGACCTGAGGGGGAGCCTTGATTGAGCTGTCAGAAGTTCCAGCAGGTGGAAGAAGCCTTCAGGAGGTTGTGATTGGGATGGTCAAACAGTGCTCTGTTTGTGTTCATGCTATCCTGCAAGGCAAATTGGCCAAATAACAACAATCTGATTAACCACATTAGCTTGTCTTATTTCTATCAAGATTAATGAGATTAATTAGGCTTGTTCAAGAGCACCTAGCATGCCAGCAGTCAGAGAGAGAGAAAGAGAGAGAGAGATACAGAAAGAGAGAAAGATTATTATTATTATTACTATTATTATTATTATTATTATTATTATTTTTATTATTATTATTACTTTTGTATTGTTGCCATGTCTGTTTTTCTCATCCAACAAGCTTTGGCAATACAGTTGAAAATAATTTACAGCACTAAAGGCCACGATGATCATGGATATCGCTGCATTTCTAACCGATGAAAACATGGCTGAAGTGGAGTCATTAATGCCGTCTTTGAAGTCTGCCTGGTCAGCAGCATACAGGCATGTCATTGAGTTTAACAAACTCTCAACAAATGTGTGGTCTCCCAATGTATTTATTTTAAGGTTAGCCTGGTTGATGACTTTACACTTTGTTAAAGCTAATTACAGGAGATGAGAACATTCTATAATGTTGTCATGACAACAGAGTCAATGGGGTCAAAGTTCAACACAATAAGAAGATATTTTTGTTGTATTTGTTGTACTGCTATGAATGTTTCCACACCACTGTTTGGTGATGGAGATGAGGCAAGGGGTGGATAGGGAGGAAGATTTTACATGGGTGGGGTGAGGGGTGGGTGAAGGGTTTGGGGTTGGATTGTGAAATGGTAGAAAAAGAACTATGAAAGTCTGTTCACACAAGAACCAGTAATTACAACACTGTCAAATGTACAGTGAGAGAAGGCACACAGACTGAAGAATCAGGCTGCCGGTCTTACAGACACTGAAAACAATGAGCAAAAGAAAGTGCTCAGGGCGTTTTCACAACAAATGTTTTCAGCCGTGTTCAGCTTTCTTCAGAACTGAGAGGCAGGAGTCATTACAACAGATTCATGTAGAAAGCATGACTGTTGTAAAAACCGACAGACTTTAGGTCAAGAAACAAAGATTGCAGCACCATACAGTAAGTACAGAGAGCACAGCACTCAGTGTACACATTATGAAATATAAAACTGAATGAATACTACAAATAACGCCACATTAATAAATGAGAAACCAAACAGATAAAAACGGTAATGCAATGGTCCCAGAGGGAGAAGCACCATGAGCACAAACTAAACTAACAAGCACAGAATATAAGTTAGTGATAAAAGGCCTGAAATTTACAGAATCATAACTGCGGGCCTACCACAGTGTGTACACAGTTATGAGTGGTATGTTGTAATAAATGTATGTGCACATGTGTGTTGTAATATATATACTTCATATCAAACATACGGTATGTCATGCAGCTAATAAATATGTGTGCATATGCAGTATGTCTTCTCAAAGAAGGCATCATAAAACGTACATGAACAATAACAATGCAATAACCTCAAAGAGAGAGAGACGCTCGCTGCAATACTATACCGTAGGTGCAGAACAGAACGCACAAATCAAGGGTTGCAAACTATAGCAACCATGCAGAATGAATCCATTCATGCATAAATACTGAATCCACGACAAAGGAGTAAGGAGAATTTGACCAGAGGACATCGAGAGTACAGTGAGGGGACATCAACTGCTTAACTGCATTAACAGCCTATGGGCCAGTGTTGCATACACAGCATAGCCCAAGACTAAATTTTATTTTGAATGGAGATTCAATGGGGTGAAAGGTGCTGACGATTCTTGGGACAAACAACTTGGGGGGGCCCAAAGCAATATTTGAGCATTTTAAAAATTTGATCAACAAACCATCATTCATATTATTTTTTTATGATGACATAACTTGATTAGGTATTTATTAGACTTAGTTTTTAGACTTATTGGTCTTCTGCTGCTGTAGCCTATCCACTTAGAGGTTTGACGCATTGTGTGTTCATAGATACTCTTCTGCAAAACACTGTTGTAATGTGTGGTTATTTGTGTTACTGTCACCTTCCTGTCAGCTTTTACCAGTCGGGCCCTTTTTTCTCTGACCACTTTCATTAACAAGGCGTTTCTGCCCTCAGAACTGCTGCAAACTGGATATTTTTTGCACCATTCTCTGCAAACTCTAGAGACTGTTCTGTGTGAAAAAGCCAGGAGATCAGCAGTTTCTGAGATACTCTAACCACCATGTCTGGCACCAACAATCATTCCACTGTCAAAGTAACTTAGATTACATTTCTTCCCCATTCTGACATTTGGTCTTAAAAACTGCTGAACCTCTTGACCATGTCTGTATGCTTGTATGCATTTAGTTGCTGCCACATGATTGGCTGATTAAATATTTGCATTAACAAGCAGGTATGCAGGTCTACCTTCTAAAGTACTTACTGAACGTATGTGAACAATATGAAAGCAATGTTGAAGGACAATTTTGATAGGAGACAGTATTTTTTTCAGCAGTTTTTATTTTATGTTTAAAGTGTGCACCCAGTCAGTATCACCCCTGGCTGTATACAGAGTACTCGCACTGGATACCTCAGCTGCATTAAACATTTTAAATTCAACTGCCGGCAAAGATAAACAAGTCAGTGTATCAATGTCTAAGAATGCTAAAGCAATCTCTCAAGTGTGGTATCAATGATAACATTAGCTTTAATGTAAATGCGCATTCATTTTTTTCCTGCACAGCTTGGGAAGAGATCCTGCAGGCAATGCCGCACCCAGAAACACTCACAGCAGGGTCACCTGTATCAAGCACACCACACACACAGGAAGCAGATTATGCACTGAGCGTGCTCTGTTCTGGGGGCATTGGGCAGTCCTGTTGTTCAACACATAGGGATTGTTCCAATGGCGTATTTGATCTTTCCTTGTCTCCTCGTTCCTGCACTGACCCGAAAATCAATAGAGGACTCTCCAAGGACATTCCACCCTTGAAGGAGCTAGGAGTGAGCACATCCCAGAACGCGTGACGTATAAATGACTGACCTGTGGATCCACCTCTCCCCTCTGTCATGTATGTATTTGATGTGCCTTCAAACTGATGCTCAAAAGAATAAGGACATTCCATTTGCCTAATAAACATTATCCTTGGTTCCTCTGTCCTTGCATCCTTTTTTCCCTCCCAGCTCTGCCCATTGGAGGAGACAAGGAAAATGGAAGTAAAAATGTGTGATTGGAAAGAGGCCCCTATCAATAATTTCATAGTGACCTGGCTAGTGACAGGATTTATACTGAGCAATTTCGTGATGTCAGCGTCTTAATAAATGATTGAATGAGCGAAGGTGAAGGCATGTTGGCACACAAGAAAGGTCAGAAACCTACTGTACAGTAAAGACATCTTCAGGAAGACACACTGCCAAAAACAACAGAAGTCAAGCAACCAAGACCAGAACAGACAGCAACAAGATACTCCCTCCTGTCTCCTTTGTGTCCCTGCAGTTTAGCAAACCCTGCCAGCCTAATTGCCTCATTTGCATTAACACGCATTGCAGGCAGAGTGGAGGGGTTGCCGTGGGGAGGTTTGACAGCGACTCTGACCGGGGCTGTAAGGAGTCAGGAATGGGTTTTGGAGTGAGTCAGGAGTGGGGTTGGGAGTGATTCAGGAGTGGGTTTGGGAGTGAGTCAGGAGTGAGTTTGGGAGTGAGTCAGGAATGGGTTTTGGAGTGAGGAGTGGGTTTTGGAGCGAGTGAGGAGTGGGTTTGGGAGTGAGTCAGGAGTGGGTTTTGGAGTGAGTCAGGAAAGGGTTTGAGAGTGAGTCAGGAGTGGGTTTGAGAGTGAGTCAGGAGTGGGTTTTGGAGTGAGTCAGGAGTGGGTTTGGGAGTGAGTCAGGAGTGGGTTTGGCAGTGAGTCAGGAGTGGGTTTGGGAGTGAGTCAGGAGTGGGTATGGGAGTGAGTCAGGAGTGGCTTTTGGAACCAGTCAGGGGTGGGTTTGAGAGTGAGTCAGGAGTGGGTTTGAGAGTGAGTCAGGAGTGAGTCCCGTTGTCCTCCGCTGGCACTGCGTACCAAGCCTTCCCAGCCATGTCTTTATGCTGAATCAGCAGCTTCATCTCCAGCAGTTAGGAAATTGGATTTCAATATGACTTAGAGCAGGGCGCTGTCAGACAAATGGCTGCAATAAAGATAAAGAACAGTGATGTTTCCTAAATGCTGGCACATACAGTCTGAGAGAAAACTGAGGGAGAGAAAGATCATATAATTCATCCCCCATGTTCATATATATCTCTAAGACACCTGCGTGTATTGTAGGTGATATAACCAACTATAACTGCCACACAAACTGTGGCATTTAATTGTGCCTTCCATAATATTTACTGCAACCAGCCCAATATTGTGGACAATATCTTCTTAGAGGTCACGCTACACTTGGGGTGGTGTTTCTTCTGCCCCCTTGGCACCAATCACAACGTCCCAGAAACTGTAAGAGCTGGAGTATTCATTCAGTCATGCACCACGTATGTGACCGTCTTTAGACCAGGGCTGGCAGAGCCTCCTGGTGCTTTGCCCAGGCACAGAGTTGCTTATCCTGTTATCCTAGCCACTGTGCCCCTCCTGACCTTGGAGAAAAAACGGTCAATAATGATTTCTTTGCAATGGTGGCAGGGGGATTCTCCAGCGGCTAAGCTAGTTTTCCGGAGGGGAAGGGCACGGGCGGTGGGTGTCAGATCTCTGAGAGAGACCAGGCAGCCAGGCTTCTCTCAGCTCGCATGGCAAATGCTTTGTTTTCTCCCCACCGGCTGCTAGAGATGAATCCGTCAGCCCATGGTGACGTGCCTCTGACACGCTGGCTTTTGGCTGTGTGGGGAAAATGAGCTTTTCTGTGTGGGTGGTCGGCACTGTGATGGACCCAGTGCTCTGTCTCTGAGTGGCAGAACTGAACCAGTAGTTAGGTAAAGAGCTGCCTGTTTCTTTTCTTCTGACACTAATGGACCAGAGAACGCGATACAGAGAAATACTATTATTTACGCAGGCAGATTAGTAAGGATATAATATTCTCTTACTTGGCACTGTAAGGCTTTTTGTCATTTGTTATGACACATACCTTTAATGTGAACATGCTGCTGAATGGCACTACATAAGGAGAAATAAACATGCATGTGCTCTTGACCAGAAATCAGACAATGCAATCATAACCCCCACTTTGTTTGATAGGGTACCCATTTTTTATACTTATCCACTGAATCACTACTTCTTAAAACCAAGTGATCACATTACAGCTGACAATACAGTGTTTGCAGGCCATGCTGAAAAAAACTGCTAAAGCTAGATTTTTAAACAGCTGGCAGCTGGTAGACCAGATCTATAATCAACATGGTTTGACCAGCTGAAGGTACGTTTTGAAACAGGTGGTAGCTGGTCACTTCAAGACGGTCATAGCTGGATTTTACACCAGGGTGTCCATCAGAGATTAAAAAAAAAACCCTGTGCCCTCCAGATACTGCAGTGCCAATCCAGTGACACTCTTCTGCTCTGATGCAGTAGAAATATAAATATAAACATACTGTCGGTCCAGGTCAATACACACTCTAGAATGGTGCCAGGAAATTAATGGGCTGTGGTTGCCTTATCTGTGCCGGAGGCAGCCGTGTTTGTGACAGACTAACACAATTCTTATTTTGAATATATGTATCCGGATGATATCTTGACTGGTTTAAATCATATCTCCACAGAGATTAAACCAAAACACTGTATCAAATCAAATACGCTGCCATAGCACGTATCACTGGTGATAGAAGGTCCACTTATTAGAGAGATCTGGCTTTTCATTCAGGTGAACTTGTCACCCCCTTGCAGTGCCCGAAGTCTTGCCAGGCACTAATATTTTCAAACAGACCCTTCAGCAGTGAGGGAATGCTCGCTGTGTGAAATACCGGAGAATATACGAGCAGTGGCTGCTCTCTCGGACCACCAGAGGTAGGTATATCTCACCTGACATCTCACCTCTGTTCCAGACATTCTGCCACTCACACATCCCACTTCCTCCTGTTTCCTATGAATACCCATCTATCTATCTCATTATTTCCTGTGGCCCCTCCACTTCCTCTTCCTCCTGTAGTGTATAATAACGTAAGCCCACATGCTTATCTCTGCCCTGCCCACTCTGTCCCTCAGTCCGCTCCGGGTATTTTTCCCGTATTTTCTGAGTCCGCGTTCCATTTCATGTTTTGAGTTTTCCCTGTTCTCGACCATGCCACCCCGCACCTGATATGTTTCCTCATGTGGAATTGCACTAACCTGATCCTCACTGTGTCTTGTTACCTGTGTATATAGCCTGTCTGTGTTTTGTCACCAGATTGTCTTGCTCCTTGCCTTTGTGCTTGTGTCTCACTCATTGCCTTCTTAGCCCCATCTCTGTTCCTGCCTTCCCCCTCGCACTGATCTCCTGGTTAAGTCCCTCGCCTGTATTTCACTCCGCCTTGCCTGTTCTCCGTTGCCCTGCCTGTCCGTATCCTGACGCTCGCCTGTCCGTATTCTGACCCTCACCTGTCCGTATTCTGTCGCCTGTCCATTTACTATGAACTGTTTATCCTGTGTCGCTCCCGTCTGCTGGCTATTGAACCCAGACTGTCGGACCTCAAGAATAAAGTCTCCCCTTTCTACCTGTTCTGAGTCTGCGCTTGGTTTCAGATATTCTGAATGTGACAGTTGAATTACATTTCTGCTCTTTGCTCTACTAGTGGTAACAGCCTTGACTTCACTTTGTTTTTATTCACTGAGACTCTCATTGAGATAATGATGGGGGCTCAGGCTGAGCAGCTGCCTCACTGTGATTGCATCAGATGCGGTGACAGTGGACAGTGAGTGATGCAGCGCTGCGGTGGGAAATATTGACTAAAATATCACACGTGTTTTGTCCTGAAGCCCAAAGTAATAAATCAGGAATTGATTTTCTGTCCAGTCGGAGAGTACGCAAGTCCACAAAAATCTAAATGCTCACACCCTACCCGTTTACATTCATGCCCCAGTTGTGAATCACAAATAAATTAAATGCATAAAAAGGGTGCAAGCATATGACAACGCTGTGTGTGTTTTATGAGAACTGCTATCCCTCAGGTAGTTATATCTGACAGGCATAAAAAAGTAGTGTGCCAAAAAATAGAGAACTGAAAAATTGCTTCTCTGCTTGAGGGTACCAAGGGGTTTGCTCTGCAAAAACAAACTCGGGGGCAGTGTTTAGTTGGTTCATAACAGCATAAGCCATGTAAACAGTGTTCCCATACCCTGCTGTAAAATCCCGCCATGCCATCTTGCTTGAAAATTGAGCTGGGCAAGCTTGTCATAAGGATGGTCTTGCTGGGTATGAGCTAGTGCTGGTAGCCTGTCTGAGTTGGAAGCTGTCAAAACAGCTTGAGCTGGTCAAACCATGTCAAGCTAGGAGCAGGAGAACTGGTCAACCAGCTGCCAGCTGCCAGGGTGGTTAGTGGAATAGTATTTAAAAATAGTATTACTAGGAGATAATGCAACAAAACTGTACATCAAAGGATTTTTTGGAAGGGGTTTTTACACAGTCTAGCCTGAAAGCGTCATGAAATTGGCTCCAAAGAAATTATATATTAGCTGTTTTCAGCTACAGTATACATGCTGTCACTGCAACTGATTTGTAAATTTCAGCTCAGTCATTTTATCTGAGTGTGAAAATCATTCAGGGGATTCAAGCGTGTGTTTGTATAGAGTGCGACACTCCAGCTTCAAACGTTACACAAACTCTCCAACGCATCACCAATCTGCTGGCAAACAGGTAATTAAAAAGTGAGTCATTTGGAATAGATTATGTTTTAAGTGTGCTGTGCGCTACTGTGAGTAGGAAGAAGCTGAATTTCGAGTGGCATTAATCGCAGTCTGATGCAGTGAAGCAAAAATGCTGGAAAAGCTATGCTCGGCTTGCTAAAGGAATGTTCTGGAAGCAAGCAGCGGACTACCAGCCTTATAAGTGCACACAGTTACAGCTTTAATAGGCAGATTTATCAGAGGCTGCCGTTGGGGGAGATGGAGCCCAAGGAAGGAGATTTTGTGGGAATGGGGAAGACACAGAGTGAAAAATACCTGTGAGCCGACATAAGACGTGTGAACATTGGCACCGCAAGAGAAGACAGAACGGTGTAAAAGGGGGTAGCTTTGAAAGATGGCGGGAAAGAGGGAAGGACGCGGGCGACAGGCGCAGGGAGGACGGCAGAAATGTTTAAAAGCAGCAGAGCTGGCGAGCGGAGGGGAGACAGATAGCAGGTGTGAGGGTGCGATACACGCCACTGGCCAAAACAACTCATCATTAGGGCAGTGGCTGATGGTGAGAGGAGCGGAGGAGAGAAAACACAGGTGTGGAGAGGGAGGGCAAGAGATCAGGACTGCCTGGGGAGGAACAAGAGAGATGGTGGGAGAAAAGAGAGATGTAGAGCGATGGAAATAAAGTGACAGATCAGAGGGACAGCAGCAGGGAAAGAGGAATCACACAGCCTGAGCCTGGCAAATGAGCACAATGGCCCCTGCAGTTGACACAGCGATGATGCAATCACAACTCTGCTATGACACCACGCTGGTGTTGTCATATAGATATGTGCCAGCTTTGGTGACAGGTGTCTAATAAACAGCAAGCTCAAACCGCTTCACTTGACCCACCTGCTAACGGAAAATGACACACCTGGGTCCGATGTGCCAGCAATCTCATTCCCCCAACCCCACCCCCACCCCACCACCCCCCCACCCCCAACTCCACCCTCCACCCTCCTTCATGGTCTGAAAATGTCTGCACTGTCGCAGAGGAGGAATATCTAGAGCAAACCCGCAATTTATGTTCCAGGTTCAACCAGCTGCCCATATTATGGGTGCACACCTCTGGGTCAATAGACGGTAAGTAAAGCAGAGGCCCACTCCTGTGCATATAAGCCGACGGCGTTTCTATTTCCGCAGCTTCAAAATGCAGTCGCGCTCGTGACAAACAAAGTGTCGTTTGATCTCCTTGAAGACGCGGCGTGACTCATCAGATTACATCGGAAAAGGGAGGCGGGCAGGAGACAGCTGAAATGCTCCGGAGAAGGGCTGCGGAAAAATCCGGAACCGTTTCCCGCTCCCCGGGCCTGATGGTCAGTTTGCCTGAGGGGGGTGCAGATGCCAATCTTGGCAGAGATAGAGGCATGGAACAGACCGGCTTTTAAGGGAGACTGATGACCACAGCACTGCCCACTGTCATTTGACTCTTGGTCCTCCAGACAGAACGTAATCAGCCCAGTTCAGGGGTGGAAAATCCAGGTTCTGAAGGTAAAATGAATTTGTGAAATCAGTTGGCTGAGTTCATGGCGGAAGAAAGATATAGCAGGACTTTTACTTTCTGACCCCTGGACTTTCCCCCTAGTCCAGCGTTTACACTCCAGCTCACTTCTTCCCCTTTCTCAATTGAGGCTGGCGGTTACCCGGCCAAGGGGAGAATTACAAGGGCAATGTAATGCAATGTTTTTTTTCCTGGAGTCATGTATTTTAAGCTTAAGCTGGTATTTTTCAAACAGATGCTCTAATTTGACCTTTCTTGTGATTTGGAAGGCCTAAACATCCCGTGGCTGCTACTGACGACTCGGAAGAGCACACCACGGGTAGTCAAGCACTACTGCATCTAACTGTGAGCCAGCTGGGCAGCTCTTAATTATGCAAGGCTACCAAGCTTAGTTTGGCAGGCCGCAGTGCCCAACATGGCCAGAGGGAGTCACTAATGTACAGTGGGGTGTGGGGAAATCCCACTGACAAAAGATCACAGATTCCACAGGGGCTTCTACAGGTCACTACGGATCACTCCTATGAATTCCTTCTCACACTAAGGGATTTGTCACAAAGAGCTTGGGCTTGAGTTGAACC
Organism: Conger conger; assembly: GCF_963514075.1. Classification (NCBI taxonomy): domain Eukaryota; kingdom Metazoa; phylum Chordata; class Actinopteri; order Anguilliformes; family Congridae; genus Conger; species Conger conger. Next base: position 74,888,385 of record NC_083761.1, read on the forward strand.
CACCAACACAGGATATGTAGTATTGAAAAAAAACAAGAACATGTGGGTGGATTTTTCCTTAAAGGTGTAGACTCTGCTCTGCGTGAAAAGGATTGCATTGGCTTGAGAAACTGGTTGGTTCTTATTCCATCTCTGGATCCATGACTGTTCTTGATTTTCTTGTCATTTTCTCATGATGTTGTCATGCCAATTTTACAGCTTAAATGCTGATGGCTTTGAAGCGCAGCGACTACATCTTGAACAGACATCTGAGGTGGGGAGGTACATCTGAGGCAGGACCAGATGGGCTCCGAGATCCTCACCTCCTCTCTTTAAGGACCGGTCTGCCAAAAAATGTGATGTGTGTTTACTTGAGCTTGTGCTGACCCCTCGGGGCTGAAGGCCTGTGTATTTGTGTATCCTCCCTGCGTATCTGTGCTCATCAGACCCGTTTCCCAACAAACTGTCGTTTGCCATTAAAAGTTCCCCCCTTCATTCCCCCCCCCCCCCCCCCCGGCGTGCAGGACGGGCCCGGTCTGCCGTGACTCCCGCACGGAACTGAGCCACCTCCCAATTAGCGGCCACCAGACCGCGGCCCTGGCCCGGTCTGGAGTAATTGCAACAGTCAATTCATCTCCCTGGGTGATTAGCCCCTTAATGAAGACGAGGGTAACGAGGCCGAGGAACGCGCGACACACGGAGAAGATAACGGACGCCCGGCCTCATCTCAGATGGGAGACAGATGAGGAGGAGATGCACAGTTTAGGACACCCCCCCCCCCCCCCCGGAGCTTCATCAGGCTGATTCCATAGATTGGCGTCCCAACTGTACTACTTTCAGTTCCAGCCCGGTGATAATTACATATCTATCGGACTGGAGTTAGAGAACCGACAGTATAGGACTCTTGTAGACAAGGAATGCAAAGTTAAGGCAAGCACAAAGCAATTATTGAAAGTTTATTTTTTTCTTTATTCTTCATATTTTAGTTTCTGAGCTATGCCCTCAGAATGACCTCCTCTGCAGTTCTCCTGACCACTAATGAGCGCCAGTGCTCGCAGCCTCTCATTTCAGATAGGCCGCTTTACAAAATTATGTAGACAGGGGGATTAGTTATAGGAAGACAAATATGTCCCATGCCAAGGGATTTTCTGTATATACTGGCCAGTGGGAGTTTGTAGCTGTTGTTGATCACATCCACTTGCTGTGTTTGCCTATGGGACAAAATAACATGGGTATTATTGGGAAGCTACTTTTCTGCTGTAGTTAATGGATTATTATTATGTGTTTATTTTCGTATTTCCTCATCTTAAGACAAATTTGTCCGTCATGCTTACCCGTTCATTTTATTTCAGTGACGGGTCTATTTGCAGTATTTTGCATTGGCCCCTTGAGCTTGTTCAGATGAATCGGGTGTGATACATCACACAAGCGGAGAAGTGGCCTATGATCTCTTGAGTTTTAATAGATCTTAAAGAATAATCTTGAAAATAATTAGAAAAGATAATGAGTGACCATTAAAACACTCTCTTATGATGAAAGCTATTCAAAATAGAAGTTAGTACAGTAGTGTCTTTTCGGCATATCAATCTTAATATCTTGGACAGCTGTAACCATTTACTTATATATGTATATTGTATATTTATCAATCACTATATGCTTCACCAGCTTGAAAGTACATGCTTTTCAATTTTGATAAGCTGATCCTAGGGTCATACCAGACCTTTGCACCATGCTTGTGTATAATGTGTAGTGGCTGGTAAGAGGAGTGTATCAATTTCATAAGAGACCAAGTCAGGTTAACTGAACCACGGAAGCGTATGTTAAATACAAGCCTGAAGCACTATGTAGAAAGGCCCCAGAGTACTTCATGAATTATTTGAATATCCGTCTTTGTTGCAAATGTTTAATAAATGCACTATGTAAATTTAACAAGGTACGCTGTATTACTTTTTAAAAATTCAGATCCCGAAGCTTCTGAAAATGTTACAGTTACTACAGTTTAGCCTATTTAGATGTTTCAGAAGAAACTGCCACTACAACTGCTGATGCAACTGCTACTGCTACTGCTACAACTGAATCCCACTTTCTTTATAAGAGTCTTTCTTAATAGGATTTAGGAACTAAAGGTTCGTACTGTGAGTCTTTCTTCACAACTTCAGTTCGATACCCCAGAGCCAAGCTTGTTGCCCCTATTTTTGTCAGAGTTTCTTTATCCTGAGTGTAGCGGGTATAAAAATAGACACAGTGCTCTTAATGTGGTCCAACACAGGTGCTATTAATTATTAATAAAACTCCCTACCTGACCTGCTCTCACAGAGAACGACCAATATGAAATCACGCAAACATACAGTATCCCTGCCTCCAGTTTGGCCAATCACATTCATCCAGTGTTATTAACAAATATGAACTATACCACCATTTCAGCATGACATCAGTACTATTCAGTCGCATCCTCCTTATTGTGCCTTCCCCCTCCCCCCAGAATAACCCCCCACCAAGACCCTGCTCTGTCTCAAACAGCTAACAGCTGTGGAGCATTTCATATCTCAGGACTGCAAGGACAAAATTAACATATCATCATGACCAATCTGTTTGCAAATGCATAAAGCCTCGCACAGCTGACGAGAAGAATACTGCACAATGCTGGAGAAAAGCTGGCGCTATTAGACAGACATACAGGAAAAGGCATAAGTACAACTCAACAACGTCATTTCTTATATTCTGCTATACCACAGAATTTTACATTATCATATTATAATCAGTATTATATGATATTATGTTACAGCCGGCGGACTTTCTGACCAATCTGTTGGCAAGCGAACAGCTAATGTTTCATTTTGTTCTCCATTACAAAGCTTTGACAGCTATTACCATCTGCAAGTTTTCCTGCTATGTATTACGTTGAAACATATGCACACATAGCAACTATCTGTCAAAGATATGGTTTCAAATCACTGTTGCTTTTTTTTGTGGGAAGGAAAGCAGTTAGCACAGCATTAGGCTATGTATGCATTCAGTACATTCAGTATTGCATTCAGCATGCTGCAGTGAAGGAGGGTACAACTGAAATGTCACCAAGGTGTGGCACCCCCTGGGTGATGCATGGCAGGCACCAGAACAGCTGGAGAGGGGGGGGAAGGGGGTTTTATTTCAGCTAAATAGTGAAAGGTTGAAAACCTCGCAACACAGCACATGACATTACTGGCCATTAACAGAAGCACTTATACACAGCATATGTTATTTTACATACAGCTCATTTAGTAAGCTGCTACTGAACAATTCAAGCTAAGCAACAGTACAACATCAGTGGCCCACCAGTCCAAAATCATTACATCACACTCTGCCACCCATGTCGCCAATGTGATGCTAACTCCAGACTGAATATGTTGTTTTGGGATACTGAATAAAATTGGCAATCTTCTTGTTTGTGTTTTGAGAGTAACTCGGCAGGCAGAATGGGAAAGGAAGACAGAAATATTAAACACAGCACGTCAGAGGCAATGACTGTTATTTGTACAGATATTTTGCAAATGTTTTGAGTCGTCGAGGCTGAACAAAATCCAGTTAGCACGAACTACGAGCTGCACAGAGCACGTTTTAAAGGTTCAGTCCAAGGTCGGATGAAGGTTCCGGAAGGTTCTGAGGATTCGGTAGAGGACTCCTGCCGCAGAGTGCAATCCGAAAATTACGAGGCCAAGCGAGGAGTGTAGTCTCACTCATCAGGATCTTGGTCATGTTTGAAAGTGCCATCTCAGCGAGACTTCAGTGGCTCGCTGTCTCTCATTCCTCTCGCACAAGCTTCTCAAGAGCAGGAGAAGCAAGCAAAACAGCCGGCTAGAGAAAAACACAGCTGTCACCGATGACTTTGACTTTCTGGAAAAATACAAATGTTGTTTACCAGTCTGCGATTTCATTTAGGTTTGCTTTTAATAGAGCATTTATGAACAGGTTTGTTTTGAGTAATCCATCATAAATGTTGCCACAAGTTTTGATGCAATCAACATTTGTCCTTAAAGCACTAAATTTAACACATGATTACTTGAATACAAACACAAATTTTCCAATAAAATTAATGAAGGCTCTCAAAAAAAGAACAAATAGCTTAATATGGTCAGTCAAAATGAAGGACAAATCATTCTTGAATGCAGGCTACAATTTCACAGATTTAGTCTCAATGCTAGGTCTACTGGCTGACAAAGCTGTACCCGAAGCAATGGACGCCTAGTGGCTTGGACATTTACTGAATGTGGGGGTGGCCTGTAGCGTAGTGGTTAAGGTAAATGACTGGGACATGCAAGGTCGGTGGTTCTAATCCCGGTGTAGCCACAATAAGATCTGCACAGCCGTTGGGCCCTTGAGCAAGGCCCTGAACCCTGCATTGCTCCAGGGGAGGATTGTCTCCTGCTTAGTCTAATCAACTGTACGTCGCTCTGGATAAGAGCGTCTGCCAAATGCCAATAATGTAATGTAATGTAATGTAATGTATGCAGTTACTAAACTGTACTTAATTCAATCAATCATTGTCAAAAACTGCGGCTTAGATGTTCAGTTTATTTCTGTCAAAGTAAATTATACATTTTGATCTATATTTCAAATTAAGGTGCTTGAAGATGTCCGGCATTTATACTTAAGTGAAGGCCTAGGTGGAGATGGTTCTGTCACTATAGTAACAAGAAGCCAAACTCCGGTCCATTTGTTTACATTTATGAAAAATGATGATGAAATTGTTAAAATTACAGACGACAATATCGCCTTTTGTTACACAGCAATGTGCTTGAAGATGAAAACATTTGAGGATTACATTACCAGTCATTTAGGATCACATACCATAAAAGCATGAGAGAGGGAATCAAAATGTTCATAATCTACAAAAAATATGTACAGTGTGATCAGCTCATTCCGACATGGCCTCTGGTGCTTCCTGCTATATTAGGAACCATCAGTAAGCCCCCCCCAAACACCCAACCCGCCCCCACCACCCCCACATCGATAGCAGCCCTGTACAGACAGACGCACACGTCGCATTGCATAACCCGGCCATTTATATAAGCGTGCCGACACCCACTTTCGTTTGTCTGACTGAGGGAGAGGAACAGAGAGGAAGAGCTTTAAGATGCTGTGACGGATTTCAGTGCCTATGGCAACCCTGCGTTGGCTTGCTTTAGAGCGCTCAAAGCCCGGCGCTCCTCCGTCTCTCTGCGAAGTCCTACGAGACGCAACAGTTAACAGAGCGTTCCCCATGCGCAGGCTGCCGGCTAAATGGCCGACTACTCACGTGTAGCTGGCCGACTACTCTATAAAACATAATTATTTCTTTAAATATATATAATGGTATCTGTGATTATAAAATCAGTAGCCAAATAATATTGTCCACTGCTAACAGCTTTGTCACACGCCCTAAGGTTAATTTATGTCCTCCTTGGGAGAGAAGAAAGCGCCTACTGCAGCTCTCTGCGCTGACAGCTCGTCATTTTCTCGTCACCTGATCACAATCAGTGGTGAGTTTGTGGTATTTTCTGTGGGTTATTTCACATATTTGCTAGCTAGTTAACACATTAAGTTCTATCAGCGTTACTACCCTCAACAGTAAAATAGTTGTAACATAAGAATAAAGTAAGCAACATAATCCCTAAGGTTCACTTGTAGGCCTAATATCCTATATCATGTTCCATTAGCCTAAAGGCTAGCTAACTTTACAATTGGCTACTCTGACACATTCTTGAACAGTTTACTGACTTCGGGTAATGTGATCTTAATTAACATTGATATTAATAGGAATATAGCCTACCGGGCATCATTTGCAACCTCTCCTCCGGAGGTCATTTTTTTTGTAATTTTTTGGTCGGATGTCGCCCTGCTAGCACCAGCACAGGGGACATGTATCGACCACCAGTCGCGGTCTTTCTAAAAGTGGAGCCATTCTAAGCCATAAAAGGGTGCATGAAACTATGATATTTCAGCTACATCATCTGAACCCCCCTGGCCAGCTACTTTTCCTCTTTGGCCAACTACTTACATTTTGGGGGAACACTCTGGCATGTGTGTAGTGTGTGTGTGTGTGTGTGGAGGTGACTGTGCATACAGCGTTGAAGGCAATATAACATAACCGCTAAGGAAGTGTCACAGGAAGGTCACAGGTCCATTCCCAGGTAGAACATCGCCGTCGTACCTTTGAGCAGGGCACTTAACCTGCAGTGCCTCAGTATGTATCCAGCAAATTAATGCAAAAGCCGTGCAAGTCGCTCGGGACAAGAGCGTCTGCTAAAATGGCCGTAATGTAGCTGAGTTAGTGACAGCAGCCGCGGAGATGTAGAGGCAGGATGTGAATGGGGAGCAGGGGGCAGATCAGAGCCATTTACCCTGCGCACAAAGAACATTGCCTTCTGGATGAACCCTTATGGAGCACAATTAGGGCTTCCTTACTTCATTATGGTGAGTTAGCCATCTCACCCCGCTTGCACTGTGAGTGCCTGTACTCAGCCTGGCTATGTGACATGGATCGATGTATCGTATATATTCCTACCTGCGCTGTTTGATATGCTGTATGCGTCACACTTGCATGACACTGAACTCAATGTACAATGTTAGGCTACCCATGAAGCCAGTCTGCTTATCTCCACATTCATGGAGATATGCTGAATTCGAAGAGGTGCTGTATGGTTATGTTAATTGGTTTATTTACATAATTATTTGTACATACAGTATGCAAGTAGAACAAAAATTGCAGAGGTACCACTCTAGCTAGACTTCCCTGTAGGGTTTTCAGCGCACTTGTCCCCGGTTACGATTTGTACTTTATTGTACATCACTCTGGATAAGAGCATCTGCCAAATGACTGTAATGTAATGTAAAGTTAGAAAGCAGGAAGTAATATAGTAAAGAGCCCCCTGTCGTGACTGCGTTCTCATTCATACTACAGGCTAAACAGCAGCGCACAGTACATCATGCTGTAGTGCCCTTAGGCAGAGTCTCACTGTCACACATGCTTCTGATCTTCATCATGTCAGGACCACAGCGGAGGTCCATAGCGCTTTACATACATACATCCATGCATTTCACACTTTATTAGGAACACCTGTACACCTACTTTATTTATGAGGTCATCTAATCAGCCAATTGTGCGGCAGCCAATTGTGCAATGCACAAAATCATGCAGATATGGGTCCGGAGCTTCAGTTATTCTTCACATCAACCATCAGCCATGGGGAAAAAAATGTGATCTAAGTTACTTTCACTGTGGAATGATTGTTAATGCCAGATAGGCTGGTTTGAGGGTGGTCAGAAACTGCTAATCTCCAGGGATTTTCACCCACAACAGTCTCTAGAGTTTGCAGAGAATGGTGCGAACAACAAAAAACATCCAGTGAGCAGCAGTTCTGCAGGCAAAAATACCTTGTTAATGAGAGAGGAGAATGGCCTGGTCAAAGACTGGTTAAAGCTGACATGAAGGTAACAGTAACACAAACAGTGGTATGCAGAAGAACATCTCTGAACACACAACGCGTCAAAAGTGGATAGGCTACAGCAGCAGAAGACCATCCATCCATCCATCCATTATCTGAACCCACTTATCCCGATCAGGGTCGCAGGGGGGCTGGAGCCTATCCCAGCATACATTGGGCGAAAGGCAGGAATACACCCTGGACAGGTCGCCAGTCCATCACAGGGCACACGCACCATTCACTCACACACTCATGCCTACGGGCAATTTAGACTCTCCAATCGGCCTAACCTGCATGTCTTTGGACTGTGGGAAGAAACCGGAGTACCTGGAGGAAACCCACGCAGACACGGGGAGAACATGCAAACTCCGCACAGAGAGGCCCCGGCCGACGGGGATTCGAACCCAGGACCTCCTTGCTGTGAGGCGGCAGTGCTACCCACTGCACCATCCGTGTCGCCTAGCAGAAGACCAATATGTTTAAAAAGCAAGTCTAATAAATACCTAATAAAGTGCTCACTGAGAGTATATCCATGCATTTGACACTGCGTTGCAAGTGGCACATAAGCTGACTGTAATTCGTAATTGTGCAAATGAACTTTGTAATTGCTGACTGAAACAGAAGTGTAGTAGCGTGCGGTCTTTCTCACACCACAGGGCACACAGTATCACTGGAGAGCAGGTGCAGACTGAAGGAGAGGCTTGTCTCTCACGGGAAACAGCCGGGATCCCAACGCAGTGCTGGGAATAGCTAACGCAGCATCCACCAGAGAAACCCAGGCAAACCGGAATACACCCTTCCCCCCCCGCGGGCCGAAGCCCTCTGTGCCCTCCCGTTGTTGAATCCTGATTGTAGTCGGCGAATGACAGAGGCCTAGCTCAGGTCATAATCAGGAACAGGAACGCCAAAAAAATGCATCAATTTTCATTGTAATGTTATTTACAGGGTATTTCATGCACACTGTTTTATACAATTGCTTTGCCCGCTACTTTGCAGTCTCTTCCCTCCGTGTCATGTCCACACGCGTGAGCAAAAGCCAATGACGCACCGGAATAGCGGAGAGTGACAAGCCTCATCCTCACAGCGCAAAGCAGGGATCCACAAAGCCAGTGCGGAAACTCGGAGGGGGGCGGGGACGGTCTGTTTTTCCGGCCGCTTCCGCGCCGCGTGCCGCTCGTCTCCCATCGCGCGGGCCTCCGCGGACGCCGCCGCGTCTGACGCATAGCTGCGCCTCGCGGGAGCCTAACCCGTGGCTGGCTGGCGTGGCGGTTGTGGCGAAATGGAGCACATCTGGCTCTGCTGCCGCTGCGTTCTCGGAGCCCTTCCTCAAAAACGTAAGCAGTCGGGCGTCTCGGTGGCGCAGCCTGCAGAGCGCTGACCGCACGCTCGTTGCGAGCCGCGACGTCGGCGGTTCGAATCCGACCGTCTGACAATTTGTCGCATGTCTTTCCCTCTCTCTCGCCCCCCATTCTTCCTGTCTCTATATACTGTCCAATAAAGCTGAAAAAGGCCTAAAAAATATCTTTAAAAAAATAAATAAATGTAAGTAGTCAAAGAGCCCCAGGGGGGTTCAGATAATGTAGCTAAAATATCATAAAGTTTCATGTACTCCACCTTTTATGGCTTAGAGTGGATCCACTTTTAGAAAGACCGCGACTGGTGATCGATACATGTCCCCTGTGCTGGCGCTAGCAGTGCGATATCCAACCTATTTCACATCTGACCAAAAAATTACAAAAGAAGGCTAATGAAAAAAAAAAATCCTCCGCCGGATAACAAGGGCATTTTCTTCTACATAACTAGGTATAGAGTGGACAGCACAATTTTTTGAAATGGTATCTGATCTCCAGCAACAAGCTATTATTTATTGTGGGAGCTGGCTTAATGGTATGAGTAACAGTTAGCCTATGTTTGTTGAATAAATCTATTCTTTTTAGCATATTAATGAATAGCAAATTGTTATATTTGGAGCATCTTTGAGAGACACCGGAAAAGGTTTGTGTGCTGATGCCAGCAACATCTATATCTTACAGTTAACGTTAGGGAAGTGATCTATAACTGTTTTCTTTACGAAGCCCGTCATTATATGTGTGACAAAGCAGTTGGCAGCAGACAATATTATTGGGCTACTGATTTTATAATTACAGATACCATTATATATATATCAAGATATAATTATGTTTTATAGAGTAGCCGACCAGCTACATGTGAGTAGTCAGCCATTTAAATGATAAATGGTTGGCATTTATATAGCGCCTTTTTCCAATTGCTGCTTCTCATTCACCCATTCATACAAACACACACCAACGGCGATTGGCTGCAATGCAAGGCACAAACCGGCTCATCAGGAGCATTTGGGGGTTAGGTGTGCTGCTCAGGGACACTTCGACACACCTCGGGCGGGATAAAACTGCCAGACAACTGCTCTTACCTCCTGAGCCAATGTGGCCCCCGGCAGCCTGCAGCCTGCGCTTGGGGAACACTGTGCACACATGCGGACACACAAACACACACACACACCCACATGCGTACACACACACGCAAACACGTGCCACACACACACACATGCACACACGCTCATGTCATCATCCACATGCCCACATAAAGGCTTGTTGTGCTCCATATGATTCGCAGTCAGGCTCACGCAGCCTTCCCGTGTGTGTTACAGGAGGGGGCAGCCATTTCCTGCCTCAGAGCAGACGGTGCTAAGGGGACCTCTAACTCATAACCAGGCAGAAGGTTTCAATATCAACGCTGAACATCTCACAACCAGCAGGAGGGTCAGGCGTGTTAACATGGCTGTTATCGGCGTGACACTGAGCCCTGGCTCGCATTAGCGTGTGGGGGCGATGCGGAAAAGTGCAGTGGCCCGGTTATTGAGGAATTAAAGGAGCCGCTTATATCAAAGACGAGGCAGCGGCACGCCGGCTGATGTTCAAAGCCTCCCCATGTCTCCTCTCCGTCCCTCCATCTCCTCCACTCATATCTGGCCGTGTCGGCCTCATCTGACCATTTAGTCTTTTCAACTCCGCGATTTTGATAAGCATAAGATAAATGCAGTTTTTATTCCTTTTTTTAATTCCGTTTTATCTCTTTTATTCTTTTTCTCGGTTTGAAGGTCGGTCTCAGATCAGAATCAGAGGCTATGCACTTTGCCTGCAGGTGGCAGATCTATGACATGTGGCTCCATGCACAGTCGGAGTATTAATTCATTTGAAGCCTTTCATGCTTTAAATTATTTATTTACTTATTTATTTGGCACTTATAATTGTGTAGGGACTCTCTGCAAAAGGGAAATCCAACTCTTTTATTGCCTCCGGTGTAATATTTGCTGCAGTTTTTTTGACAATCTAGGGATCTAATGCAATTGAAATTCATCCTGTGCTCAGAGAGTGTTTAAAGCATCGTAGGCCCTCCACTGTAAAGCCCTTTGAAAAGACAAAGTAGCCATTGGCCATTCAAATCACCTCAAGGGCACTCAGGAACACCTAACAAAAAAGCAGACAAGTACTCATTCTGAATATTCAGCAGGTTGCATTCTACAACATCTGGGGAGATTTCAAGTGAAAATGAATTCTGACCATTGGGGCTGGCTGTTGTCATGAACAACAGTTGATCCATCTGCTGAAAGCTCAAATTCACATTGTTGTTTGTGTGCATTCTTGTTTTGTTCTCTGTTACTTTGAAATGAATAAATTAGAATGATATTTACAACAGATAGCTGGTATTGATGCTTTACCGACATTCAAATTCAAACATTAATTCTCAACATTCATTTGCAAGCACGCCTCACAGCAAGGAGGTCCTGGGTTCGAATCCCCGTCGGACGGGGCCTCTCTGTGTGGAGTTTGCATGTTCTCCCCGTGTTTGCGTGGGTTTCCTCTGGGTACTCCGCTTTCCTCCCACAGTCCAAAGACATGCAGGTTAGGCTGATTGGAGAGTCTAAATTGCCCATAGGTATGAGTGTGCGAGTGAATGGTGTGTGTGCCCTGCGATGGACTGGCGACCTGTCCAGGGTGTATTCCTGCCTTTCGCCCAATGTATGCTGGGATAGGCTCCAGCTCCCCTGCGACCCTGTTCAGGATAAGCGGGTTAGGATAATGGATGGATGGGTGGCATTTGCAAGCATTATTTTTTCATAATTGACAAGCATTTGTTATCCTGCTCTATATCAGCTCTCATTTAGAAGCCAGTATATCCGATACTTTCAGTGGGAAGTAACTTTCAGTTGCCTCAGAATATCAGGCCTTTTTATAATAAAGCAAACAAAATCTCACAAATACAAGTATAATTTTCTTAAAGCATTTAATATATGCCCATATATTTCACCTAATGTGCTCTGATCTGTAAGGCTTTCCGGTTAAGAGCATCCACTAAATGAATAAATGTAAAAGTACCTAATTTGCCTCTTTAATCACTTTCAGTCATCCAAGCCAAGATTCTTAGTCATTGGGCACATACACAGTAATGTCTCATAGTTGTGTCACTTCTACTCTGTGGACATACAGTATAAGAAAAATTATTTTCATTCATAGAAATCTGTTAAATTAGTCAACGTCAAATCTCCCCACTAAAACTGATGAGATTGCTAATCCGTTCAGCAAATCGCAGGATGTTTTGGAGCTGACATCCGTTCTTTCATTACTGGCTCATTTGTCTGCTGATAGGCCAACAGGCAGGCAAATACATTTTACATTTTAGGTATTTAGCTGAGCTTATCCAGAGCGACTTTAATGAGTGCAAAGAATAAAAGGCTGAGGTTCGAAAAGCACCAGCATGCCAAGCAGCAATTAATGAAAGTGAACACACTGGTGATAGGCCATCCTCTTTTCACTGGAATTAAATCTAGAAGGTAAGGTAGAGAGGGGTTTTTTGGGGGCAGGAGGAGGGTGAGGGTAGGGAAGTACAGGACAGAAAGGAGAAGATGTAGAAGAGGGTGATGTGAGTGGAGAAGGGGGAATCAGGGTGGAAGTGCGTGAAAATGACATTTGTGAGTTAGGAACACCTGTATGCTCACTTATTCATGTGATTATCTAATCGGCCAATCGTGTGACAGCAGTGCAATGCATAAAATTGTCAGGAGCTTCATGTAATGTTCACATCAACCATCAGAATCATCCAGTGAGTGGCAGTTCTGAGGACAGAAAAGCCGTAGAGAGGTCAATGGAGAATGTCCAGACTGGTTCAAGCTGACAGAAAGGCTACTGTAACCCAGATAACCACTCTGTACAATTGTGGTGAGCAGAAAAGCATCCCACACTGCAGAACACAGACGGATGGCCTACAACAGAAGAAGACCACGTTAGGTTCCACTCCTGTCAGCCACAAACAGAAAGCTGAGGCTGCAGTGGGCACAGTTTCACCTAAACTGGACAGTTGAAGACTGGAAAAACATAGCCTGGTCTGATGAATCTCGATTTCTGCTGAGGCATACAGATGGTAGGGTCAGAGCCAACAGCATGAATCCATGGACCCAACCTGCCTTGTGTCAACAGGCTGATGGAAGTGTAATGGTGTGGGGAATGTTTTCTTGGAACACTTTGGGCCTGTTAATACCAATCAATCATCGCTCCCTTCATGGCCACAGTGTACCCATTTTCTAATGGCTACTTCCAGCATGATAATCCACCATGTACCCCTCAAACTGGTTTCATAGCAATGAGTTCAGCGTTCTTCAGTGGCCTTCCCGGTTACTGGATCTGAATCCAACAGAACACCTTTGGGATGTGGTAGAGCGGGAGATTCGCAGCATGAATGTGCAGCTGACTAATCTGCAGAAATTGCGTGATGCAATCATGTCAACACTCAAAGGAATGTGTTCACCATCTTGTTGAATCCATGCCACGAAGAATTAAGGCTGATAAAGCGCTCATTGAGTGTACGCTGGGAGGGCCCACATGTTTCCTGCACCTATGACCCACCACAACCCTACCCAATGGAGGAGCCATGGCCTTCCACAGGGACGGGCGTGGCTGTTGGGTAAATATTGACACATCCACACTCCCCAGGAGAAATTCACATGCTGCAGTGTTTGGCGTGGCTGTCTCATACTCCATTGGCATTGCCAGAGCCTTTTCACTTAAACACCTCATAAACCCAAGCCCTGGCTGCAATGACCGCATCGCACCCAGAAGTCTTACGCCACAGGAGGTGGGTTCACCATGTGCTGGCTGTACATCCCCCGAGGAGGAAGAGCTCTCTTCATGTCCTATTTATAACACAAGGCTGGGATTCTGACAAAAGAATCGGGCAGTGTCCTTAAAAATTCAATTTAGTTCAATAACTGCCGTTACTGTCGCTCTCTCTTTCTCTCTCTCTCTCTCTCTCTCTCTCGTTCTCTCTCTCTGAGCGTCTCTGCCTCGGGGCAAAATGGAAAAACTACTGCACAAAACACAAACTACTGCAGCCAGACAAAAAAAAAGTCAGCTAAATAATTCAAAAAATGGTTAACTGCCGTTCCATTAATGGAGCTCGACTTCAAGACTTCAAGGATGACTGTGTCCAGAGAGCTGAACGGGTTGAACCAGGCCCAGGAGGAATGGCGCGCTGCTCTTGCTCCAGAAAAAACTGTCCAGAGCCGTGCGGGCGAATCCATCTCCAGCCTCCATCTGGCGCGTGACACTTTTTGGTGCTGACTAACCGCGTGGGCCGTGTGGAGCTGGCCGAATCACTCCACCGCATGACAGCGGTGGTCCACCCGTCAGCGCCATAACCCCGCAGCCCCTCACGGAGCTCTGACACACAGCGTCTGCTCCAAGCCACACTCAGCAGCAGGAAAAGGCCTGCCCTGAGCCTCCCTCAATCCCAAGGCAGTAGAGGGGAGGAGAATACTCACCCGGCAAAAAGTATTTGACTGAGGTATTTGACCACACTTTCTACAGCAAATGCATTGAGTAGACAAATGTATAGCCTATTAGTTATAGTATAATATCTATAGCCTAGTCTGTAATTGATATGGGTAAGGGATCCATTGTGGCAGCCAGGTTTTTATGAGGAAAGCTTGGCATGCTAAATCCTGCTCATTAAAGTGTTCCTGTTCCAATGTTGACTTTGATTAATTGAGATAACTCGGAAAGAGATTTGCTCAGTTGCTTTTAATATGTGAAATGGGTCTAACTGATTATTTTGTATTTATGAACGAAATTTGACATGGTAATTCTCCATATTGAAGAGTTTTCTTGCTCCGATGTTGACTGTCATTAATTAAGCAAACTGAAATATATTTGCTCAATTGCCTTTAATAGATGAAATGAATATTTCATGTGCATTTTCAAGGTCATGTTTTTGTGTCTGTCAATGTTTCCTAGAATTGACGGAAACCTTTTACAATTATAATTAGGTGAAAAATGTAGGGGAGATCAGCGTAAGTTCTCTCTCTACTTGACTGTCTATAAATAAGTGAAGTTTTGAAACATGTAAAAGTTTTTCAATTTTGAATGTTCTCTGGCTCATTCTGAAAATCTGAAACAGCTGCTCAGTGATCTGTGCTTGTTGCAGTATGAGTGAAAACAAAAACAGCTTTATGTTACCAGCTTGCATTTTTGGAAATCTAGGGGTCCATATCAGATCTTTCAGCTGCTTAAAAACGTGTCATAGAGCCAGGTTATGTACCGTCACGCAAGTCATTGTGCTGGCCAATCAGTATCAAAGTTGAAAAGATGGTGCTAGATCCTCAAAAGTAGAAATTGTCCCTGTACCCACAAATTACGGTGTGACTGACCACTGATCTCATGCTTTAGCTCTCCTACAGGAGAGCGTGACCTGCCAGGCATTGCAAAAGCCTGTTCTGTACCTCATCCACCTGACGTGATGACTTCAGCACACTTTACTACCAATGCTTCATTCATCTCTCATAATTAAATCTAGATATGATAATTAAAATGGTGGGGCGAAAGGATGAGAAATAAAGCTGATCAGACTGCAGGACAACTATCTA
The DNA here is from genome assembly GCF_963514075.1 of Conger conger. NCBI lineage: Eukaryota > Metazoa > Chordata > Actinopteri > Anguilliformes > Congridae > Conger > Conger conger. The sequence continues at coordinate 74,903,742 of NC_083761.1, forward strand.
TCCTGCTGGCATGACATCAGGTTATCATATCTGTGTGATGGTGTCTTTGTGTGTGAGTGTGTTTTCTTTAAAATGACTTATTATAGTTATACTGGAACTTTTTGTTTGATCATGTAAATGTTTTAACCCCTTTCTGCAAGCCCCCTACTGGCCAAGGTGCCACTATCCTGGAGACAGCACAACTCAGACATTCAGTGCTCCTCCAACCAACTATTAGATGCAGCAACAAACTCTGCATTATAGATTTACAGTATTAGTAAACAATACATGACAATTAAATTAGGTTTCTAGAGGTAAGAGTGCTGTATTGTATACTGTCCTGTAGTTTGGCCAATTAACAAGCACTCCCTGCCCAGTATCGTCTGCAACTAGCGTGACATATTGGACAATAGCATTGTTCTTAAAAATATTTAAACATATTCTTTCACCACCAAATTTTTTTATTCCATCATAGCAACAAGGTAAAGTCAACAATAGCCTGAAGGTATTCCAACACCCCCCTGGGAGCTGTCCCCCAGGGCTCCATCCTCGGTCCCTTTCTCTTCTCCCTCTACACAAGACCCCTTGTTATCCCCTCTATCCCTCTACACTAGGCCCTGTTGTCTCTGCACCTGGTTTATCTTGTCACTGTTAAACTGATGACACCCAAATATTCCTCCCCATCTGGCACACAGGTCTCTGCCCACATCTCTGCTTGCCGGATGGACATCCAGAGGGGAATGGACAACCACCACCTCAACCCAGATAAGACAGAGCTAATCTTCAATCGTGTTCTAACCGCGATTTCCCCATTACCCAAGGATACACTTTGGTGTTGTCATTATCCTGTGCCTCAGAGTGGCGATGGATAACAGAATCTCCCTCTCTGAGAACATTTAGGCAGTGAACTGGGCATACAGATTCTTCCTGTACAACATCCGGTCAACCTGTCCTTTTCTCATCACTTACTCAACCCAGCTTCTGGTCCAAGCAGTGGTGCTGCCTACCTGGACGACTGCAACTCCCTACTTGCTGGCCTCCACAGCATCCAGAATGCTGCAGTTCGTCTGGTCTTCTGCCTCCTCAGACAATCCCGTGTCTGACCAGCTACCAGCTCAGTCAAGCTACCAGCACTAGTTGGTTGACCAGCTCGTACCCGGCTAGACTAGCTTCATGACCAGCTTGGCCATGCTGGTTGACCAGCTCATACCAAGCTAGATCAGTGTATGATATTTTCAAGCAATTTCCAAGCTGGTCAAGCTGGCATAGCTGTATTTTATGGGGTGGAGAGGGAATGATTTGTAAAATGGGGGAAGATCAGATGGAGAGAGGTTGGGAATATAGCCAGTAGGGCAGGAAAGCACTCAGTGCTCTAATATTCTAATTTGATAGTTATAACAGCCAAGGGATCTTTAAAAGACACAGTAGGTCAGGGCCATGGTTTATTGTAGATCACAGGAGTGGATGTACATTCTATCACTCAATTAGAATTTATGTGTTCAGCCAGCGTTCATCCAGAGCTGTTGAACAAAACAGCAATTCAGAATTGCAATATGAGTGTTACCTACAGCTACACGCAAGACTGCAAATTTGTACGAGCACTCTTTTCCCTGTTAATGAAATTGGCCTACATTCTGTACTGACAGCAGCATTTATTTTCATTGCGTATACTCCGGCAGTTGGCCACGGCTAGAGTAACGACTGCGATCAGCGCTATACTTTGCCCACACTACATAAAACGACAGACCCCAAGCTAATTCCGACCTCCAGACCACGGGAAAATGGAAGACAGCCTTCCAACAGCAACAAAAGTAATGAGGTCTCTATCCCTCAATCCATAAGTGGGTGGAATGGTGCTTTATTTGTGCGGCTATTGCGTTATATATTTGGTGTCGTTTGGAAGCGTTTTACAGTGTCACTGCCTCCATGCTCTGTAATTTACTGTGCTACACAGAGAGCTCTTTAGCCATCCATCTCCCTTTTATGTCTTCTAATGTTTTTTTTTGGTGTTTTTTTTGGTCTCAGCCACCGGTATTTGTACACAGAGGTGCATGTACCCGGATCTCAATTAAGCGTCCTATTTGACAATGATGAAAGGACTTCCTCTTTCTCATGACAGGAAATTGATATCTCTGGACCCTTCAGTAAAGATAATAGCCACCCCACGCTACACATCACAATCAAATCTACTGAGGAAAGAAAAAAAAAAAGGAATATATTGTGTGGGGAACATGCCTCTTATTGAAATGAGAGGGACGTGGGAATTAGCGCAGGCAGCTGGGAAGATGAATTGGCCATGTGGAACGCGAGGCCGAGGCGTGAGCTGCAATTGGGCGATAAAGAACCAGGAAGCTGCAGGCCTGCTGGGGCTTGTTCTGTTCCCCGCCAATTCATTGGGGTGACTCAAACGTTACTCGCTTGGTGGACATCTGATGAAACTGCAACTGTTCCTCTTCGTCGAACATCAGTGTAATCACAGCTAATAGGAAAGATTTGTTGGCTTCGATAGGGACCAGTGCTGAAGAACAAGGCATATGAATCCTAGTGGTCTTGAGTTATAAGTGTTTGGATGTAGAAGAAATAATAATATATATTTTATTATTATGTTTTATAATAATAATAATAATAATAATAATAATAATAATAATAATAATATCTGTAGTTGTATAGCACTTTTCATAAAGTGCACTCCAAGTGCTATCCAGAGCAGCAAACACAATTAAAAGGCATTAGAATAACAGACATGACATGAATGGTACAATAACAAAAAGATTAGTGATATGAACGTAATTGAAAAGGGCTGTCCATGCCAGCAGCATTTGCTCTTAGCATGAGCATAGCTGGGCACCTGGAGATGATGGGAGAAACAGGCATATCTCTGTCCTGAAATGGCTCAGGACATATCCTCCTAAGCGGCTAAACAGCCACTCTGCAGGGTACACCGCTCACAATGCCAGCCCCAGTGAACCCGCCTGACTGAGGTTCGACGAGCACCTTCTCTGTCAACGGAAAGACCAGAACCTGTTGCCATTCTACACAAAAGCTGGTAGTTTTTCATATGAGTCACTCCCTGAAAGGGGATCTTTCAAGACCTGTGGAAAATATCATTCAACAGGGCACTTAGTCTGGGCCCAAAGCAGCGCGCTATCCACCAACTGCAAATGTCAGATTTCATAGCCTCAACCGCCTGATTTACAGCACGGAAATGCATTTCCCCATCTGGTGAGAGAGCTTGGCTATGCTTGTGCTAGGCGCCAATATCGGTGGCATTACCAGCTCTCTTTCATCTGATTCATCTTTTTCGGTAGGGTACAAACTATATATCTCTCGAGGGTAGAAACTAGATGAATATATACCAGTTGCAAGACAGCACAGTCTGTCTATTTCAGGGGTGGGAAAGAAGAATTCTATCCATTTCAGGATTTCATGTTAACGTCTGTTCATAATTATTTTACTATCCCAATCATTTATCTATATGATCTCACATTTTAGCTGAATTTATTTGCATACATTTATTATAAATTAATTTAGTATTTTTTGCATTTTAAGTCCAGAAATCACCGGTGATAACCTTTTTCCATGTCGCTCAAACTTTTTGAATGCTTTAGTCTACAAGCGAACTGATATTGGTGTGTAGAGCCAATAAGCCAAAGGAGCCAGGGCAACTGATGCAATCAAAACCCTGCATATACACTGGCCCCATAGGCATGGCATTGCATAGCCTTGGTCTACACAGTGGACACTTGTATAGACATTTAGGGAACAGCTGAAGGCACTTGGAAGAAGGAAGCTAGCCCAATATGGAGATTAATGTCACATCTTTTTCATTATTTAGCATACTACTTGCCCCTGCATTAGCATATGAGCTAACAGCCACTGCAACAGCCACTGAGAGGGGAGCAGCAATGTTTTACTGTTTCAAGTTTGTCACCGCTGAAACGAGCAGGTGGCGCTTGGCTTGATCGGAGCGTGTGACAGAAGGCAGCGTTTACAGTTTCACCGTGGAAACACATGGTGGGGGTGGGGGGGCAATGTTTGTGTGTGTCTGAGGGGTGTGTGTATGGGGGGGAGGGGGGTGAAGTGCAGCAGGTGGCCAATGAGGAGGCCTGTAACCTGCCGTTGCGTGTGCTAGAATAAGGTCTGAGATCCTGGCGAAGGCACCGGGCAAAAGGTCAGGGAACCTTAAGCATTCTGCATTTTACAGGGTGAAATGATGCATTAGGCTGTGGTTAACAGCGATCAAATAAAGTCTTCAGTGCTCAGGACGCACATGCAGACATACAGGCACAATGTGTGTGTAGGCACACACATGTACATGCATGTGCACACATATGCGCAGATGCGCACACACACACACACACACACAGAAACAGATCAATCCGTTCCTAAAGACTTGACACACAGGTTCACTAGTACTGTTCAGCAGGGAGCCAGCCTGGTTAAAGTCGCCATTTGTAACTCAGAGGTCTGTAATTTCTTATTTGTGTACGGTTAAATAAACCCACCAACAAATTATCCACATGTCGTTAAGTTTATTTGTTCTCAAATAGATGCTAGATAAGAGCATACCTCCCTCCTGGCATAAAAAACAAAACGATGTGAAGAACAAAAGGAAAGTACTAACTGTCACTGAACTAGACCCAGGTGTTTGGACTGTGAAAAGCAACGCTGAGTGATGGTAAAGACAAAAGTGACTGAAACAAATAAGTTAGTGAACAGCGTTTTTCCAGTTGCTTTCTGTATTCAGCGGTACACAAAGCCTGCGCGGTAGATCAAAGAGACAGCGCGGACAGGGCAGACGGCGGCTATAAGCGATGTGACAGAGAGAAGGGCAATGAGAAAACCCCAACGCTACGCGGCTACCCCGAGCGTCGGGTTCAAATGGGAAAAAACCCGGCCCAACCACTAATCACAAACCTGAAAGCCCATGGCACACACTGCAACGATTGTTTCTTCTTCTTTCTTTTTTTTTGGATTGGCCTTGAGGAATATGGAAGAAATGAATGATAGAATGCCAGGTCTGACAACACAAGTCAAGCATTCAAGCATTGTCGTTGTTTATACTGTACAGTTGACTGATTGTTTTCAGCCTAAAGGACATAAAAAGAGAACGTAACGATGTTTTCCCTCCTGCGGTCTCCAGCGTCTCCAGTGTCTACAGTCTCTGCTCTCACGGTTAGTCACAGGGCGCGTGTCCCCACGCGTCACTGTGCTATGAAAACAAACAAACAAAATGAGTCCCTCACTTAGTTTAACTCCTCACCCAAACACCTGAAACAGCAGCTGTGATCCGCTTTATCAAACCTTCTGAAAAATACAAATGTGTCAGTCAAATCCAAGCGTTTACTCTTTACTCGCGCCTTTGTCACTTTTAGCATACTGTAGATACCAGAAAATCTTCCTGGGTACATATCCAAGGTTTAAACGGATATCCCCATGGCTGAAGTCTCAATTCCCCTGCCCTTCAATACATCACTATCACCTACACCCTGTTAATCCACCATTACACACAGCGAAAATACAGTTTCATTTCTACAAACTACAGAAGCATATCAATTTATACATAGAATGCAAACATACAACACATACAGAGGACCAATAAACTCTACAGACACACACACACACACACACATACACACACACACACACACACACACACACAATAACAGTGTCATCGTCCACCTTCTACCTGTGAGCCTTCACCAGGTAAGAAAATTGCAGTTCAGTTACAGTACAGTACAATTAGTACAGTACATTTACAGTCTGTTTGTCTTGGAGGCACTTTGTCAACTCAGAACCATTTATGACTTTTAATTTTCTTTTGACAGGCGTCTTCCCAATTCTGCATTATATTTAATATAGAATATTCTATTTGTCAGGCTAATCCCTATAGACTGTTGCTCAGCAATTACTCAACCAGCCATAAATTGTTGTTATTTTGAATGAATATGCGCATGAATGCCTTGGGGGAAAAAAATATGTTTGCATCTCAACAACAAGTTTAGTTAAGGATTTTTAGTTTGAACATTTGTTTCCAAGTGTGCTGTGAGAACAGCTTGTACACCATAACATTTTATACAAGGATTAAGGGGATATTATAGATCTCTCTCACTTTCACACTTAGTCCATAACACTTCCCTGTAACATACCAGGAATGGAAACCCTATCGCTTCACAATCGCCAATCAATTACTGCAAGCAATTGCCTCACTTCCAGGTTTTCCTGGAATTGGCAGTCTATGCATTTGCACAGCGAATGTAATGTAGGAGATGAAGTTAACAGATTGCAACAAATATGGCAATAGCTTCAGGTTAACTTTTTGCCATCATTTTAAACAGAATAAATGAGCACATTTATTATCTGTAAACACAGCAATGTCAACAGAAAGTAAACTGTTCGCTAGTTAGCCAGCTATAATAACAACCACAATTATTTTTATATTGCAGTTTTCTCTCCCTACATGTCAGATATTTTGCTGAAGAATTATCTTGTCACTACAATAGAATGTCAGGTAACACAACACAATTTCACGTTCAAATACCATGTGCACTTTATTAGGCAAGTTGAAATGGATGATAATTGCTTAAGCAGAAATGCAAAAATGCCACCTGTCAGATTTCATTGTATTTATTTTACTGAAACTGACTAAATTAACAATGCAGGGACAAATATCAAAATATACCAGCAATAAATCTTGAATGAAACAGAACTTGTTGGATTGAATTGTTCAAGTGATATAGAACCTAATTTAAATGCGTTCAGAAAATTCATTTTCAGTAGATAAGCTGTTTCACACAATTGCACCTCGAAATCAAGAAACGTTCCTCTTCCCATACCTGAGCCTAAGGAGTGGTTCTAGCTGGCTGGGATCACTCAGGTTGATTGTTTATCAGTATTTAACAGACCTTAACTGATTGTGTTACAGCAATTTAGTCCATTAATGAGCTGTAATCATTCAGGTTGCCTATTGTAACCTTATTAAGTGGCGATTACATAACGTAATGTTCAGCAACAGATGCTGAGCCAGGAAGTAATTCTAACATGGAGCATAGCATCAGTATTAGGGTGCCTTTCATGTTGTGTATCCCAGCGCTATGGACAGAGCCAGTTTATGTTGATCCCACAGTGTTAATTCTCCATGACACCAGATTAACAGCCACTATGCTACATCCTCACCACACACACACACACACACACACACACATAAACACACACACGCACACAGACACCAACACACACATGCACACAGACACACACACATCCATACACACATACACAAACACACACAGACACACACACCCACGCACACACACACCAAAAACACACACATGCACGCACGCACACACACTCCCACACACAGACATGCACACACACACACACATACACACACCCACACGCACACACACACACGGCCACACACACACATACACACACACACACATACACACATACGCACACCCACACGCACACACACACACACACATGCACACACACACATACACACCCACGCGCACACACACACACGCACACACACACATACACAGACACACACATGCACACACACAACCACACACACATGCACACACACACGCTCACACACACCCACACGCACACACACACACCCACACACACATACACACACACACACACACACACACACACACACACCCACAGTCCTCCTGCGCTGTGCCTTCAGCAGGGCCTTTCAGGCCTTGTGTCTCACACCGTGTGCTCCGTCAGGGTGCTAACGCGATCGTTTCACTCAGCTGAGTAATTCTAACATTTCCACTCCCTCCCCCACCATCGCCACCTACCATCACTGTCCTTTCAGTGTGAGTGCCGTGCAGCAGTGCAAGCAGCCCTAAAACGCCCTCTATTCTCCCGGAGCGGCCCGCCTCATTGGGCCCTGCGCAGCTGGAAGCCCGACGCTATTGGCCGCCGCACAGCGGTCAGATCCACTCCATGACTCAAGCACCAGGATGCAGGCCTTTCCATGTGAAGGGAGCCAACGCCTGGCCGAAGTGCTGCAGTATGGCTGCCACTGCATTTATGACTGCTGTCTTGTACCGAATCACCGCGCAGCGTCTCATGCGAATGTTTTTTTTTTTTTAAATATCACTTACAGAGCAACAGATCATACTCATGCAGTACGACATTTTTATGCTCGCTGATATTTTATTGTTCAGATGGAGAAGCATTAGCAGCCGGTCACTTCACTTGTCACTGGCGGGAAAGAGTAGTAGACTGTCAATGAACTTGCAGCCAACTATCGCACAGCCAGTCAGTGCCACAGTGCTGCTTCTGGGGGATATACGTACGTGTGCATGAGTGTGTGTGTTTGTGTGTGTGTGTGAGTGAGTGTGTGTGTGAGTTTGTGTGAGTGTGTGTGTATGTGTGTGAATGTGTGTGAGTGTGCGCATGAGTGTGAGTGTGCGTGTGTGTGTATGTGTGTGAGTGTGTGTGTGTGAGTTTGTGAGAGTGTGTGTGTGTATGTGTGTGAGTGCTCATGTGTATGTATGTGTGTGTGAGTGTTTCTGTGTGTACGTGTGTGTGTGTGTGTGTGAGTGTGTATGTGCGTGTGTGTGTGTGTTTGTGTAAGTGTGTATGTGTGTGTGTGTGTGTGTGAGTGTGTATGTGCATGTGTGTGTGTGTGTGTATGTGTAAGTGTGTAAGTGTGTATGTGTGTGTGAGTGTGTATGTGTAAGTGTGTATGTGCATGTGTGTGAGCGTGTATGTGTGTGTGTGTTTGTGAGAGTGTGTATGTGCGTGTGTGTGTGTGAGTGTATGTGTAAGTGTGTATGTGTGTGTGTGTGTGTGTGTGAGTGTGTATGTGCATGTGTGTGAGTGTGTATGTGTGTTTGTGTGTGTGTTTGTGAGAGTGTGTAAGTGTGTATGTGTGTCTGTGTGTGTGAGTGTGTATGTGCATGTGTGTGCATGCAGCACGTGTTTGAGCATGTTCACTATGAGTGCTCTTCCTGTAGTGGCACCATACCGTGTAATGCAGAGTGAGAGAGTCTGTGAATTCAGTTCTTTACTCGGATACGTACAGTCCTGGCAAGTGATGGTAAGGAGGTCAGATTAAGCTATTAAAATGTGTAAGGGCATGAAGACGGTGAACTCACTAATTTTATGGCAGGTTCAGTTCAGACATAGAAAAGGACAGCAAGTCAAAGACAGACCTTTAAATTCACTTTGAACAAGAAGTCATGCTGTTAGAAATAATAACCCTTCAAGCAGTATGATAACTACAACTAATAATTTCAGTCATAAATTGGAATGACATGTAGTTTACCAATGAAAAGGAGAGAACTGAAACATAGGGTGGTGGTAGAAAATAATTATTGTTCTATAAATTAACAATATTTCATTTTGTCATGTTATGTTTCATAATTAATGAGACATTACATTTGCTAGTAATTATGTTTCGATGCTATAAGTACTGTTTATAAGTACTGGGCCTCCATGTTGTCACTCGTATGTTTAGGAGAGCAGAAAAATATATATATTAGCACAACACAATCACTTTAAAAAACACACAATGGCTAAAACTTAACCAGTGGAATCCAGAGTAGAATATCTCATGAACATTAGCACTATCAGAAACAAGTGTATCTCACACTGACATCAACTGGTGGCTTATGGATAATCGAAAAGGCAGTAGGTAAATAATTCAATGTTCATCCAAGAAACCCTGCCCAACAGCAACCTACCGTACCCTGAGGGTACAACTGTCAACTGTCAAATGACAACTGTCTCGCCCCAGAACAGTCCTAGTCACTAATGCCCAGATTTGACAGGCACAATGCTAGACCATACTGTAAGAAAGCCCAGCCCACAAATGTTTCACCATGATTCATGTGCTTTGACAAAATTTTGAGCAATTCAACATTTCAGTCGGTAATAACCGTATTGCTCAGAACACCCATATCCTCGCGGAGCTTCATACAATAGCACCTGGGCTGGGTAACACACGGACATTTCAGAAATAAAAGACCTACAGTACAAGCTATTCTCTTGATGGCTATTAAGCTGAATTGATGTGGATTGCCTCAGTGTCTATGGCGAAAGCTAAGCTCTTGAGAAGTACTTTAAAATCACAGCACATTACAGAATTTACAAGACATTTTCACTTGCTAAGAGACTAATTTACAGCCACCAAGGTATAACAGTTGAAACTGGGAAACCAAAGCGACACAGTGCAGCAGCTATACAGAGCACAATCTCCCAAAAGCAGTTTGACTCGTAGTGTGTGCATAGGTGTACATTACATTTCAAAGTATGATATGTCTCCCTGTCTCCACCCACACCTAGACTTATGAGAGGGTGATACCCTGGATCCTAACAAACTACAACCCTGGCGCAGTAGGGAATTATTGGTTTGCCACAGTAATATGGACATGATTCAGAGAATTACAATGAGATTAATTACTTGCCTCTCCAGCCTTGCATTTAACCACTAGTGATTTCTGTGCAACTGCCAAGTGATCTGTGTGTTACATGGTCCAGGACAGTATCGAGGTTGGAACAGAGAAAGAGCTATAATTAATGCTATTAAATGTCTATCTACATACGTTAGACACAATTTGACTGTGTATGAACATCGAAATTCGAGTATGACCTACAATATTATTAAAAGCAAGTGTTTTGACTATCAAAAGCAGGCATTTTCAAACCTGCGAATGGGTGCAATCTAAACTGGCAACAGTGAGGATCTGAAACTCCAAGTCCAATAATTTTTGGAACACTTCTCAGAGTAAGCTTATTGAAAAAAGCGTAATTAGAGTGATTCCGAAGCACTGGAAAACTGGAAAATGTCCAGCTTGGTCCCGATTGGTGTGCTTGTTCATAGCTTTTCGATATTCCCATTCATTACCGAGATATTTAAGGTTTTGCAGGGGGAAAAGAAAAGGAATGAATGGAGGAATGTGTTCAGTTTGTTCAGTCTCTCTCAATTTTTGCACTACCTACATATATTATACAAAACAATGTTCATATACACTGAGTGACCACTTTGCAACCGTACACCAGCTTGTAATTGGAAGCATTTAATTAGTATTAGCAGTAGTAGCAATAGTCCACCAATTTGCTGCAATCACACTCCGCATTTTCTTTTACATTACATTACATTATTGGCATTTGGCAGACGCTCTTATCCAGAGCGACGTACAACAAAGTGCATACCCATAACCAAGGATAAGTTCGCTGAAAGACCCTAGAGGTAAGTACAATTTCAACTGCTACCTGTACAACAAAGATAAGGACAAGGGCCATTTTTTTTTTTTTTTTTTTTTTTGAACAAACAAACAAACAGAGCAAAAGTCACCAAAGTTAACTATCCAAACACTGCTTACCTAGCCAACTAAAATACCGATACACAAAGCAAGTCACAGAGACAACAATTAAGGTTCACAGGGAGGTAGGGAGGGATGGGGAGAGGTGCTGCTTGAAGAGGTGTGTCTTCAGCTTGCGCTTGAAGGTGGGGAGAGATTCTATAGTTCTGACCTCAACGGGGAGTTCGTTCCACCACCGTGGAGCCAGAACAGACAGTAGTCGTGAGCGTGAGGTGGAGGTTCTGAGAGGGGGAGGTGCCAAGCGGCCTGTGGAGGCTGAACGAAGAGGTCTGGCAGGGGTGTAGGGTCTGATGATTTTTTGCAGATAAGCTGGGGAAGACCCTTTAACTGCTTGGAAGGCTAGCACCAATGTTTTGAATTTGATGCGAGCCATGACAGGCAGCCAGTGGAGGGAAGTAAGCAGGGGGGTGACATGTGAGTATTTGGGAAGGTTGAAGACCAGACGAGCTGCTGCATTCTGGATGAGTTGGAGGGGTCAGATGGCGGACGCTGGGAGGCCAGCCAAGAGGGAATTGCAGTAGTCCAGGCGGGACAGAACCATCGCTTGGACCAGGAGCTGGGTCGAGTAGGGGGTGAGAAAGGGGCGGATTCTCCGTATGTTGTATAGGAAGAACCTGCAAGACCGGGTCACCGCCGCAATGTTCTCGGAAAGGGACAGTCTGCTGTCCATCACCACGCCGAGGTTCCTTGCACTGGGTGACGGCGGAAATACACAACCCTAATTGCAGTTCTGAAATGCGAGATGAAGATACATTGCAGAACATACATGGTTTGTATGTTCATGAGTGACAAATGAATATTTCTTCTAGTCGATTGTGGATTCTTAAAATGACCACACTCTTTATCTGTCTTTTACACTTTTACAGGGGGGGGGGGGTATAATCTGACGCCTTCCTGGACATACCGTGAGGTGTTTTTAACCAATCCGTTCTTCCCACATGGAATTTGAAGACGTCATGAAGTGTGTCACGCCAAATGCAAATACAACTTTAGAGTGGGAGCCCTGGCACATAGCCGTTTTACGTGTGGGTGTGTGTTAAAGGTACATAAATCAATATGCTGCTGCATCACTAATCCGCGTTACATAAAAAAACCAAATCTTTTAAAGATAATGAACAGAATACTGTGGACCGCGTGAATACTGTAGCAATCCCAAACTGATGTTAGGTAGGAACGCATTACTTTGCTTTGCTTATTCCAGCTTTAAAATCCCCTACATACCCTCTATGAAGCAGCATTGCTTACATACAGACTTAGAATGCCAAAGACAGACAAATTAAAGGGCTTTACCTTTAATTATCTTGATTACCGTCTTCAAGGAAACGGGAAGCAGATTGGCTGCCATCTTGTTAAAGAAATGTGATACCTTAGCCTCCACTGACTGACGGGCCATGGTGGGCGACTGTGGGGAAGGAGTCGCAGTGGAAACAACTGTTTCTCTGTCGGTGTTCTGGCATACGGTTATCCAACAAAAACAAACTGGGATTAAAACAAGTTGACAACAGTATAAATATGGCCGCCAATGTGTATGTAATGCACATTAAATACCCTGCATTTGAGTAAATCACCTGGGTCTACGCCGTAGTAATCATCCTTTTTTTCAACTTTTGCACAGCTTTTTTTATTAAAAGTAAAATATGAAAATAAAATGCATTAAAATCTTAAATGTACATAGGGTTGGTGGGTGTTGTAGATCGATATAAAACCACTGTGCAAATACAAGTTCTGATTGTAAGCGGACTGGCATCTCTACGTCATTGATAATGTACCAATTCACCATCAACGGCTAAAAACGCATACAGCATGCCAGTGCAGTAGACATGGTAGCATAGCTTCAAAGAGGGGGGAATATCACCAGTTTTTAGACCCTTTTGATCTTGGACTCTAGCACTGATCTCAATGACAGCCAGAAAACTACCACAATCCCAACCATGGATACATTTCCAGAGACTCACTGCTGTCAAAGCACCGCCGTTAAGCAGGACAGTATTAAATGGCCAGATGGCAATACTAAAAGGTGGAAAAACTTTGTTTTTAAAAAAACCCAAAATGTCAGAATGAAAAAAATGAAAAAAGGTGATCGAGAGTCTTGTAAGGTCCCTCTCCTCATGAAAACACCTTTTTCTCAGTATGCATCAGAGCAATATGGCAGGAAAGTTGGTTCCCATGAGAGAGAAGAGAGAAGCAGCACACTGCTACAAAGGGCTTCGTTTAAACTCGCCCTGTGAGTAGGCCTGCCCTTATTGTCACAGGGACAGCAGATAAGAAGAGCAATATGACCTTGCCAGATGTGGGTATAAAGAGACTGATCTGGGACCAGTTCCCCGGCTACATTAAATAACTTGGCAGTGAGGAGAGAGAATGAGGAAATTGTTTTCATATGAGTGAAGCAAAGAGGTTCAATTAACCAATCAGAGGGCACGGTATTGGACCATCCATCTTCCTGTCCATAGACAAGCCAATAAGAAGGCTTTGGTGCTCAGTGTCCTTAGGGAGAGGGAGGGGGGCTTGAAGGGGTGGTAGAATCAAGTGCTAAAAATGCGATTTGATGCTTCCGACATTTCTACACGCAGGCACTGGCTTTGCAATTGCATTGGAATTGATTGTTTATTAATAAAACTACTTCTGTTGTATTTATCTAAAGTGGCATGCGTAAATTATAATCTAAACTGAATACTCTGGCGATGGACGACTGTGTAAAAAATGTTCACAAACTTAGACTGGAGTTGATAAAGTCTGGATGAAATACAGTCTTTGGCATCCAGGCTTTTGCCTGTCACACATTATAAATCACACGGCTTCGTTAGGCAGATGACACTCGGTGTAGCTGCTACACATTGCCTCTTTAGGTTCCCAGTTTCAGCTGTTACTTTGGTGGTGGTAAACAAAGCTCCCTGCTAGGGAAAATCTCTTGGAAAGTCTGTAATGTGCAGCGATTTCAAAGTTCTTCTTGACAGTTCAGCTTTAGCCAGAGAGAATAAGGCACCAAGATAATCCAAATCAATTCAGCTTTGTAGCCATCAAGAAAATAGCTTGTATTGCTAGGCCTTTCATTTGCAGCTCAGATATTGTTGCTGTGCTTGACTGAAGCATGTAGCAGTGCCATAATTTTGTATGTATTTAGCCTTCATTTTACCACAAAATTCCACTGAGATTCAGAATATCTTCTCCAAGAGGGACCTGGCCAAATATGACAGGCAGGTTACACAGTAAACACATAAAACAAACAAAAATATCTTACATAAAAATAATCTTGTGAAAAAGATATGGATGAACATGAATATTTGACACTTAGGTTCACCTGGTAACAACAGTATTTTCTATATGGTCTATAATACAACTATGATAAAACGTATGCAGTGCGTCAATATTTCAAGGGATCATTATTAGTAACAGGTTGGGTAAAGGTAAAGATAAAGACACTCATTCAAATATGAACATGACTATCTTTAATTTTATAGACAACCTATTCATATTCCAATTTCTCATATTAATTTAGTATACAGTACTATCATTCTCATGGATCATGTAGTGCATACATACCATCATATAAGTACCATCCATTAATATTTATTAACCCATATCACCATGGATTTTAGTAATGCCTATGCAAATATTGCCCTCTTGAGCAATTCCATATATTTTTGGTGGTATCCAAATCATGTACCTATTGTATTAAGCCTAGTTTAGATTGTATTTCACAATGAAGGCAAAATATATAAATCAGTGGGTGTGGTGTATCCAATTTGTGGGCTGCTAAACAGATATATGCTGCTAAATATAGATTATTTTGTATGTCGTTCCTCATGAATACTGTACATATAGGAGAAAAAGTTATTCTTCAACTGGATTCTCAAAGGTGTTTTAGTGTATTTAGATACTTCTAGCCCAAGCCCAAATAAAACATGCCCAATGTTTATTGTTAAAAACTTGCTTGGTTGGCTTGGCAACAGATCGCCTGGCAACAGTCGTTTGGCTGGGATTGTGTACCTACCAGTATGCAAAAATAGATTTAAATACACATAGATCAAAATGTACGTTTATTAACATAACGATGCAAAGAAATCAAAGGTACAGTACAGTTACAGTACAGTGGCAAATAAAATAACTATGTATGTCTGATCTATGTGGTTGAAAATGTGCACAAGCTTTTGTATAATTAATCCACAAAGTAAAAAGAGCCTAAAAGCCTGAAACAGTCTTCACATGTAGACTAATTATCTCAATGTGTGTGTGCAAAAAGCCTGGTGGTTTTGCTTTCCTTTACACTTTCCACACGTCTCCTGCACAGACGGGGGTCTGAAGAACTTAACAGACACCCAAGAGCAAATACCAAGCAAAACAGAACCGCCGCCAACCATCTTCATAAAATAGGAAGTGTTAGAGTGGCATCTTGACAGCCGAACAGTGCACTGCACTCATGAAGCAAAACATACTGTCAGTGGGGGAAAAGACGGATGCCTTTCACAGAATGAGACCGGGGAATGAGAGTGGTTTGCTGGTGGTAACATTCGCATAAGCACCTTGTATCACTTCCAAGCAGAAGGAAATAACAGATGTGATCACTATGACAAAACATTGGATGTGTGAAATTGAAGTCATAATCTGTTAGCCTTTGCCTATGTAGAAACCACCTTGTACATCTCACAAATGCAGATTTTTTCATCTCTAGCTAACTGGCTAAGCTTTTCCTGGCGATTCAGAGATAGACATGTGGAAATATTGTTAACATTCTTGGTGTTATATTTAACCTGTAGGGGGCAGTGCAGTTTTTGGGTTCTGGGTTGTTTAATGCATCTCAGATGATGCATTAGTCCATATTAAGACCACTGGGCAATGTGTCTGATGCCTGGTTTTCACCAATTTGAGACAGTTTTCCATGCAACCTCCCATTTCAAGGAGGCAGATTTGATTGGGTAATAATCCACAATTGATCGGCTTGCATGATAAGCGTATTCTGATTGTGGCGTGGGCATACAGTACTGAACATAAAGTTATTTTGCAACCCAATTTTGTCTTGGTCACCAATTTGTTTTTACACATTTGTCATTGTCTTAAGTATTTATTTCTTCATTCATTCATCAATGTTCTGTTTTTGAAACTATGCTTCCTAGTCTGCTGTTAGAATCTTTCTGCAGATGCACCTCCTACTGTTCCACACCACTGGAAACAACATTCCATGTCGAGGAGTGGGGTTACTGGTTGCCAGAAAATTAATTTACATTGAAATAAATAAATAAATAAATAAATGCCAGCTGAACTAGAACAACTTGCCACAGATGTTATAAAAAATGTTACAACAATGTTTTGCCTCAATCTAATTTGTATATTGAAAACATGTTGCTGGCAGCCAGCATTTTCTATGGTGCCGGTAGCAACCACATCTGTGTGGGAGGGGCTTTGCTTTTGCCTAATTTAGAAGCCGCTTCAAAGTCACTGGCCTCAAACATATTGTTCCTTTAACTTAGCAAAAAAAAGTTCTAAGCAGGCCTCGGCGCTGCACCTCATAGACCTCTCAAAACACGACTCTCAACTCTGCAGTGGGTGAGTTGTTTGAGGATAGCGAAAATGATATAGATGCATGCCAAGCTACCACTGAAGGAAGCAGGAAGCAAGTGCCTTTGATATTTAAAGCAAGCAGCAGCTGGTGATATAAGAATTCATGAGAACAAATCCAACCCAATGAATGTTCTTACTGTACATGCCCTAACAGCGCAGTGCAATTCCCTGGCTCAGTGCTCTAGATATACTTGTATCTATCCACCCATTTGATTTATTTCATCCTGCATTTCTGTATGATTATACACTCAGGGAGCGCTTAGGTATTTATTACACTTATTTTTTTGACTTATTAAGCCTTCTGCTGCTGTAGCCTATCCACTCAGAGGTTTGACACATTGTGTGTTCAGAGATGCTCTTCTGCATACCACTGTTACAATACGTGTTTATTTGAGAGGCTGTCACCTTCCTGCCAGCTTGAACCAGTCTGGCCGTTCTGCTCTGAACTCTCATTAACAAGGTGTTTATACCCACAGAACTGCCACTCACTGGATGTTTTTCACAACATTCTCTTCAAACTCTAGACACTGTTGTGCGTGAAAATCCCAGTTTATGAGATATTCAATCCACCCTGTCTGGCACCAACAATCATTCTACAGTCAAAGTTACTGAGATCACATTTCTTCTCCATTATGACATTTAACACTTAACAACAGCTGAACTTCTTGACCATGTATGCATGCTTTTATGCATTTAGTTGCTGCCACATGATTGGCTGATTAAATATTTGCATTAACAAGCAGGTGTACAGGTCTACCTAATAAATTGCTCACTGAGTGTATATCAATTGTTATACATACATTCATTCATTATCCTAACCCGCTTATCCTGAACAGGGTCGCAGGGGGGCTGGAGCCTATCCCAGCATACATTGGGCGAAAGGCAGGAATACACCCTGGACAGGTCGCCAGTCCATCGCAGGGCACACACACCATTCACTCACACACTCATACCTACTGCCAATTTGGACTCTCCAATCAGCCTAACCTGCATGTCTTTGGACTGTGGGAGGAAACCGGAGTACCCGGAGGAAACCCACACAGACACGGGGAGAACATGCAAACTCCACACAGATAGGCCCCGGCCGACGGGGATTCGAACCCAGGACCTCCTTGCCGTGAGGCGGCGGTGCTACCCACTGCACCATCCATGCCACCCAATTGTTATACAGAACAGTGTATTTATCATGCTAATGGTGCTGTGTGGATTGGCCCTTTCAAAGCTGGATGATTGAAAACAAACATGATCAGCAGGTCAGTGTCACTGGTCATTCTCCACAAGAGGTGGAAAGTCAAGCAAAGGTCCTGCCATGTGTTTCTTCCACCCATTAACTCACCCTGCTCATTTCACTCATTGCGCTAATAAGCTAATAAGCTCATTTGAGCTAATAAGCAAATTTAGGAAGTTGTAACAAAAATACTGGGGAGGATTTTTACTTTCTGAACCTGGATTTTCCACCTCTGCTCTCTACATTACTGAGTGGTGGAGTCTTGCAGAAGACAGAGGGGATGATATTTCCCTTCGGCATGAGGGACCAGGAAGGCATGAGCTTATCAGTTAGGCTACATCACTGCACCAGCCATAAGATCATGATATCCCAGCAAAGAAGAGGGAGAAATTCAAACAGACCATTAGGTCTTTCTGGCTCAGTCGGGTTTTGCAATTGCTAACACACTGCAATAGAAATTGTAGGTTGTACAAGTATCTTGGATCACATCTTATCTTATTGACTTGTTACATCTTATAAGACATTTTTTTGTTGACAGCACTGCGGACAGCCACTGCTCTACATGAGCACCACCACAATATTGTAAACTTCTCACGTTGGCTGTGACGCAATCGCACACCTTTTTACCCGATTATGCGATTATGTGTCCCACTCCAGTCTTACAGGGATGTACTTTGGTGATCAATGCGAGATATTGATTAGCTATAGAGTGCACGCACTGTGTTTCCATGGCTGAAACTGGGGGTTGACTGAAGCGCCCCCCCCACTCACAAAAAAACAAAAAAAACCTTCCGAGACTTGGCATGACGGGTGTGCTCTTGTGTCTGTAGTGTTAAAATGGTACCGTGGGCTCTGTGCGGCCTCCGTGCCGGATCTGTAGAGCGGGACTCAGAGTAGCACGAGCTGGGGGCCGAGCTGGAGACCGGAGCTGCCCGTTCCTGTCCGGATCCTTCCGCAGCAGGGGCGCATAACAAGGGCTGTTTCAGGACTCTGTGCCCACTTCTGCTGTTAATTATTTCATTACTGCACTCATATCTTGACCTGACATTTGTATGAGCACCAGCTAAGCACCTTCTTTAATGTGAATCAAACCTATTACCTTTCAGAGTTACAAATCCAGCCCCCCTAACCTTTCAGCAATGCTGATACCCTTGAGGTCATTAAAAATAACCATTCACTGAATGCAGTGTGACTGAACTTGAGGAAACATGGATAGGGTACTTTAATTAACAGCACCCCACTGGTAACATTGGCTCAGGTGGTAAGAGTAGTCATCTGGCAGTCAGAGGGTTGCCTGGGTGTGTTGATGTGTCCCTGAGCAAGACAGCTAACCGTCAAAATGCTCCTGACGAGCTGGTTGGCGGCTTGCATGGCAGCCAATCGCCGTTGGTTTGTGAGTGTGCGCATGAATGGGTGAATTATAAGCATCAATTGTACAGCGCTTTGGATAAAGGCGCTATATAAATGCCAGCCATTTACCATCAAACTTAGCAGACAAACCATACTTTCTTCACGTGTCTATCTGAGCACATTACCTTCTGTGAAAAAGTGTCATTTATTGCGTAATCTGACCTTTTCCTGTCTTATGATCTCATATGCAGATGTTTCTACAGCAGTAGATGGCAAACACGACGCATGTGCATTTTTGAACTGCGCCGTCAAAATCACCCAAAATGTTTACAAGGGCCTCATTGCTTGCACGATACCAACTAGTAGGCTACCATTGTTTACATAACATGGGAACTACATTCTGGGTCTAGAGGCGAAATGTTTTTGCTACGTAAGTATACGTATACGAAAACGAGAGCATCGATTTGATGCGTAGCAGTAATTGCCCTCATTTGTCAAAAGCACATTGATTTACAAACAATGGAAAGGATAGAGATCGAGATCGAGATCTTGACAACCAATTCTTATCTGATTCAAGACGCACTTGTCGGCAAGACATAGGCTATTATTTTGTGGTTATACATTTGTATGAGCCAACTTGTTGACATTCAAATGTGTTATTCTTTCCACAGCATGTACAGAACTGGGACATTTAATGGGATATTTTATGAAGTAACCTGAGAAACATACAATCCATATTTTTGAGATATAAAGTGTGTGTAATGTATGGCTCTGTTCGCTCCCTATCGAAATGGCAGGAGTGCCAAAATATATCTATTGTTATTGCATTGTTCAATTTCTCTGAATGCAGACAAATAGGGGGAGGGGACAGCAAGGAGCCCGAATACATCTTATTTCCAGTTTATCGTCTTTAAAATGCATTAAAATATTCCTTGCATATATTTAGGAAATTATGGTTGTGCAAACATACCTAGCGCGTTTGGATACATGTTAAAAACCGGAACGGGAATACCGAAAGGGCGTATGGCGTTCAAAAGAATGGCATGCCTGCACATCAGAGCGCATAATGACGCACGACACAAACAACTGTGAAGACAATTGTTGCCAAATTATACGAATAAAAAGAAAACAGAGAAACTTGATGGAGGAGGGTAACATGGATTCCACTCGCTCGTGGTTATTTTTAAAGTGTAAATCCACAACTTCCAACTGTTGAATTTCCACATAAGAACAAAAGTATTGAGGTAATCAAACAGTAATTACAGTAGGCGCTATACCGTAAACGTCAGAGGTACGAAGTGTTCGGAAATTCCTTTGAAGGACTGAGAACAGTGTGTGGGGCACGGAGAGAACCCTCCATAATGCTTGATTATCCTTCGTGTTAACTTCTAGCAAACGCTTAAAATTGAATATTCGGAGTGGGATTGTACATTATCATTATTAATAGTAGTAGCAGTATCATCATCATGATCGTCGTCATCATTATCATCATCAATATCAAACAAACAGGTGACCCGTGAAGGTATTTCGAAATATATTTTGGCTAAAAGATGATGGACATCCAGATTTGACAAGAACACAATTGTTCAGATTTACAATTCAAGTTAAATAAACATTTATATTAAAGCGGTGCGCAGAAGAAATACAATACTATTTAAGTGTATGAATGCATTGTTAGATAAATATGCAAGCCTCAACCCAACTTTTAAGAATAATCAAACAAAGCTTACCTTTTCTGACATCCAAGAAAGGTGCGACGCGAAACACTGATAGGAGAGCCGAGTTTCAGGATGCGGTTTTCTTGAAAAGATAGGAAAATGTCTGTATCCAGTCAAGAATAAGTCAAAAAATCCAAGGAAAAGGCATCCATCAGACGTTATTTTTAAAGAAAAGTAAAAGAAATCGTGTTGCCTAATACGCATAAACGGACGCGTTTTCAACTAAAATATTTTACGCGTTAAAAATCGGCTCCGCCGGGCCGTGGAGCTCCGTAGCCTTGGCAACTCCTTGGTTGCGCGTGTCTGTGAGAGAGTCTCCGGCGGCTTTGAAATCCGCATTTTAACGTTTTTTCCTACCCATTTAAGCACTGCATCGAGAAATAAGAAGTTAATAAATTTTTATCCAAGTGATTTGTAGCTTACAAGTTGTGACAAATAAAGTCAGCCTCCCCAAAAAGATGATATGTGGGTACTTAACCCCATGGTATAGTCTATATTGATCTTTGCTATTCTCTGCCACTTGGATGCATATTCTTCATATCAAGTACTAAACAGGTAATTGGTTAACGCAATAAGGGTACAACAAGTCACATAAGGCTACGATAGTCTCCCTAGGGGGAACAATCATTATAGTTCTCCGCGAATTTGGAGGCGCATCAGTTATTCGGATTTTCGATATGGTGAATACATATTCTTTCCAATTGCGATAGTTGTTTCTCCGATATCCCCTTTTTGGAGAACCAAACTGTAAAGTAATCTAAGTATAACATCTAAGCATGTAGAAATTAGCTTGTTTTCTTTACTAACGTTCCTGTAGACTAACAAGTGCTGACGCGTGCCAATGCTTAGTTTATTAAATAATCCACAGGCAAAAACTGCACAGAAAAGGTTTGCATTGCCTCGCGCTGTCAGAGGAATGCAGTATCCAGAGATATCAACGGAAAACACTTTTGATTTTTTCTTGCCTTGTTTTCTTCAGCGTCCTTTCTGTGTTTCTGACGTCTGCTTGTAGTCACATCACTTCGAATTCTATTTCAAGCAATTATGCAAGCACAACCATGCATGTACCGATGCCTGTTGGAATGTCTCCCACTCATGCATTTGTCTTTCGTAGGATCGTGGAGGTTTGAAACAGAAGACTATATTTCAACTGCATTTTGAAAATGCATGTGAAATACTAATTCTAACAAACAAAAAGGAAGAATTCTGATTAGCTTTCTTCACTGTCGGTCTCGCTTTCTCCCGTTGCAACAGCGATTTCAAAGCAATGCGGAAGGTCTGTGGTGAAGATCATCAGATATAAATGTAATTTGCGCTATTGTCGCTCGCCATAGGCATAACACATTTGCGATTTTAAACGGCCTCAGTGGCGGGTGGTAAGGAACTGCAGCTGACAGTCACAAACATACACGCGCGCGCCTCCAATCAAAACGCGCTAGTATGGAAGGGAGGTACGTAGTGAGTTAATGAAAGTTAAATTTGAACGTAAAAACAATTTTCCTAAACGTACACAGATGCGTGGTCATAAAGGAGAACAAGGGTTTAGTTCTATATACATATTACAACTTGCAACAATATGTACAACACAATTTGGCGTAATTTGCTTTCTTCACCAATAACCAAAACAAATGTAATGCTAAAATTAGCTTTGAAAAACTGAAATGCTGAAACTGACACTTGAGTCAACGAATGAGCACGGATATATTGTATCGATGAGATAATATATCCTTGCTCAAAACAGACCAGTGCTAATTGACGAATTTGCATTATAAATCGATAGCCACGACAGTTACTGCACAAATCCCACAACCGAGGAACAACGGCGATGGAAATAGTAGATGGAATGTAGTGTAGCCTATGAAACATATTATATTGCATTGTGGTTGTCTTTGGAAGCCATTTGGGTGTTCCATAATATACTGGCCATTATGTTTTGTGTTTTGAATGGCTTAGTTTCAGTTTCTCAGTCAGTGCTAAATCCGATCTGAATCTGAGGAAACGCGTTAAATCTCCCCCAGTCTATTTAAGTTAGCTACTTTGAATAAATCGGTTAACAGTGGGCATACATTGGGTTCTGAGCTATTTTAGTCGCACAGTTGACCATATTTTTATTCCTACTTAATTCACTTCGCCATCTGTAACTGCCTCGCGCGTGGGCAGAGCGCAGTCATTTTTGGAATTCCCTTGTTGGACTGTTGGTCGGGGAGGGTCTGTGCTGCCTAGTTAGCTTTTGGAACGAGAGCGAGAGTTCCGTGCTTTCCTATAGGAGGCGGACCATTGAGCAATTTTGAAGGATAATGGGAATGAACAAGAGGACTTGAAAATAAATTAAAACAGCCGATTCCTGCTGGAAAATGTTAGCCTTAACATGTCTCCAGTGTGGTATTAGTTTTTCCTGTAAAGATACATCTTTACTATGTGATTCACAAACGCCTCCGAATGATTAACTATGCAGCGCGTGACTTCTTCAGTCCAACACCATCTCTTAAATGCTGATCTATCCAAGACGAACCAGTCCCCTACATGGCAACCACGAAATGTTAAAATTATATGCACGAAGCCAAACTTCATCATTCATCATCAAAAATCATTTCCGTCCATTATATTGATCACCTTCTCTAATGGAGATCCTTCGTCCCCTCCAACTAGAATGTTAAAACAAAATCTTAATCGAAGTCAGAGACGGATTTCTAACGTCCATATCCTATTCAGTGACTATTTTCAGTTCGTACATATTCCACGAGTTTTAGACCATGGTTAAGATTTCTAGGCCCAACCCGTGAAACAGCAATGCCGGTGTCTCAGGCTATATTCAGAACCATGGACAGGAACCTGAGGACACGACGCACGGGGTTTGGGGTATTAAAATAGCATAAATAGCAGAGCAGATAGCATACATGTTATATAATAGTGGCAGTAATAACCAATCGAGTATTTACGCGTATATTATGTAATGTAATCTACTACGACACAAGCTTGATTATCAGACTTCAGTACGATCCAAGTGTGGCGTATAGCTACCTGCTGAAATTAATACTAATACAGTGCATTTCGTAAATATTTCGACAGTCTTGTTTTACCTCTGTAGTCCAGCAAATAGGATGACTGCATGTGAGGTTAAACTGCAGACGGTCACCTTTAATTTGATATTTACAGTCATATACAGTGATCTGTGTAAGAAGTTTTATTACTGTTTATATACATAGTAAAATTGAGTGGAAACAAAAGTGATCAGACAGTTGACTTCTCCGCTGTTTCTGATTAATCAGGTGTATTCAGTCACACCCCTAATGCAGTTGTAAGAAAGTTTGAAGTATATAGTTTTGTTTCTAGGCTTTTGATTTATTGACATGAGGACCAGAATTGTGCTTCAGCGACAGTCAAAGAAGCCATTATGAGGCTGAGAAATAATTAAAAAAAACTATCAAAGACATACACCAAACAATATGCTTACAAAAATAAATTGTTTGGAACATCATTAAGAAGAAAGAGCACTGGTGAGCTCAGTAATCACAAAGGACCCGGTCAGCTAAGAAAGATCTCTGCAGTCCATGGACGAAGAATTCTCACCCTAATGAAGAAAAAACACCTGTCCGACTGATCAGAACCACTCTTCAGGGGACAGGTGTAGATGTATATGTGACTACTGTCTACAGACATAACAACAGAGGCTATGCTGCGAGATGCAAACCGCTAGTTAGCTGCAATAACAGGATGGTTACAGCTTGCTAAGTATCTAGAAGAGCCTGCAGCCAGCAGTTTTACAGTTTGGGAATTAATGGCTACCACATGTGCTTGCTCACCTTCATTGATAATGTAGGAATTCATTCATTCAGCTTAAGTGAAATCAAATGCCTCCAAACTCATTGGACAGTGCTGATTCCCACAGCAAGGCAATGATTACAAACAATAACAATGGCGGTTCTGTAATTTCCATTTTTACACGATGAATAGGGCATGCATACTGTACACAATCGATAATAAAATGCACAGACGGCCATTTTAAATTTTCACATTATTTCATTACCATCGACTTGATATTAAATTAAATAACACAAATGACTAAGATTAGCACAATACTACCACAGTGGAATGAAGTGTACAAACGTATGGGTATGGGTGTGGGTGTGTGTGTGTCAGAGAGACAGAGAGAGGGGGGAGGGAGAGAGAGAGAGAGAGACAGAGAGAACGAGAGAGAGAGCGAGAAGCATCTCTGCATGTTAACTTTTTTCTTGACAGTATGTTGTGGGCAAGCCACACAAGTTGGGATGCACTGTCGTACATACTGAGAAATAATGCAGTCATGCCCATGAGGGCTCTTTGTCAGTCAAGGGCCAGCAGGGCGAGCAGGGTCTGGGCAAGAGGCTCAAAAGGACCTTGGGAAAAAAGCCCCGCCATGGGGCCATCATATGCCTGGGACTTGCGTACAAACCCTCCGCGAGGGAGAGAAACAAAAACTTTACCGCCAAACCCTGAAAATCAAATAGATAAACACCCCCCCCCCCTCCCCCACGCGTTGGCCTCCGCTGTGCACCGCCCGCTCCCCCCAACGCAGACGCGATGCAACTTTCGCTTATATCCCGAGGGACAGCCATTTTCTCACTTGACATTTATCCTCCGCTGCACTGCAGCCAGAAGCACACAAAAGTTCACCACTGCTCTTATGTGTGTTGATGAGGTAAGACTAGCGCTGTATTTTTCGATTTGTTTTTCGATAAATCTGTACCCTCCCCTGCACCCAGCCGAACAAAGAGTTACTTGTGCTGGAATGCGCAAGGCGTAAATAATTGTTTTTAATTTGGCTCATACTATTACTGCGCATAAAAACATTTTGAACTCTTAACTCACACTGCCCAGGTATAAATATGAAAGCTACCACAATAAGACATTCGCCTAAAACGTTGAATAATGGCACACTTTCTAAAACACAGCATGGAGGTGTAATATGACGCCCCGTGCTTTAAAATAGAAGCTGTGAATCCCTGAAGTATTAAAATGGCCGTGTCCTATGATTAATGCTGAAAAGTTAAACAACAACAAAAAAACAACCAAACATTTGGATTTCACTACAGACCTGAAATCAGGAGGAGTGTCTTGGAACATTATTAAACTAATCTTTTCATGCTTTATGAAAAAAGAAAGTCAGAGATGAATTTACTTGTGAAATGCCAGTTCAAAAGGGCATCATATCTCCTGCAACTGTTTGTAATTGGGGAGAGGGTGGTTAGTAGTTGGTGCTGTAAATATTGTTTAAAAAAAAAATTCTTCCAGCCATGTATCACCTATTTATAATTGCTTAAAGCATTACTGTCTGTCGATTTGATGCGCTCTCTTTTATACTTTTTTCTGTCCTTGTAAATGCTAATGATTGATGACTCCAGTTAAAATCACTACTTGTTATCATACAGTTTAGCAGACACCCAGAGAAAGCATGGAAACAGCGTAAAATCAACAGCATACCGGCTGATACGGGAATGTCTTTGCAATGGCTGGACCATTTCAGTGCTCCCGTGATTGTTTCTATTGGGACCTTAAGACCAGGTAAATGAACAGAAATGAGTTTGTTGTTCCATTACCACATAATTCAATTATGGCAATCTGCGCCATCGATCAGTGAAGCGAAGCAGGCCGGCTTGCTCGCCGTGGGCAGTGTTGACACAGAGGGGCTGCCATAACCCCCGGAGGCGTTAAGTAGTGACACACGCAGTCAGCCCTCCACTGCCTTTCATGCCACTGATCCTCTACTTCCCTCTTCAGTTATTCTCTTCATCCCGCTCTCTGACACTCTCCACCGATCGTCTTTTCACTGTCGACGGTCCATTTCCGAGGGCACGCACCGACCTCGACCCTCTTGAGAGCAGCTCCGGTGACTTTCTCCCCCGTCCTCTTTCAACGGGCCGTATTGACGGAGGTGCTTTGACCTTGACTTGTTCCGTGGCAGGTATGAGTCTTCCTTTCTTCATCATCTTGTCGTTGGCATCTATTCACAGCAGTGATGCTCGTGGTGAGCTCCATGAAAAAAAACCCGGATAGCTGATACAAACTTATCTGCTATTTATATTTTTGTGTTTGTGAAAGGTCAAGTAAATCCAAAGGCCATGATATACTATGGCTCGTCTGCTATAGGTCAGGCCTAAATAAGTTTTTTGTTTCATTATTTCAGACAAGCCTGTTTGGATAACTGCTTTTCTACTGGTCTAACCAACATCTTTTTCCAATCTTCACCTGAAACTTAACTGTCCAAAACCGTTCCTTCCAAGGAAGTACCCCCCGGTTTGGGCAGACCCCCAGTCAGTCATTAAAGAGTACAGCCATTTTATTTTATGCTGAGGAGACAGCAGGCTAAGGGGGATTATTTTTCTTCTCTCTCTCTCACACACTTCCTCTGTAAAAAAAATAATCACTTAAACGTCACAGAACATCACAAAAAAAGCACAGATGATGCAGTAATCCTCATAGCTTGTCTTTTGCCCTTCAAACATTAATCAGGCGGTCACAAATATTGTTTCAGCAGAGTGGCCAGCTCCATGCTGAGGCTTGAGCCTGATGTGTCTCTCAACCCATCCCAGAATGCCAGCAATGTTGGCCATTAACTAAAAACAGTATCGCAGAAAATAACAAAACGGTTCCGTCACTCAACCCATCCGTGCCAGCATTAACCCTCTTCACAGTGATTACGCCTCTTCTCCTGTCATGTCAACACATGTGGTCTGACCTGCCCCATTAGGCAGGAGCTCAGGAGCACAGCCAGGCTGACCTTGACAGAGAGAATGGCAAACGGATGTGGCACTCTTAACCACAGGAGAGAACGGTGAATGGATGTGACTCTCTTAACCGCAGGAGAGAACAGTGAAAGGATGTGGCTCTCTTAACCGCAGGAGAGAACAGTGAAAGGATGTGGCTCTCTTAACCACAGGAGAGAACAGTGAAAGGATGTGGCTCTCTTAACCGCAGGAGAGAACAGTGAAAGGATGTGGCTCTCTTAACGGCAGGAGAGGACAGTGAAAGGATGTGGCTCTCTTAACGGCAGGAGAGAACGGTGAATGGATGTGACTCTCTTAACTGCCTGCTCTCAAGCTCAGGGTCTGGGGCCCAGGCTGCGGTGGTCCCAGTCGCATTATTTATTCATTTGTTTATTTGGCAGATGGACTTATCCGGACAGCTACACAAGGCCATCCTGGAGTTACATAAAGTGCCTGTCTAAAGAGTAACAAGAATGAAGACATACAAAACAAATACTGGCGAGCTTGAAAACGTCACAAATAAAAACAAGATACACCGTACACTCCCCTGCACACACATGCATATGTTTTCCTCACAAAGAAGCACCTTTTCACGCAGATGTACTTCTCCATTTTACTGAATCACAACATTCCTATGAACCTGAATACCAAGACACCAGGATGCTATGGACCAAACTTATCTCTATTTTCTTGAAGGTTAGATATGCGGTTCTGGAAGGAAGGGAAATAATTACGAACGGAACTGATTCATTTTGTATGCTCTGTCACCACTTTATAGTCATGTTGCCTTTGATACCATCTATAATTACCAGCATACACTACACACGCACATGCACAATTGTCCTGTGATGTACTATGGCCCCAGAAACTGCAGCTTATGAAAGAATGTAATTCATGGGCAGAACAATGTGTTCTTTTATCAAATTATACAGCACTGCCTCTTTCTCCCATGCTTACTGGATGAGACATCACAGTGCAGGTAGAGGATTGGGTTAAAGCAGCAAGAAAAACCCCCAAAGGAGCAGTGTGACTCCACTGCACACATCGATGTGGCCAACTGCTTTTGTGCACAAATCTAGAGTCAAGCTGTTTTGATATTTAGAGATCAGCTTTATATAAGCATATCGGTGACTCATTCAGTTCCACCGATTCTTTCGCCGGTCGGTCAAAACCAATGTGTGTGCATATGAGGCGTGTGTGAGGTGTGTGTGTGTGTGTGTGTGAGGTGTGTGAAAGAGACGTCAGTCCTCAACCGCAACGTTGGCATGTGAAATAAAAACCTTGCAAGAGACAGTGACACCTGGTCATTACAATATCCAAATCTCTCCACCGACCCTCTCTCCTGGGAGATAACCTTTGACATCCACAGATCCTATCATTGAGCCAATTAAACTTCTCAAAACGCAACAGCAGATACAGAAACCTCCCAGGCATTCCACAGTTATGTACTCATGATCAAGCATACCAGCACTAGACACACTCTCTTATTGTGTTTCCACCAGAAGCTGCACTGTCAAGGGTCGAACACAAAGCCAAACTGGCACCCGGAAGGTTGGTGATTCAAGCCCCGGTGTAGCCACAATTAGATCCATGCAGCTGTTGGGCCCTTGAGCAAGACCCCTTAACCCCACATTGCTTATAAAGCTTGAGCTAAATAACAAATTATATAAATGGTAAAGCCTTCCACTGAAATCAGAGGGGGGAGAGGAAGTTATTTTATTCTGGCTCAGATTCCACAATTCTGAATGTCTGGTGATTTTTGTGTCACATTACAACTGGATATATTAAGGAAAGTGTGAGGTTGATCCTGGCAGTTGGGTCTGCCCATATCCGGACTTGTGTTAATGAAAGTGCACGGCTCAGTGTGTGTGCTCACACCTCTCCATTTCCCTGTCTCACACCTTCGCAATCTTTCCCACCATTGTGCTGTTATACAGACAACACAGTTAACTCCATAATGATAGAGTGAACAAGAGATAGAGTGAGAGAGAGAAAGAAAGGGAGAGAGGGGGCAGGGGGATTTTGATTTCGATCAATAAGCATAGCAGCTCACATTCGTATGAATAAAAAAAATGTATATTCATTTATTTATTTACACAACGATTTGGTTGCAGCTGCACTGAACTTAAGGCTTAATTTACTAACACTTAGTAAGTCTGCTTAACCTGCACAGACCTCATTTAAAACAGTTTGACCTAATGATGTATTTTTATACGCACACCCCTTTGTTTCTATCCATAAAGTAATTTCCTTCTCATGTGTAGGCATAAAGGTAGATCACCAAAGCACTTCATATTACTTGTTATTTGCACCACTTTTATTTCTTTTATTTACCTCACCCAGGTAACAGTTTAGGTTGCCAAGGTGACTACACTGTCAACACTGTCTCCCTGTCTATTAATCAATCAATGAATCAATGAATCAATGAATCAATCAATCAATGACGTCAGGCTGATAGAACCTCTTTCCACCTGAAAAGACACAAGGCACATCATACTGGTGAGAAATAAGAGGGATCAGCAGGTTTTTTGAATAAAAATGATTCATTCTCACACATAATGTAGCCTTAAAGTGCAGTTCATTATAAACGGTTTTGAAACAATTTTGAAGTTAACCCTTGTGTTCTGTTTGGGTAAGATTGATCCATTTTTTGTAAAAGGGGGAACGAGAGGAATGAGAGATGTCTTTCATAACCAGTGAATAAACCAGAGGAGATGCGGTTCTTGTTTTGTGTTTCTATTTGCTGTTTATCATCTGTACTGTATTTTTCTTTATGGTTTTTTGGAATATAATAAGGGATGAACAATAATAAAGAATGTCTGTTCAAAACAATAAACATCAATAATGTACTGCAGGAAGATCTTGCTTCATTTTATTTTTCACAGATAAACATGATTTATAGCCTGTGTTTTCATCATGTAGGATTTTTTCTTTATCACAAAAACATGACTGACACTTTCATTGTTAAAGTGCTCTAGCAGAGGTAAATCCCAACCATTAACGATACATACACAGTGGCTACTTTATTAGGTACACCAATGTAGTGCTGGGAAGGACCCAGAACAGTCTGTTGAGAGTGACATGGGTTGCTGGAAATATTCTTTAGAGACTTGGATCCAAGCTGACTCAATAGCCACGCATCCATGCTGTGAATCTCCTGTTCCACCTCATCTCAGATGTTGAAACCACCATGTCCGCACAAACAACCACACCATGGTCAAACTTGTGTAGATCTCACATCTTGGCCATTTGCTGAACAGCTCAACCTCTTTGCCATGTCTGCATGCCTTGTACATTAAGTAGCAGCCGCAAGATTAGCTTTTTGGAGGAGCAGGCTCATTGTGTTAACAAGCTTCTAAAGTGGCCACTGAGTGTTTATATTTTTATATCGATTTCAAATTAAGATGGATATCACATCTTGTGAATATTTTTGCCTCAATTTTATTTCTTTATTGCTTTAAAAGCCCAATAATTTGCATATTTGACCCATGCAGGCTAACAGTATAAAGGGTATTTGACCCATGGAGGCTAACCGTTTCACAAGGGCTAAGCAATCTGAACAGCAGGTTTAGAACAATTAAAAAAGGAGAACACTCGGTCATTGCTACGTATAGTAGATAGTAATAGTAGAAATAAAATACAGACTGATTTTTTTTTACACACTGCTTATTGCACAGCATGAAATGCTGTAAAGAAGAAAATGAACTCTATGATGCGTAAACATCTTTACCCTTCCCCCTGGTGTTCTTCCTCCCCTGCTTCTGCTGTATCGCTGTCACTGCGGTGCGACTGAGAGCTGATGTGTAAGACTGAGACTTTTCATCTCCGAATACAATGCAGACAATGCACACACACACACACACACACACACACACACACACACACGCACCATTACTGTGATTTTGTGATGAGTAATTTCATGAAGCGGCACTACACATTCAAAGCTCTGTGTCTGTAGTCAACCGTGACATCATAATTACAGCCCATCGAAAGCACTGCACTCAGAAAGGAGACTGATATGATGGACATGAAAAACATTTCCGATATAATACCACACTTGTATATTTGCGTGGCTGCAGCAGTGGTTAACCCAGCCTTAACCCACATTTGTTCCACATGCCCAGAGACACCTGGCTGATATGTGCACTGCACTTGGACATCAGGTCAGCCATCTGAACGATTTGGTTGCAGCTGCACTGAACATAAGGCTTAATTTACTAACACTTAGTAAGTCTGCTTAACCTGCACAGACCTCATTTAAAACAGTTTGACCTAATGATATATTTTTATATGCACACCCCTTTGTTTCTCTGCACCCTTCTCTCTCTTTGGTATTCACATACGAACTACATGCACACACATACCATACATATTAATACATGCACAGAGACAGGCAAACACACCACACATACTAACACATGCACATTAATATGCACACAAATGCAGAAGAAAACACATGCACATACCATACACATGTACACAGAAATACTCACACCTTCATGCACAAGCTTGACACAAACACATACACACACTGACCTGTTAAGTATGCAATATCTAATCAGCAACTCAATGAATCAAGGCATGCAGACATGATCAAGAGGTTCAGTTGTTGTTCAGACCAAAAATCAGAAAGGGGAAGAAAGGTGACTTTGACCACGGTATGATTGTTGGTGCCAGACGGCATCCTACACAAAACATTGAACCTTGAAGAGGATGGGCTGCAGAGGAAATACAGATTTTTTTTTAAAAAGCCTAATAAATACCTAATGAAGCATACATATGCAACACCAGGACACACAAGTACACAGCCAGGGTCAGTGTTATTAACCATTGCTAGAGCAAAGCAGCGGTCTCCAGTCTGTGGTGAATTGTGACACCCCCTCATCAGACACTTTGAGCAGGCAGCTAGCCCCCCTCTCTGACTCACTGGTCCACTGAGCCACACGTCGCGGGGCAAACGTCACATTCGAGCCGGCGATTTAGCACGAGATCGTGCAGCCTCCCACCAACCACGTCCACTCCTTCAGAGGAGTTGCCAGAGATCTTCTGGGTTTTCAGGCTTAATTATCTCATTTGCATACACGGAGAAATTCAAGCCTTTAGATCGTGGACATGAAATAGCGCTTATTTTACCGTAGCCATGTAACCGCCCCAGAGACGTCTCCTGCCCACACGCTGGTCGCTGTCGGAATGAGAGGGCCCGTCTCTGTGATCCCTTTCTTTCTCAAACGAGGAGGACGCGATTCACCTCAATGAGGCCTGAGGCCCTTCCCAATGCATCGATAACTGGCCATGCAATTAGCCAACCACTGCTGCGCAATAGCCGCTAGATAGCCATAACGTGGCAAGGCTAGAGGGGGTTTCTTGCTATGAGAAAAAAACAACAACAGCAAAGATGGATTCTGGGCAATGAGCTGTCATTTCACAATGTGGCTCTTGGACGCACGCAAAAAAACATTGCGGTTGAGGACTGACAAGTTCTCTGAACGTAACACAATGTAGTAGGCATACAACATTCTGCTTACTCCACCAAGTGCTAAATAAGCTCTATCTGTCTCCCCTACCTGGTGTTTGTAGGACCTGATGTTTGTAGGCTACAATAACAAATGCTGGCGCACCCATCATTGTCAGGGAAAACAGAAAGCAAAGTCTCTGTTTGTGATCCCAGTTTGTAATCCCTGTAGTTGTTAGACGTTTTGTTTGTTTGTGCATGGCATACTGTGAGCACTGCCAAGAAGGCAATGGCGGCCCACTTAGTAAAGCTAAAAGCTTTATAGTTCAGATCTTTACAAATTTGTTTATGGTTTGTTTCTTTAACCCCCATGTCAGCTTAATAGGCCTTAATTGTATTCAAACTCATTGTGTAAAATAGGAATGTTTTGCTACGGGAGAGGTAATTGCTACATTGGTAATACTATAACATGCTATGAGCAAACAGTGTGAACACACTCAACACATTTTTCGCTTGGTAAATTTCCACGTGACGTTGGGACCAATTTAATAGTGTCTTAATCGGTGTTTTACTGACACCTAGCGTTAAAATAGAAGGAACTGCAGCATATAGCTGAAAGACGCACAGTTGACACTCCAGGTATGCATTATTATTTCACAGACTGCATTCCCAAAAGTATGTACAGCCTATGAACAGAAAACGTAGACTATCTTATAAGCATTAACTTGGAGCCATCACATTGTGTGCAATGACTGTATTAAATGTTAACAATTAGGCATGTAAAAACTGCCTTTGTGAAGTGAATAGCCTATAAGTATCCTACGTTATGATGCAGCAATGAAATAGCCAAATTATTATTATCTACAGAATTAAAGCAAAAGGGCAAAAGCTCTCATATCTATAAAAGGGATGGGCCGCTGGCTGGGCCGTGCCTGGCTTTTCAGCCATGCAGAAATATGCGGAACAGCAAGTTTGAACAACACCAGCCCCTGACTTCCGAGTGCTTATCTTAAAAAAAAAAAAAAAAACACCCTCTAGAAACGGAGATCAGGGAGGCGGTGCATGCGTGGCCACTCATTACAGTTTTTTATTATGTGACTGTCTTCCCAATCGTCAACGTCAGAAGCTGAAGGGAAGGGGGCTTTTTCCGATAGACTTAGCAGCGAAACGCAAGCCCCTCGCTACGAAATCGAAAGGAGTAAAGTGTGGGCAATTGGGAAGAGTTGCAGCTTCTCATACTTCATTCAGATTTATCTACCTGTGTGGACCTGCTGGGAGAGACAATTTATCCTATCAGCGAGGCCGAGGGGAGCGAGGTCGACACTAAAGACGATCGTGAGGAATTTCACTTGATGTGCGTTTTCACAAAAAACGGACTAACCTAGTGATACAAATGACGGGTGAGAACGAAAGGGCAGTTCGTGCTTTGAAAGAAATCCTTCAGAAGCCAGGTAACCACGCCTGCGCAGACTGCGGGGCAGCTGGTAAGTTGAATAACTTTTTCTTACCTAGCCTCCTTAGTTCGGGAAAACTCACAGGCGAGGGACCAAACGTGCCAGGACAGGCAGGAAGCATACCTCTTTCAGAGCAGTGCAGTCTAGCTCGAATACGATGAGAACGTACAGTAATGTAACGTATCTGAGATATACGGTAATACACGCGGCGACAGTAATGAACACACCTGTTCGTTAATGTTTAACCAATTTGAGGACCACAAAATAAATACATGAAAAAATAAACAGGCAAATAAATACATACAACTATTAATCAACAAATAAATAAAAGCACATCCATGTTTAAACATCGCTAGAGCATAAACGGTTACATTGGTTTGGAGGTTACTGAGTTTGGGTCAGCTGAGGGTGAGTTTAGTTTAATTACCCATATCTTGTTAATAAACTACTAGAAATTATAGCTGTTAGCTGGGTTGGTTCCATCACGGGAAGTAACTGTAATCAGTAGTTAACTGTACAAATAAGTGGAATATTAATCAATCTGGACATTTTGGATGTGTGTAAATAAACAACTATTGAGGATATGCAATTTAAACTGTGGACCAACGTCTTTGTCCAATTATAGCGTCAAGCACGTAATGAGCAGAGGTCATTATACGTTAGCGGATATTTGTCAGTATTTCACTGTCGAAAGACTCAGCTGAAATGACTGAGCGGAAACCCCCAACTGTAGACATAGGCCTATGGATATCTTAGAAATTACCATACATCTGACAAAAAGTGCCATGTGCTCAGCATTTATATACTGTACACATCGTCTGATTTAGTATTTTAGTATAACATTGATTTAGGTGACATCAGTTCAGAAATCTGCTTTAGTCAAATTTTCAGTTCTGGAGCCTTTTTTTCTTACTGCCAGGATAACTTTGTCCTTGTCTATAGTTATTTACACAACATTAAATCATTTTTACTTTTTTACTGAAGTATTTCACATGTATCTGGATCAAGGGCACTTAATCCACTGGTACACCACCTGAAGGGCAGCCTTGCAAGCTTCAACCCATTCCTTAAGTCGCTTAAAGTATTTAAGTTTCAGTGCAATTTCAATGCCTTTTTATGTCACAAAGCTAAATGCTAATGCTGTAGGCACCTTTGGCTTCAGCTGAGAAGTATGGAGTTAAAGTTTTGGCATCGATGAAAATCTATCTGCAAATTAGATTTAGACATTGGTGGGTGAATATTTAGTTGTGTAACCCGTAACAGGCACGAATATCACTCGGGCCACGGAGAGGAGTCATATTTCAAAATATAAAAAAAAAAAAAGCTCTCCACATTCCATCTCTTGCAGTCGGCCAGAATGCGTGACCTGAACAAAACCCTGTTCCTGATTGGCTAACCTCAGGCTATTTGGGATGTTCAAAGACTACCCCAGCAATATGCTCCAGATTCTGTACCTCTGGTTAAATGCGGACCAATAGGTTAATGACCTCACGTGAGTAGGTAAGAGAGAGAGAGTGGTTTCTGAGTCTGGTCGTATCAACACTGATTTCACCGCAGACACGGGAACTCCACTGAACCGGGAAGAGACGTCTGCTTCCGTGTCTGTGTAGTTGTGCAGGTGCAGACATGTTTAGCTGCTATAAATACAAGTGTGTTTCTCTCTGCCACATACGCACATGGGTGCACATGCATGCACACACGGAAGTACACGCCAGAATCACGTGAACAGTCAGCCAGCCATTTTTTTTGTGTCGGCGTTATGAATATGTGTGTGCACAAAGAGGATATGAAACTGTCTGGAAGGCAGTGTGTAAACAGCAGTGCTGACACTCTGATGACCTGCATTCAGATCTTACATGAGTACAAATAACACTAATACTGTTTCCACTGTCACACACACACACACAGACACACACAGTTCCCACAGACGCACCTGCATGCACATGCACGCACACACACACACACACACATACACACAATCGCACGCAGCTCCCGCAGTCACACTCTCTCACACACGCACTCACATCTAACACACACACA
The DNA here is from genome assembly GCF_963514075.1 of Conger conger. Classification (NCBI taxonomy): domain Eukaryota; kingdom Metazoa; phylum Chordata; class Actinopteri; order Anguilliformes; family Congridae; genus Conger; species Conger conger. Next base: position 74,940,616 of record NC_083761.1, read on the forward strand.
CACACACTTCCCATAGTCACACTTGCACACACACATGCACATTCATTAGCATGTGAATGGCACTATCACCCCTGGAGTAAGATTCGTTTCCATGGCTGGTGACTAGTCACATATAGTGACTTGTCTTGCCTGCCAGCTTCAGCCATGTTAAGAATCCTGCAGATAAAGTCATACACAAACACACACACACACACACACATATGTACACACCCACACATACATACACGTGCGCACCCACACACACACATATTTACACGCACACACATACATACACACACACGCACACACACTCACACACGTACACACATACATACACACACACACAGACAGACACAAGAGAACATATCATACACAGTCACATTGATCAAGCAGTCGCATGTGTACTGTACATCGCTGTGGACAGCAGCACACCGACTAAAGAAATTTGCCTGAGGCAGGTGTCAGCATTACTTGGCATCTAATCCAACTCTTAACTCTCCATGTTGCCAAGGGCTTCAGTAGTTAATGTGACACTGTTTTGTTTTTGATGTCTGAGTGAAGGTCGCGTTATTGGTGTCTGGGTGAATGTGACGCATCGTTGTGTTATGTGTGTCTGAGTGGATATGACACCATCAATGTGTTACTGAATGGGACTCGAAATCCCGCTGGTAGAATCCCCAGCTGTTCTTTGTGTCTGTTCAAAAGGGACCAGAGAACACCGTTATCATGTTGACTGGTTGCCATGGATCCCTCCATCAGCGTTAGTGACAGGGGGAAACTGACCAGACAATCAAAATTAACAACAGCTTTTGTACTAGGAAAGCTGAGACACATCATCATATATGTAGGAACATCCCAAATGATTTGAATAGTTTTGAATTGCTGTCTAATGTCTTTCCCTGTGGCAGTGACATGAAAGCCAGCTCATTGACTAAGATGTTTTTGGCAGCTGTCTCCAATTTAAAATTTAAAACCACTGAGGTATATTGCAGCAGGAATCCTTTAGAAGTGTATAATTCTCCAGATGCATACCCCTTGCATATCTTGTTGTTGTTTAGCACCACTACCTTTTACCAACGTCCAGTTTTTCACTTTCTGTGTCATAGACATACAGTATAGTAGGGGAAGGTATCATTAGCTATGTTTTCGGTTGAGCCCTGAGCCCTAAAACCGTGTGTGAAGTTATTTCATCCTCAAGTGTTGGGCCTCAGTCGTCCTCTCTGCCTCTCCCTGTGAAATTGGTAAAGTGAAGCTATTCGCGGCTGCCTGCTACACAATTCAGGTCGCTCCTTTTGTTCTGCTACTCACTTCAAACCGCAGAGAGAAGAGACTGCACAGTGCCCATTTCCATTGAAATATATACTCACCGAGCACTTTATTGGGTATTTATCAGACTTATTTTTTAGACTTCTACTGCTGTAGCATATGATGTGTTGTGTGTTCAGAGATGCTCTTCTGCATACCACTGTTGCATTCCTGTCAGCTTTGACCAGCTTTCTCCTCTGACGTCTCTCATTAACAAGGCGTTTCTGCCTGCAGAACTACTGCTTAATGTTTTTTTGTTTTTTTTGCACCATTCTTTGCAAACTCTAGAGATTAATGTCTGTGAAAATCCCAGGAGATCAGCAGTTTCTGAGATACTCAAACCACCCTGTCTGCCACCAACAATCATTCCATGGTCAAAATTGGCTTAGATCATATTTTTCCCCATTCTGATGGTTGATGTGAGCATTACCTGAAGCTGACCCGTGTCTACATGACTGTATGCATTGCACTGCTGGCTGATTAGATAATCACATGAATAATAGGTGTAATAAAGTACAATAATTAAAAGTGCACACTGGTACCCCTGCTACAAATCCATCAGTAGTCATAGATGTCATCTTCTCTACGTCTGTTATCACTTACTTTTTCTATCTGTCCGTCTGTCCGTCCATCTATCGACCATCTTATATCTCTGCTCATTTTTATTTTTCAGACCCAGAATGGGGCTCGTGTTCACTGGGAGTGTTCATCTGTTTGGGTTGCTCCGGAATTCACCGGAACCTTCCAGACCTTGGCAAGGTCAAGTCCCTCAGCCTATCGCGTTGGGAGAACTCTGAGGTGCAGGTGAGCATGGCCAAGCGCAAAATCAAGTTCAAATTCCAACTGAAACTCCAGAGGGGCCCAAAACAATGAATAGCTCTGTCTCTGTTGTAGAATCACTTTGTCTATAGGTGTGGCCTCCTCAAAACGCTGCTAGCAGCAACAAGTTGCTATCGCACGTCTGAGCCTCAAGTTGGGTTGGTGTTTGTCCTCAACACCTCCTCCCATGCCCATGTCTGGTTATCATCCAGATCCGTCAGTCAGCACTACAGTGTGTTTGCAATTTGTGTGACCACAGTAATTATAGTGGCTGTTATCGTACGCTTGTAAGCCAGAAATTACACCTTACGGTGTTGGGGTGCTGCCTGTTGTCTTTTTCCTAAAACACAGCTTTTCTTTGCATGTTCATCTTTCAGTTCATGGCGGAGAATGGGAACGAAGTGATGAAAGCAAAGTATGAGGCAGCAGTTCCTATATACTACTACAAGCCCAACCACAAGGACTGCCAGTGAGTCTATTTTCAGCTCTAGTTATGGCCTCCAGTGACCAGCTACTATGTGGCAATACGTACAACTTCCTGTAGTGTGTGGGTGTATGTACATACATATAAATAAAACCAGTATTTTATCATGTTAAAAAAATATCAATGCTATCTGTATATCACTGAGCAGTAATGGATGCATTACTTCAAGGCTCATTTGTAGAATAAACTGAGCCCTGTGTTGTCACCACCACCGAAGACCTTCCCATGCCCTGAATCAGATGCCATGTTGAGATCTGCACGTAGAACTGTGGTTGGAACAACAAAAAGGTTCAAAGTTTTCCCAGCAGCCAAGTGGTGTGTGTTTGTGTGTGTGTGTGTGTGTGTGTGTGTTCATGTGCACATGTGTGAGAGAGAGAGAAAGAGAGAGAGAGAGAGAGAGAGAGCAGCTCTAAAACTTGAGTCTTCTGTAGCCTGGACTTTGAACTGGTTTACAGGTACACACCCTACCTGTACTGCTAATGAGCAGCACAGCAGATTTCCCCTTGTCTCACACTGCTGCAGTTCCCCACAGCCTGTGACCTGAATTTGGAGCAGGAGAATAAAAGCCTTCAATTGTATGCTTTTTAAAGTAGTTTTTACCATGATTTTTGCTTTTTTTTTTTTCTCAGTTTAGAATTTAAAATTGTCTCTTTCACCGTGACCCCCCTTCTTCCCTTTGAAAGGTGTTTCCTTGTTGGCTGCTGCTCCACTCCCTGGTCTCGAGTTCTGCTTGCTCAGTTGGTGGAGGGTATGCAAATAGTACGGATACTCCTGATTGGTCAACCACGGGCAGGTAGAACCTTATGTATTTTGATATGAGACCATGGAGCCCATCCACACACTTTAAATAAAAATAAATTCATAATTTGGCTGACGATTTGATTCAAAGCTACTTGCAGTTGATTAGACTAAGCAAGGGACAATCCCCCCGGAGCAATGCGGGGTTAAGGGCTTTTTTCAAGGGCTGAACAGCTGTATGGATCTTACAGTTGCTACACCGAGGCTTAAACCATCAACCTACTGGGGTCCAGTCATGTACCTTAGCCACTAGGCTTCAGTTGTATTCACAATGATGTGTTAAACACACCCCACCGTGCCAGAGTACCCATGTTTCAGATCTGCTTGTTCGCCACCCCAAAACCTCATTAAATGAGATTATATTGATCCTGACTGGCACCCAAAACTTCAGAACTTTATTTCAGGCCTCAGTAATCCTCTTCATCTTCATCTTCTTTTCCCTGCCGGCATTAAAGTACGAGAGTGGCCTTCTCGCAGATCAATAGGCTGCCTGGCTCTCCTAATGAAAATTGCAAAGCAAAGCCGTCCCTCTGTAATCAGTAACCATTAATTCTCATCAGCGTCGGCACGGGAACCGCCGCCGCGCGGGCTGCGTGCCGCTTTCTGGCGGCTCTCCCGCGGCAAATGCCCGCTCCGAGGGGAACGGAGCCGGATGATTGCTCCACTTGACCTTCGTCAGTCCGACTGGGAAGGGGAAGGGAAGGCTGTAAATAGTAGCAGCGGGCCGCACTTAGCCGATGCTAATGGCTCTCTCAGTGGCCCAGTCACTCGTTGCCCCCCTCCAATCGCCCGACCGCCAAAGCCACCGCACAATACATCACCTCGCAACGCCATGGAAACCGACGCGGTTCGGGTTTGAATTAATGAGCGTGTGTTGCTGCTATGTCTGTTCAGGGTGCTAAGAGAGCAGTGGATCAGAGCCAAGTATGAACGCAAAGAGTTTGTGGACCCTGGGAAGAAGCTGACCTATGAGGAAGGTGAGTACAGTACAAAGGCTTCAGCCCCGCCACCCATCTGCTGTGTCAGTTTCTCATGATATATACCATGTCCTCAGAGAAGACTTAGACTTCTCTCTAAGTCCACTTTAATGTGTATGTGTGTGTGTGTGTGTCAGTGTGTGTGATATGCGGCTCAATGTCGCAGTGCTAGTGAAAAAGAAAGAGTGCTTTTCACAGAGTTAGCACATTGTTAGTACATTGGCCTCTTTTGAACGAAACACTGATTGTGTTTAATGGTGTAGTTTTATACAACATGGTTGCTTACAATAGTTAGGCTTGAGTATGATGGTGTATTATTAAAGTGTCTGTTCAGTATATGCGGCTAGCGCCTGGTTTTGGTGAGGGTGTTGTGTGCGCCGTCGCTGCACCGCGTCTCGGTCTGACCGCGTGTCGCTGCGCTCCTGCAGGGGAGAGGGACGGTATTCTGATGAAGAGAGGCCGGGACAACGGGCAGTTCCTCAGCCGGAGGTTCGTTCTCATGGAGCGGGAGGGCACGCTCAAGTACTTCACCAAGTACGACGTGAGTCTGAGGAGCGGCTGCACCACGCCCATGTCCCCGCTAACGCGCCGCTGCGTGCGACGTGTGGGAACACAGTCATTGGCAGGACGGCCTGATAAGCGCAGGAGTCATAAACTATACCCAACATTTACTGCAGTTTATTCTTCACTAATGCCCACGTTTGATACATAGATTGTGTTGCTGAATTGTTAGCGCGATCCAAAGCAAAATGGTAAAATGAAACGTCCTCATTTCTTCCTAATGTAAAAACATGAACGAGAACCAGAATACTTTGTGAGCAGTAAGCAGGCCCCACAAAATACCAGGACTCCAGAGAAATGCAACCACTGAACGTGTTCAGACTAGACCTTTAAGTGCTGACCGAAACTCCCAGCACATTTCATCTGTAAGATGAAACCACTCATTTAAATCCCTGTAGTAATTCCCTGTAATAATTGCATCAAGTAACTGTTTACGTGTGTGTAATGCCTGAATCCCATAACCATGGAATATAATTTACTTGTAGGAGAGGGAATTGCTCAGTAATTCCTGATTATACAGTTAAAGCAAAACTTGGGTTTTTAGCTGTTGTTCAGTTTTGACTACATAAGCCTATAAAAGTGAAACTCCTGGAATTCTAATAAACTCATTTCTTTAGAGGGCTGCCACCAATTAATGGCAAGCAAATCCCTTCGTCTCACGCACACTGGCTGCCAATATTGGATGGGGCTTCAACCAATGTTGCCAATTTTCTCAACGCTTATTTTCAAAGGACTCATATTTGGGAATCATTTTCATGTATTAGTTTACCATATTGATGCAGCTGAATTGGCTTCTGTCAGTCACAACCTACCAGATGATCATGATTGGCCTTTCAGACTAATTCTATACACTGCTGTTTGCTCATCTCTCCTGCTGAAAAAAACAACAACTATGTTTTGAAACAGCTGGTAGATGGTTGACCAGTTCAGACAACCTCCCAGCTTGACGGGGTTTGAGCAGCTCAAGTTACGTTTTGAAACAACCAGCTCAGAAAAGCTACCAACACAGCTTTTTTCATGTTTTGAAACAGCTGGTAGCTGGTTGACCAGCTCATACCCAGCTACACCAGCTTTATGACAAACTTGGCCATGCTGTTTGATCAGCTCATACCTAGCTAGACCAGCTTTATGACCAGCATGACCAGCTCAATTTTCAAGCTGGTCAAGCTGGATTTTACAGCCGGGTCCTGTTCCACCCTGCCCTTTTCCACCCTGCCCTGTTCCACCCTGTCCTGTTCCACCCTGTCAGGCCAAGGAGCCCAAAGCGGTCATTAAGGTGGACACCATAAATGCCAGCTTCCAGCCAGAAAAGATTGGAAACCCAAACGGTCTTCAGATCACCTACCTGAAGGACTACTCCACCCGCAACATCTTCCTGTACCACGAGAGTGGCAAGGTACTGCTGTATGGCTTGAAGAAGCAGGGACAAGAATTTTGACTTAAAATAGTATTTCTATTACTTTATTGCTAAATAAGGCTGCCAGCAAGGTGAGACAGTTTGACTCATTTCAAGATTTGCCAATGGGACAAGACAACTTAATTTGGCAAGCAAAACGTAACTTAAAATAGAAGAATATACATGCCTTTGGAGCTGAAAGGGAAAAGAGTATTTTAAGTCTCATTAAATAAGTAAAACGCTTGATAAGACATCCTTTTTTTGCAATGGGGTTAACCTCTCTCACGCTTATCCCTTCACCACACCTAATTACCATTTCCCCCCTCTCCAACAGGAAATCGTGGACTGGTTCAACTCCATCCGGGCCGTTCAGTTCCACTACCTGAAAGTGGCTTTCCCAGGGGCGACTGATGTAGAGGTTAGTCATGTCTTCCCTAAAGGCAGGAACGCAACCTCTCCATCTCCACTGCCCTATACCTCATTCTACACACTGTGCTCATTCCAATTGCGTATTTTTTCTTTTCTTTTCTTTGCTCTTGACCCAGAAATCGATTGAGGTCTGCCATCTTCCAACCCGTTAAGTGTTCTATTTAGGGGCTAGAAGCAAAAGTCAGGAACTCCCGATCTTGCTGAGCGGAAGTATTTTTTAGGAAAGCGTGACCTATAAATGATCGATCTGTGGGTCCACCTCTCCCCATCTGCCACGCATCTTCCATGTCTGATGTGGCACCGAATTGACCTTTGAAGGAGCAAGGGCATTCCATTTGCCTTTTTATCGATTTTCCCTGTCTTCACTTCTTTTTCTAGACACTTTTTCTCGACTCTCCCAATGGGCGGAGCAAGGAGTAGAAAAACGAGCAAGGGAAATAAAAAATAGGGGAAAAATAAGCAATTGGGATGAGCCCCCTGTCTTCTTCTGGCCTGCTCCATCTGCTTCCAAGTTTGTTACATCTGCATAGTAGACTCCTGGGATTAGCCTAAAACTATCAAATGTATCATAAACAAAGGTGATATTTACAGTAATAATATAATAAAATAAAATCTAGTGTTGTAATGCAGCTGAGGTACTTGCCCCTTCTCCATGAGTTCCTTCATTACAGTGCAAAGAGGGTTTGTTTTGTTTGATTGTTTGATTGGAATAGCACTATTATCTTAATTAGATGTGGAAGCTTTTTTTAGCAGTACGTATCTAAGTGAAGTTTATTTCCTCTGTCCCACAGCTGAAACCAAAACTGACCAGGAACTTTTTGAAGGAGGGTTACATGGAGAAGACAGGGCCTAGGGTAAGTGCCAGCCTGTTGTACAATGAGGCTGTTTTTCTGTTGTAGTCTCTGAAATGAGACTGTCCATCACAGTTTACTGATTGGCTGATGTGGTCAATACATGGCCTGCTGGGTCAAGAGCACAGAGTATTCTGTACTTTGGCACTGACGCCTTCCAGAAACCACAGTATGACTGTTGAGGAAGCTGTGTGCCAATGCTCCACGCATCAACAGTCCTATTGTTCCTTTAGCACTGACAGCGTATACATTCATTTTTTTATTAAAATTCTCTTCCCCCACTGACAAAGGAAGCACGCAGCCGTGTGTGCTTGAAAGATAGAATTACCGCTACTGCTGAGTCACAGTGAAGAGTCTGACACAACTTCCTCCTGCAGTTGCAGCGTTGTTAAAGCCCTCATTAGTGCTGTTGTCTCATAATGCAATGATACTTGTCCTTTTTTCAGCTCAAGTCAATGAAATCGCACATAGACTGATGTTGAGGGAAACATACTGGTTTGGTGTTGTATTTTTCAGAAATGATAATTGACGGCTTTGTTCCTGAGGAAAGGAGTCCTCACATTGCAGGCCGGTTTGTTTCTGTAGACGTCTGTGGAACCGCGCCACTCAGAACAATGTGCTTGTCACTCAGCAAGTGGCTTAATTCCTGCATGTCATTCAGAAAGTGGAGAAATGGAGTTGGGGAAGAATATGTATCTTCAAAGACAGGCAGGCACTCCACCTGTAGAGAAATGCAAAAGAGTGTGTACAGAGATATCATGAGCTAAATAAAGGCAGGGGAATAATGGCCTCCTTTCGTATTTCCAGTTTTGGAATTCCAGAAGCACTGTTTCTTCAACAGATAGAGCTGCTTATGTTTTGGAACATTCAGTCTCATCATAGTAAAGCCGGTGCTTGCACACACACATAAATCAAAGGAGGTTATACTCACCTTATACAATGCCTCTTGTCAGACCACACGTACGGTATTGTGTGCATTTCTGGGGACTGTGCTACAAGAAAGATATAGAGGCACTATAAAAGGTTCAAAGAAGGGCAACCAGATTGATTCCATGTGTAAAAGATAAAAGATATGAGGAAAGACTTCAGAAGCTTAATCTCTTCAAGCTCAGCAAAATTAGACTTAGGGGTGATTTGAATGAGGCTTTTAAATTAATTAAAGGGATTAACAAAGTGAACTACTGGCAGTTCTTCTGGGTGAGCTTGATTAGCAGATGTTATGTTATGTTTGGAACTGTCAGAGGGGAAGGTCTTGCCCTTTACTGGCTATTCTTCCATGTACCTGAGCACTGTAGTGCTTAACCCTTAGAGACCCAAGGTGATTTTATTAGGTGTAGTTAGTGAAGAACTACCATTATGCACTGTATTCATACTGGACTATTTTTAATGAAAATATTTTGTGTAATAGCAGCATTGCCTGTCTGCCTCTCTCTGACAGCAAACGGAAGGCTTTAAGAAGCGATGGTTCACCTTGGACCACCGGCGGCTCATGTACTTCAAAGACCCAATGGTACTGTATGGCAGGTGCTCTGGCACTGGTGATCTAAGGCACCATTGGGGGGAGGGAGTTAAGATTCCAAGGCCTTTGACTGATGGGGGCCTTCAAAATTTGAGAAACTATGTTTTGTGGGGCCCAATGTGAGAGCTTATGTCTCCTTCAGACTACTTAATTTAAAATGTGGCATGCATTATTATTATTATTATTATTATTATTATTAGTAGTAGTAGTAGTAGTAGTAGTAGTTGTTATTAGTAGTATTCATAATAATAATAATAATAATAATCATAATAATAATAAATTACACAGTAACCATGCAAAGTAACTCTGTTAGGCTAAATAAATGCTGGTGGTAGAATATGATGTGACCTGTTTGCTGATAAGTAAAATGTTTTTTCCATTACAATAGGCAAACGTTGTCATGTTAGTACTTCTTTTGTCCTAATGCAGTGTAACGCAATGGCCAGTTGTTGGTTTTTATGGAGCTTTAATGTGTGTGTGTGTGTGTGTGCAGAAGAAGGGGCAGGTAAAAGTTGATGATTACACAGCAGAACATGATTCCTGCCATGTTCCCTCAGCTCCCATCATGAGCTAACTTAAAAAAATAAATAAATAAAAAATAAATAAAGAAATGAAGCAGGCAACAGTGGGATATTAATTATACATTTTAAATTTTAATTATGCGTTGCTCGCAGCAAGCAGATTGCGGTCTGCGCTCGATTAAACACGTCTGCCATTTCGGCCCCAGTCAGAAAAAGACATGTAAAAAGTACACTGATAATTGGATGAGCCATTTGCCGAGTGGGCATGTTGTGAGTTTCATTTCAAACACAGAGGGGGGGGGGGGGGAGGGCTTGAACCCTCTTTACGTGGAGACTTTACTTAACACGCCCTCAGAATACATTCCAGTCAATATCACTCCTATGTGTGTCTCTTTCACTGTCTTCTGGCGAGAGTGTGATAGTGGCAGACCTGGGTCATATATATCATTGTTTTGGATTCAAATACTTTTCCAAACTTTCTTGAGCTTGTCTGGTGTATTGGAACCTATCAAATAATCTCAAAAAAGTGAAAGCCCCCATGGCCGGTGCTCTCGGTTGGCTCAAGACCAGCCGAGCACAGAAAAGTATTTTAATCCAACGCAATGACGTATTTGACCCAGGTCTGGATAGGCTCTCCTTTCTCACTGTGCTTCTGCACACTTTACGCAGGATGCCTTTGCCAAGGGCGAGGTGTTCCTGGGCCACAGGGACCATGGCTACAGCGTGGGTCCCGGCCTGCCCCAGGGCACCCACTGCAATGGGGCGTGGCAGCACGGCATCACCATAGTGACGCCGGACCGCAGCTTCCTGTTCACCTGCGAGTCCGAGGGCGAGCAGCAGGATTGGCTGAATCACTTCAACGTCGTCATCAGCACTACGATGACCCCGCAGGAGTACTCCAGTGAGTACAGTTCAGACATGTCTTTATGTGTGATCGTCTTACGCTCACACTGTGTGTGTGTGTGTGTGTGTGTGTGTGTGTGTGTGTGTGTGTGTGTGTGTGTTTGCGTGTGCGTGCACGGGTGTGTTGTAAAATGCATATATATGTGTGTGCGTGTGTGTGTGTGTTGTAAAGTGCATAAGTTTTACTAATAAAACCGCAATGCTTGTTTTTGCAGTGGAGGCTCTGTTAAGGCACAAACACTGATGGACATGAACACTACAACATTGTCTACACTTCTCCAGCACCGGTAAACCCTTCAGTAGCAAACTGGTCTTCCTCACTAGCCTTCGTCCCTGGCAGGCGAGAGACCGTCCAATCACAGCAGCCTCTGACTCACAGCAGAAGAACACTACTCAGGCAACACAGGTTCTGGGTAGGTTGGAGATTCTGATTGAGCCTTGGCTACATCTCCCATGGTGCATCAGTTTATACAAACATTTACAAACAGTTGAACCATTCAAACTTGTTTTGTGGTTTTATTGTCAGCCCCTTTGCTGATTAAAGGAAAGGACAACTTTTGAAATTAAAGTGCAGGGCATAATACCAAATGTTACAAGATTTTTTTTCATCACAAGAGAGGGTGATTAACTTTGATAGCAGTATGAGCCCCTCAGTCAGAATGGAGCTGTGTGAGGGAGAGACCATAACCAGCCAGTCCAGGCCCAGGCTATTGAAACATGGACACAGGGGGAATAATGTTTAAACATGTATGACAATGCCTGTCAAAACGTATACACTAAGTTTTTTGGTTTTAGTTTCTTTTGTTTTTATAATTGATGTTCATTGAATGTTTTTGCAAGTCTCACTGAGCATATGGTGGTTTCTGTGCCAACCCATAAAAATCTGATTTGGGTCTGTGTCAAACTTTTTCAGAACTTTCTGTTGAGGATAAAACAATGGTCAGACAGGAATATGTTTTCCCTGATAACACTGACACCTGCTGGCAGAACTAGTGATGATGATGATGATTATGGTCATGATGATTATTATTGTTGTTATTAATATTTTATACATGAGTCAATTAAAGAATATTAAAAAGAAACTGTCTTATATAGTAGTTTTATGATTCACAGGAACCTGCATGCACTCTTAAACAATGATGAAACCTGGCTGAATTTCATAAGAACATAATACCTGAGAATAATCTTTGATTGTATTGTTAGTAATAAATCAATAAATTCATACTTCTCCAATTTTGTCTTTTTTTAAAGATAGTGTTCCATGAATTAATCCCTTGTGAGCTGCAAATTAGAAGGTTCTATCTGCGTTCTGAGTGGTTTGAGATATTGAGTGAGGGTCCAAACAGATATGACCTTTTAAATGTAGCATTTTTCCATACTTTTCGACAGTATTTTTTGTCAGTTAGAACCTTTCTCATTCTCTCCTCCAACCATGTCCTCTTTTAGTGACTTGTGAAAGCATTATTGGGGTTACAGGTATTGGTCTGTGAGAGCTGTGTCTGACTTACAGTATTCTGCAGTACCATGGCTGCTCTTTGGCATGGATCACAGGTGTGAGCGCAGGTCAGGAGAACAGAGTGGACTGAACCCTGCTGACTGCACATCCCTGATCCTGTCTCAGCAAACTGCCAGCCTCCCTCTAGCACAGCACGTTTTCACAAGTCCTACGCATGTGCTTGGCTGTGTTGGAGTGTGTCTGTGTATGAATGCGGGGGCATGTGTGTGTGTCTGTGTGTGTGTGTGTTTGTGCAAGGGGTGGTTGTGCCTATTCGTATTTGTGGGCGATTATGCGTGAGCACGTCTTTAAATATAAACGGGTGTGATTTAAAGTTTGCGCTTAAGGCCATGTGTGTCTAATGCATTTGTGTGTGTGTGTGCGTGTGTGCTGATTTGTAGGTTAGTGGGAGGGAGGGGTGAACAGTAAATGAACACTTAGTCAGGGTGTGTAAAACTGCACCGGGGTGTTCGGAGACAAAGTGAGCGGCCTGGGCGAATGCCTCGTAAATCCCGGGCGTCAAGTCGGGTGGCACCTACGTGAGAGGGGCGAAAGGAGAGGGCTGAGGGAGGCAGGGAGACGGACACATCAGCGCCGTCTCTGCCGCTCCCAGACGCCCAAAAAAGCAGAGCCACCCGGACGCAGCGCAGGGGGAAGAGGGAGGCAGGGAGACGGACACATCAGCGCAGTCTCTGTGGCTGCCAGACACCCCGAAAAGCAGAGCCACCCGGACGCAGCACAGGGGGGAAGAGGGAGGCAGGGAGACGGACACATCAGCGCAGTCTCTGTGGCTGCCAGACACCCCGAAAAGCAGAGCCACCCGGACGCAGCACAGGGGGGAAGAGGGAGGCAGGGAGACGGACACATCAGCGCAGTCTCTGTGGCTCCCAGACACCCTGAAAAGCAGAGCCACCCGGACGCAGCGCAGGGGGGAAGAGAACAGGAGGCTGAACAGCACGAGTTGGAGGGGGGAGTCTGGGACCGCAGCTGGGACCGGCGGCCCGTCGGTCTGCTGGACGCTCGGACGCTGAGAGCTCGGCGGAGAGGGACTGGGATAAATCCTCCTCCAGGCTGCCCTCCATCTCCCTGTTCTACCGTTTCCGCAAGACCCGGCCAGGGCTTGGGCGCGGGGGGAGGGGGGAGGGGGCGGTGGGGGGTCATAGACCAGATGAGGGACTGGGGAGTAAACGGTAAACGAAACGTGGTAAGGATGGAACACTCTTCCAGGTCTCTCTTCAGACACCCCTGCCATACTGACGTGTGTGCGTCTGACAGGACTTGATGTTGGACCGTCTAGGAACCATTTTATAAACTTGTTTGACGTGTCGGTGGGATTCTAGGAAGTGGAATAGCAGCCATGCCAGAGCAGCCATGCCAGAGGGAATCACTGAGGAGACAGCCATAATAAACAGGAAACTGTTTGTGACCACTTCGCCTGCACCCTGCTGCTAACTAACTCCCACTTTTAAATTCTCTTCCATAAACAACGGTGTAACCGTGAACTCGAATATCAAATCATGGGCTTAAATAGCTTGTTAGCTTTTCAGAAGTTAAGTGTTGATCTCTCTGTAATGTGCGACTGAAGATAGTTACTCCACAGTACTATCTCTGAAGTACTTAATTGATGGCAAAGATTTCTGCGAGGTTTGAAAAGACTTAGCTCAGATTGACCCGGCGTGGGCCGGTGTTTCCCACACCAGCGACTGAAATCGTTCGACCCGCTTCAATAAAAGAACACCCGAAACGCCGGAACCGGGCCCGGCATGAACCAGTCCTCCAACTCCTCGTCTCCGCCGGCGACGGCGGGCGCTGGGAGCGGCGTGTGGGTGACCTCGCTGCTCGGAGGCACGCTGCTGACCATGTGCGTGCTGGGCGTGGCGGGGAACGTCTACACCCTGCTCATCACCAGGACGGCGGCCATGCGTAGGACCGGCTCCATGTACGTTTACATCCTCAACCTGGCGCTGGCTGACCTGCTCTACCTCTCCACCATCCCCTTCGTGGTGTGCACCTACCTGGCCCAGGACTGGCTGTTCGGGGAGACGGGCTGCCGGCTGCTGCTCAGCCTGGACCTGCTGACCATGCACGCCAGCATCTTCATCCTCAGCGCCATGAGCCTGGAGAGGTACCGGGCCGTGGCCACGCCCTTCCGCGCCCGCCGGTCCTCCGCCCGCGGCCGCAGGCTGGCGGCCCTGGGCATCTGGGCCCTGGCCCTGCTGCTCACCCTGCCCATGATGGTGATGATCCGGCTGAGGGAGAGCAGGCCCAACGCGGCCGGCCTGAGCAAGCGCATGTGCTTCCCCACCTGGACCCTGGAGGCCTTCAAGGCCTACCTGACGGTGCTGTTCTGCAGCAGCGTGCTGTGCCCGGGCCTGGTGATGGTGGGGTTGTACGCGGGGCTGGCCCAGCGCTACTGGCAGGCGCAGGCCAGCCTGGGGGGCGGCGGGAGAACGGTCCGGCGTCGGGGGCTGAAACAGAGGGTGGTGACCATGATCTTCTGCATCATCGTGGCCTACTGGGCCTGCTTCCTGCCGTTCTGGGCCTGGCAGCTGGTCCGACTCTTCTCCCCGGACTCGCTCCGCTCCCTGTCCCCGGCCGCCCACACCTACGTCAACTTCTTCGTCACCTGCCTCACGTACGGGAACAGCTGCGTCAACCCCCTGCTCTACACCCTGCTCACGCACAGCTACAAGGACTACCTGGCGCAGAAGGGACAGAGCTCGGGGTCCACCAGGGGGGACCCCGCGGGATCAGCGGGAGGCTCTGCCTTGCAGGACCTGTAGAGGGGACACACAGTGACTCCACGCCGCCCCCCTCACCCACCACCCGAACAACCACCATAGAGATTCTGAGGGTGGAGCTGCTCCCTTAATCTCTGTGCTGGAACTTTAACTTCATTGCACAACGCCACACATTTGAAATATGGTGGCCTGCAGTCCGTAAATTGGGATGTTGTCTTGCCGTGACGTTGGCTCTCCTGATGGCTGAGCAGAACACTGCTCTGTGTTTGCATGGATTCTTCCGCGACTGACCGCTGGAGTTCACATCACTGAGTAACTCAGCTCATTTTATCATCCATGGACAGCTGATGATTTCTGACCCGTAAAAGAAACAAAGGACTTCATTAGGACTTTGTTGATAAGCTTGTATCTTAAGGACATGTTTTGATTTTGTTGCGGTGTTATATTTGAACTGTTTTCTGTCTGTATTCAGTGCATTTCACATACATTCTGTTGGCTAATTTGTTATTTGAGTGCCCATGGAACTAAACCCTTTAATCCCCTGTCTTCTCACCTTCTGACTCACCACCACTGTCTGAGGATGTCTTTACACAGCCCTGTGCAAATGGCATATTGTCACCATCGTGAAAAAAACATCTTTCATCTCTATTTTAGTCTTTTCTTCAGTCCTAACCCGCGTTGGATGTGTCTTTCTGGCTTTACTGTGCACCGATAAGAGAGCTCAAGATGTTAAGCCGGTTCAGAACCCAAAATTATAAAACCATGATAAAAACATAAATTGGTAAAGGGAAAATAGAATCAATCTTTTTGCTGTTCCTGTTTTGGCTATGACATCATATGCACAAACTTAAATATTAAACTGAAAATATGATTAGGTTGCCTGAGTTTGTTGTTTTTATGCAGTATAGGTTAAACCCATTGAGACCTAAAGGTGGGCACATTTAAAATTTGAGATACAGTAATCCTTCAAGGTTTTTTCTAAAACGTAGTCATGCCTGAAACATTTCCCTGCTCTGTGACTGATTTAAGGAGTTTAATGTGGCCTCACCTTGTTTGCAGTAATGAGTATTTGTGCCGTGTCAGAATGCAATAATGGAGATTGTGTGAGTGTGTGTGTGTCTACAGGTGAAAATAAAGTGTCTCTCTTTCCCCTGATCTCATCCATGGCCCTGATATATGAACCTCTTATATCACATAAATACATTACATTGACAGGAAAGGTCAATCCTGTATGTATATCTTACTGTGCTGTAGTTTTATTTAAATTATCTGACAAAACAGTGCCCTCTACATTCATTCATTATCCAAACCCGCTTACCCTGAGCAGGGTCGCTGGAGCCTATCCCAGCATACATTGGGCAAAGGCAGAAATACACCCTGGAAAGGTCGCCAGTCCATCACAGGACACATACACACCATTCACTCACACACCATTCACTCACACACTCATACCTATGGGCAATTTAGACTCTCCAATCAGTCTAACCTGCATGTCTTTGGACTGTGGGAGGAAACCGGAGTACCCAGAGGAAACCCACGCAAGCACGGGGAGAACATGCAAACTCCACACAGAGAGGCCCCGGCCGATGGGGATTCGAACCCAGGACCTCCTTGCTGTGAGGCGGCAGTTCTAACCACTGCACCATCCATGCCGCCCGTGCCCTCTGCAATGGAGGAAAAATACTACAGAATTCAGGGATTATTAAAGTTTTTCTTCTGAAGGGAAGAAACCTGGTGAACTCACATTGCCAAAAAAAAAAATTTCTGAGTGGTTCTGACTGTCTGACACACTTTATCATTGTCACCTGTGCGTGCGTGCATATGTGCGCACACGTACACCCACCTGTGTGTATAATGTGTGTAAGTGTGTGTCCTAGGGCATGTGCATGTGTGCGTGCAGGCATGTGTGTGTTAATTTGTGTGTGCTGGTGTGTTTTTTTGCCTTTTTTGTTACTGTCGCACTTTATCATTGTGTGTACGTGTGTATGCGTGTGTGTGTGTGTGCATGCATGTGTGTGTTAATTTGTGTGTGTGTATGTGCATGTGTCTGTATGTGTGCATGCGTGCATGTCTGTGTGTGTGTCCACATGTGCATTCATGTCCCCGTGTGTGCATGTATGTATGCATGCATGTATGTGCATGTGTCCGTGTGTGTGTGTGTGTGTGTGTGTGTGTGTGTATGTGTGCATATATGCATGTGCGCGTGCATGTATGGATGTGCATTCATGTCCATGTGTGTGCATGTGTGTATGCGTGCATGTATGCACGTGTGTGTGTGTGTGTATGTGCGTGTGTGTTTGTGTATGCACGTGCGTCCCTGTGTGTGTGTGTGTGTGTGTGTGTGTATGTATGCGCGTGTGTCCGTGTGTGTGTGTGTCCGTGTGTGTGTGTGTGTGTATGCATGCGCGTGTGTTCGTGTGTGTGCGCCCACGTGTGTGTGTGTGAGTATGTATGCACGTGTGTTCGTGTGTGTGTGTCCACGTGTGTGTGTGTGTATGTATGCGCGTGCGTCCATGTGTGTGTGTGTGTGTGTGTATGTATGCGCGTGTGTCCGTGTGTGTGTGTGTGTATGTATGCGTGTGTGTGTGTGCGTGTATGTATGCGCGCGTGTGTGTGTGTGTGTGTGTATGCGTGTGTGTACTCAGATGCTGGTATTCTCTGGCTGTTAGCACGTGGGCAGCCCTGCTCCGCGGGAATGTTGCCTGAGTCTGCCACATTCCTCAGTCAGGGTGGGCAGGCTGTTTCGTGTCGCTCTGAAAATTACCCCGAGGAATGCGGCTTCGCTGAGCCCAAGCCACTGTTCACACAACCACCCTGCCTGTGGTCACCGCAGCGCCGCGATCAAGCTGTCTCTGAGCTGTGGTCACCAAACCGCACCGACCAAACAACTGAGGCTCAGTCACCAAATTACGCTCAATGAACCACTGAACCGTGGTCAATGAACCACTGAAATACCACAGTGGAAAGTGTTTGTTTTTACAGAAACAACAAGGAGGATGTAAAGTGATAGACAGGGAGGTTAGGAGTACACATGGGCAGTGATGTATTCCTGACAAAGTATATATCGACACAATCTGATATTAATCTCATACACTCAGAGACCACTTTATTCAGAACACCTGCTCGTGAACAGAAATAGCCTTCTCCTCCAAACAGATCATCATGTGGCCGCAACTCAAAAGCAGGCAGACATTTTGAAGAGCTGTAGTTTTTGCTTGACAAAACATTAGGATGGGAGACCTATGTGTGACTGAAGTGACTTTGATTCATTGGCAGCAGACATGGTGGTTCCAGCATCTCAGAAACAGCTGCCCTCTTGGGGTTTTCAGGCACTGCAGTATTCTTAGTTCACAGGGAATTGTGCAGAATATGACAAAAATCCTGTGAAAAGCAATTCTGTGGGCATGGACAACCCTGTTTATGAGAATGGGCAGACTCTTTTAAGCTAACAGAAACGCCACGCATGCTGAAATAACAGCTGTTTAAAACAGCATCTCTGAATTAACATCATTTTTTTGTGATTACATTTTTTTTACTGAACAAAAATTTGCTAACAAAATATAGAAAATTGTAGTGCAGCGCTACTCAGCTCCACGTCCCGTGGGTCTGCGGGACATGCAGCTGAGTAGCGTTTTTGTCGTGTATAAGCTGATGGTCAGGATTTTTAGATTGCTCCAAATGATTAATTTGATTCATTCATCCATTATCTTAACCCGCTTATCCTGAACAGGGTCGCAGGGGGGCTGGAGCCTATCCCAGCATACATTGGGCGAAAGGCAGGAATACACCCTGGACAGGTCACCAGTCCATTGCAGGGCACACACACCATTCACTCACACACTCACACACTCATACACTCATACACTCATACCCACAGGCAATTTAGACTCTCCAATCAGCCTTACACCATCCGTGCCGCCACCTCCAAATGATATCCCTAGGAATTTCATCATTACTAGTGGATAGATCTTTATCGCAAATTGATTGAATTGTTAGGGGTTTGTAAGAGGAAAGAACTGTGTCGGGGATTGAGATTAAACCCCTTCTTCCGGTTTTCCCATTCAGCATAGCTTTCTGTTCTCCAGGGGGCCCTGCAAGACGCAAATGCAGGCGAAAGTAAAATGATGCACCAGGTAGGTCGCACTGTGATTCTAAATCCTAGAATGTACCGAGGCCACCTCGCTCAAAAATGTCAGCAATTCCCCTGTGTTCTCCATTGAAGAAATGAGACAGGACCGGAGTCCATCAGCAGTGCAGAGCCATGATAAATGGGAGTGGCTAAATGCTGGTCTTTGTATGCCTCTTGACTTTTTCCCAAACTGCGAGAAGGCACGAGACCGCGGCCCTGATACACAATCCAGCCTGCCGCTGAGGACCACATCCTGAAGTGTGCGGGTACATACCAGACCCTTTTCAACAGGTCGCCAGGAGACAGAGAAAATCTGAATGAACCACACGTCTAGCCTTGAAACAGATGAGCCACAGCAACAGAAGACCACTCCGGGTTCAACTCCCACCCGTGAAGAACAGGAAGATGAAGCTACAGTGGGCAACGAGAAAAACAAACCTCAATTGCTGTAGATTGGAAACATGTCTCCTCTGAGGAATCTTGATTTCTGCAGTGACAGGCAGATTGCAACATGAATGAGTGGCCAAAACATCTGCGGGAATTGTGTGATGCTATTAAGTCAGCATGCACCGAAATCCCAAAGGGATGTAACATTGTATCTATGCTTCAAAAAAATCAGTTTTGCTTCTGGAAGCAAAGAGGCTCTACCCAGTACTAGAAAAAATATATATTCACGGTGAGCTGCAGCGGATATCTCGAAAACTTGTCCAATTTCAGTGAATCTAGAGTATCTTAATGGATTGGTAGCACTCTGGGTAGGTGTAGCTTTATTAAATTTTTGTGTGAACTGGCCCTTTAACAATTGTCGTTAGTTGTTACATAATTAAAATGAAATGCGAGCTAATGTGTTAACACTAACATTCAAAATGAACTATTCTCAGTGTATTCCACAATGTTAGATTTTTAATCAAACTATTTACATGTGGTTAAAGATCCTCCGCTTTTTTATTGGACTAGCACCTGTCCTGCAGATCAGAAACTCTCCTCAGGAGGCAGGTATGCATGTGTCACTGACTAATGTTTGCTCCGAATTATAGAGGTACTGCTGGACGCAAACCACTTGTTAGCCACAAAAACGTCCAGGTTACAGTTTGCTAAGAAATACTTCAAAAAGCCAGCAAAGTTCTGTGTACAGAAGAGACCAAGATTCACTTGTATCATCAGAGTGATGGCAAGAGCAAAGTGTGGTGGCCAAAAGGAACTGCCCAAGATCCAAAGCCCACCCCGCATGTGGTTTTGGCATGCTGTGGGTACTGGGCTGATTCACATGTCTTCATTGATAATGCAAGTGCTGATAGCAGCAGAAAAATGACTTCTGAAGCGTACAGCAGCAGATCACCTGCTGAAGTTCAACCAAATACCTCCAAACTCATTGGATGGCTCTTCATCCTACAGCAAGATGATGATCTGAAACGGCAATCTATCGTATATTCAGAATAAGAGATTAACTGGCTTTTGCTTTTTGGAATAAGGTGTTTACATGGGCTGTATCATAATCTCAATACTTTGTTTTCCAATGTCGACAATAGATACTAATGGCCAGGATACACAGTTGGATTCAGCCAAGCACTCGGCATTACACAGATTGAATTACACACAAACCAAAGATTTGAGAGCCTTGTACGAAAAGATTTTCCCAAAAGGTATGGAACTGGCTTTTATTTTCTGGAGATCATTTAAAATGCCAGTTATGCTGTAATAAAAATGGGTGTGCATTGATCACAGAAATTAGCTTCATCAATGTTCTTAAAATAGCTTAAGTCTACATATTCTCTATTTGGTTCCTGGTTAGCTTTAGTGAGCTTTAGTGAGGTATCAACACAATTATCCCATGCTTTCTATAGCTGAGTTATACCCATGTCTTCCTTGGTGTTTCTTGTAACATCATTCTTGTAGTTTAACAAAAATGTGAGGCACCTGACTTGCTCTAATGCAGTGGTTCTCAAACGTCTGGGCATGAAAATAAGATTAAGATCTCAAGATTAATTTAGGTTTAGGTTTCTTGAAGAAAGAATGTTACTATTTGGTTTACTTTTGCTGATCTCTACAGGCATCCAGTAAAAGACTAGTTATGCTCAAACTGATATGCTCAAACTGTTTTATTCCCTTTATCTGTTTAAGAATGTACAATCATTCCACATTCATCCAGTAGAGGGCATTACTGGTCCAAACTCAGTTTACCTGCATGCGTCTACGTACTGTATATGTGTGCAGTTTTTAGGCATGGAATATAAAAACTTTGCTGGTAAATTCTGAAATTGTAATGGAGGACATGCTATGGCACCAGAATAGGAACTTGTTACTATGATCTTTGGCACGCACATATGGATTTGTAGTTGGATAAAAGCATCTGCTAAATGTAATGCAATCTAACTTAAGCTTGCAAGCAGAACTATGGCAGTTGTCTATTCAAATAAATAAAGTTACAGAGGGGCATGTTGATTTATATGCAGTCAGCTCCATAATGTTTGGGACAGCAGCATTTTTGCTATTCCACATTATTACACATGGTTTCACCAGGTAGAAATTACGGCACTTTTTGATTAAAGTAGGCTGCTCAATTGGGGCACACCGAGCCCTGCCCCGCTCCGATCTGTCACTGGGAAAACTCGTCAGTGAAATCTGTCAGTGAGGGGCAAATAGTACAAATACTTTAATACAGCCACAACACTGCACAGATTGCCTTTGAAAGTTGATGAAAATATTGTCAAAGCATTCTGTATTGTTTTTTCTAAGCTATGTCTAGGCAGTTTTCCAAAAAGGACATTTGGAGACTCCAAAAGGACACATGGAAACAAAATGATATTATGGGTCTTATGATGTTTTGAACTTAATAAACTATACAACACTTTCCCCCACCTGTCCTCCTCCCCCCTAGCTCCCTGTCTCAACCTCACTCTCCTTTCACTCTCCTCAGACAGCAACAGGTTAAGATCATAAAGATAAGTACAATAATGACAATAATAACTGACTGAAGATTTTGTCAAATCGCAGTAATTTATTGTACTCCTTAGCTTGTAGGATGGTGCGTGTTGATACAAACTTGTAGAAATGATAGGATGGTCTTAAAATGTAGCCTATTGATAATTGCATATTGAGGTTTTTGTAACATGTCAACTTTCGCATTTGTTGTTGGGTTTTCAGTCTTGCGGTTAAACTGTTAAACTGTAAAACTGTTAATGAGTTCATGAGTTTGCATGTACAGCATTATTCATTTTTTCATGATATAGCCCAAGGGCATACTGTAACTTCAGCTGGAATAATGGGGAAAGGGGGGTGGGGATACGATTGAGAGAACAGCTGTCACGACTGCTAAAAATAAAAACGAATTTAAATTTATGTTTTTTCACACATTAATTTATTAAATTACTAAATTGATTTTCTGCACAGCCTTGGGACATTATCAATTAACATGTGCAACTGCTGCAACAGTAACAAGTGCTTAAAGGCTAGGAACAGCCTAAGAGTGTAATACATTGATAGGATATTGCATTTTTAAGGGTATTCCAGCCAGTCTGCCTAACAATGGTTTAAATATATTGATAGGCTTGTATATTTTATATACCGCATGAATACTTTATTGTAGATTACTTGATTAATTTCCAAAGCGTTGAAATAATTTAGCATTTGAAACAATATCTGAAATATCAGTCGATTTATGAGGTAATTTCAAGTACTTAAATCTGCAGTTAAATTCCAATTGTTTTCCAATATTATGTGAAATGGGGGTAGAAGCATCTTGGGAGGAGTGGGTGTGCCTCAGAAGATAGCGCTGGTTTTCTGTTTAAACCCATTCTTTCTACAAACCACTCTTTTTCTTTCAACCAGCAGCAGATGGGTTCCCCTACTGTGTCAGGTTCTGCTCAAGGTTTCTTCCTGCTAGCCAGGGAGTTTTTCCTTGCCACTGTTGCCCTAGGCATACTCTTGAGGCCTGGTTTCTCTGTAAAGCTGCTTTGTGACAAAGGCCCTTTGTTAAAAGCGCTATACAAATAAAAATTGATTGATTGATTGATTAGGAAAATTAATATTCAAATTCCAGTATTGGCGGATGGAGATGGGGTTGCCAGGTTTGGGAAAGAGAAGGCACAGGTGCTAAAAGTAGCGTTTGCCAAAGCCCATGGCTCTGCAAATTTGGGTGAGGATCGATTGAACTGCCAACAAGCAGTTCCAACCCACTGGGGAGATACTGTAGCCTCCAGAATTATTGGTATCTTTGATAAATATTCTCCAAAAATACTGTAAACTAAATAATGATTTAGTAATAATAATGCTTTGAAAACAAGTAGAATGATTTTGAATTGAATACGGTATTGAAGTGGTTAAGGTACATGGCCCCGCAAGGTCGGTGGTTCAATTCCCGGTGTAGCCACAATAAGATCCACACAGCCGTTGGGCCCTTGAGCAAGCCCTTAACCCTGCATTGCTCCAGGGGAAGATTGTCTCCTGCTTAGTCGAATAAACTGTATGTCGCTCTGCATAAGAGCATCTGCCAAATGCCATTCATGAAATGTAATGTCATTCTGAGTAAAGTTTTGGCCAATTTTAACCAAATATGGGCAGAGGGGGCTACTTTGATGGTCTGGAAACATGCAGTAGTCATCCCTATAGCTAAGCCTGGGAAACACCTGACAGTGGCAACTAAGTATAGGCCAACTGCACTAACCTCCAACCTGTGTAAGCTGATAGAGAGTTCTGGTTAACAGGCTATTATTCTTTCTGGAGAGCAGAGGGTTGTCAGTGAGATATCAGTGTGGGTTCAGAAAAGGGCAGTCTACAATGGATGCAATGGCATGGCTAGAGACTTATGTCAAGAAGGCTTTGGTAATGAAGGAGGTATTGACGGCTGTCTTTTGACTTGATAAGCATAAAACATACAGGGCGGCATGACTGGGACACGCAAGGTCGGTGGTTCGATCCCCGGTGTGGCCACAATAAAATCCGCACAGCTGTTGGGCACTTGAGCAAGGGCCTTAACCCTGCATTGCTCCAGGGGAAGATTGTCTCCTGCTTAGTCGAATCAACTGTACGCCACTCTGGATAAGACGTACATTACAATAATGTAATGTAATGCTGTGGAAGGAGGGTCCTGTGATTCAACAGTTGCATCCTGGATTTCTTGTTTGGGCACCATATAGGTGAGAGGTGCAGGCTTGTTAAACACAATCAGAGTGGAAAACCCAATACTTCATCAGCCCAATACTTTTGAATATTATGATTAATAATGTGTTTTATAATGTGTCTAGATATACAGGTCTCTTTATATGCAACCGATGGGGCATTTTGTGGTGGGGAAAATCCTGCAGGCCATTCAGATAAGATTCTCGGTTTCAAAGACCTGCTGCAATTTCTTTTACACTCCAGACCATAGCAAATGTAATTATATGGAGAACCCCTAATGTGACAGATGTGACTACACACCTGGGAGTGTCGTTTGACAGGACAGGACATGACAGGCTGGCATCTGGAGATATTGGATGCTAAATGCAAGAAAGTTTTAAATGCTATGTGTTGTCTCAGTGGTTACAATTGTTTGTTTTCTTTTGCTATGCTCTCATGAGGACTGCAATTGTTATAGTTACAGTTCTGCAGCCATCACACACTTACAGAAATTTGATCCAGGAACAAGCACTGAGGCTGCATAGAGGGGCAGTCATGTCCTTCTATCATCATCTATCTAGTATAGATGGTGGTGAAACATGGTGAAATGGCACTCACATTGAGGAGGAAGAAATTAGTAGGCTCTCCCTGCAAGGCCATGGAGAGGGGTAACCTGCACAATCTGTTTTATTTGGGATAAAGGTGGGGGGGGGGTTGTGACAGTATCCCCTCCTCCTCCCTGGTATTTTCCACAGCCTGTGGTTGACATGGGACTTTTACAATGTGTGCATCAGGAAGGGGAGTCTGCATATGTCACCAGATATAGGCTGTAATAATATATTTACTTCATTGCATTCAAGTTTTATTTATTCATTCAAATGTGTTTTATGCATTAACAGGCTATTTTGACATTATATACAATGTCATTCAGTTACTTTGCCACACTCGCTGCTGCCTGCTCTCACGTGAATGCCAATATCACTTTGCATTCATTTTGTCTTTCTAATAGAGCATGACTTTTCATGTGGGAATGTGCCTGAGGTCTTCGTATCCTTTGCATTTCACACCATCCACCCCTCCTTCCTCCTCCACTTCTTCCCGCTTCCCGCTTCTACACTTATTGGGGCAAGCCTTCCTAGGATAATATTAAACAATAAGCAAACTTAAAAACCATATCAGTCAGTCCGGTGTAGCAAGGGCCAGCTAGTAATTTGGCTAAATTCATTGTGCAGATAAAGAGGATCTAATCACTGTCTAAAATGTGACATTCAGAAAATCTTTCAAAATGTATTTGCTGCTACTAAGTCAGTCTAGTGCCAGTCTGGCAGTGGCACATGTACTAACATATGGCAAATATTTGTTTTCCATTAGAGTACCTACTACCTCAGATTAGCCCCATTCTTTGACAGCTACTGCATCTCCAACCTCAGGTAACACTTGAAAGACAGAGCCTGACAAACATTTCCTAACTGTCTGCACAGAATATATTTTTGGAAAGCCAGGCTGTTAATGGATTAGCCAAACAAACATTGGCACGTAGATAAAAGTAATTCCTTTAAATTTACTAAGCAAATATTTATTAAAAAGTATAATACTTTATCAAAGGAAACCTCCACCGTGGATCTCTGGTTATAAATTTGGTTGTAGGACTAATCATCTTTTGGTGCAGCTGCCCTGTTCAGGGTGCTGCAGGATGGAGGTGGGAGTAGGAATATCCCAGTGGGTTGGTTCCAAACGCAGCCTCAGTGTACGGGAAGTGTAGTGTAGCAGCCTGTAGTGTAGTGGTTCAGGTACATGACTGGGACCTGCATGGTCGGTGGTTCGATCCCCCGGTGTAGCCACAATAACATGGCATGAAGACAGCCCTTACTGACCATAGTAAACTAAATCCAGCATCTGGAGTTTGCCTAACCTCATTGGAGTTATGACTGGAAGGGACTGTGTGGCACATTGGCTTGGTTTGTGGGGGGGGGGGGGGACTACACCTGAGGACTACACCTACTGGTTAAGTAGGCTTACACCTGGACTATGTTAAGAATTAGTCTTGGTGTGCTTCTTTCCATTACAGGTGGCTGAGACCGAGGAACTGTGAAAGGGCAAAGGCTAAAAAGCTGAAAAGCTAGAGTTTGGTTTGGTTTATTATGCCTTTGTTATTTCGGCTTTATTATTTTTTACCAAGAGCCAATAAGGAAGAAGGGCGAAGACTTTCCGGAAATAATAAATTGCCGGTGAAATCCGGCCTTTCCATATCTCCCTGTGTCCAGCTAGTCTGTCATCTCAGGGGCGTGTCACATCATAAAACAGAATGCTATGGTCAGATGAGACCAATACATACAATAATATACACCATCAGCAAAAAAGGAATGCACACAAGGAAAAGCACCTGATACCTACTGTAAGTTGGAGGTGGATGATGTATGCAACCTTTGAATTCTTCTACAGGAATATCACCATATGTCTCTTACATTGCTCATAAAAGGGACATCTGTTTAGTAAATCCTATGCTGATATTATTTCCTGTATAAAGTAAGATCTGAATAGAGAACATATGAAATTTGATCTGCAATATCCATCTGCCTTTAATACCAGTGACCATGCTAGCATGCATGCTAAAATACTGTAAAGTATCGACATACAAAATATACAGTATGTAGGACCCAACAAATGAACATCCACACACAGGAAGGAAATTGTCTTACGAGCAATTTATTGTCAAAGGACAGACTCCCATACTCAGTGAGTTTGCACAGACACCAGAGCAGTTTAAACTAAGGGTAGAGGTTTTTTTTTTTTGGGGGGGGGGGCGCACTACTATAGAAAGGATTTACAGACAAAAAGTAGTCTGGAGGAAGCAGAGCAGCCAATCAGCAGCTGGAAAGGGAATATGCCGCAGCAACTGGTTGGGCTTTATTCTAGTTTCACATATGTGAGTTTAGCATCTCCTGCCAGGAAAAGGAAGGTCATGACTTCTTCTGAATAGCGGTTGGGGAACTCCATCTTGCAACCATCACGTACATCAATGGAAAACTTGTTGATGTCATATGTGATGGTCATCTGAGAAAGAGAAGGACAGATAAAATGAAATGAAATTAGTGGATGGGGAAATACATGCCAAAATAACAAAATTCAATTGCAGCCATTCACAAATTTACATTTACAGTCAGTTTAGCAGTGAAGTTGATGCATTTGAGCACAGATACATTTGGACAGAGGTTTCTGTCAGGGCTTCCAGCTCCCCCCCTCCCCCCCCCCCCCCCCTCCAAATCCCAGTCCTCACCTCAAAATACTGCCCTGCAAAGAAGTTGAAGTCCATGCACCGCTGCTCCGTCTCCCATTTACCAGCACTGCCTTCACGCGTGGAGTTTAAGACGATGGTTTTTTTGTCCGGACCATAGTTGAACCGACTGTCCACGTGCAATGAAATTAAATCTTCAGATTGGCCCACATTGATCGAGAAACTAGGAGAGAAACAGGGGCAACAAAACAGAATGCAAGAAGTGAGTAAAAGGCATGGCCTACACTGAAGTCTTAAAAGACTAAAGGATGATCATGGATGAAGACAGGAAGTAATTCAGCAAGTGAGTGAACAGGCCTCAGAGAGATAGAAGCAGCAATGACTTACCGTTGTGGATTATTGTTGATAAAACCTCCAACAGTCAAGGATTTTCCTAAAGTGAAGTCAAAGTTTTTGACCTGAAGTCCTCCCTATTTAAAACAGAGGAGAAAACATAACAAAGACTTTGGGTCAAACCATCATGAATGCCTTGCTGAACTGAGCTGTACGGCAGGTACATAGAGCTGATAATATAGAAGAATGGAGAATGCCAACCGCACACTGTAGACACACTTATTTTAGGTTTATTTGGGATGCATCTATTTGCGACATGGCTCAGGCAGTAAGAGCAGTCGTCTGGCAGTCGGAGGGTTGCCGGTTCGATCCCCCACCCGGGCTGTGTCGAAGTGTCCCTGAGCAAGACTCCTAACCCCCAAATGCTCCTGACGAGCTGGTTGGTGCCTTGCATGGCAGCCAATCGCCATTGGTGTGTGAGTGTGTGTATGAATGGGTGAATGAGAAGCATCAATTGTACAGCGCTTTGGATAAAGGCGCTATATAAATGCCAACCATTTACCATTTGTACCTTTTTCTGCTGTATTCTGGCTATGTCCTATTCAACTATGTACATATACAGTACATGACAGTAATGTTATGTCCTATGGTGTATTCTTCCTAAAAAAATTGATGCAACTGGCAATTTACTATGACATGTGATTATCTGTAAATAGTATTGACACCAATAATATTTTAATTAAACCTTGTTTTTAGATGAGTGTCTTCCAGATTGTCTTCCAGACACACCCAAATTGACTCCTTTTTTTACGGGCTTGTGACTGCTACAGTTTTCAACACAGATGGAGGTCTGTGTGAGACGAATACATCTGTTCTTCACTGTCCTTCCTTCTTTAGGGTCAGACCAATGCTTTTAAAAGTATATATATTTTGTGCAGTTGGTACTCTCCTTTCTTCTATTTCAATGATAGTGTTGGAGATAAAAAAGACTAAAACTAAAACTAATTACCACATGCATGTAATTTACTATCATTATGCCATTATCAGTTATGTTGTTTCTATCTTGCACTTTTTAAATCTTATTTTTAATTTGAAGATAGTCTTTACTTACACTCATCTTGGCAGCAGGTGCAGAGTTCTCACAGCTGTGTGGTTTGATTGAAAGTTGCAGTAGTCTCTAAGGTCACTCACATTCACATTCACATTTATATGTACCCATCCTCAAGTCACAAACTGTAACCAATCAAATTGATTGGAAAATTTGTGTTTTACATGTGATATATGTAAATGCATTCATTGCTATTCAAAATTCAGAATAGTCAAATTTAGTCTTAAATAGTTAAATTTAGGATAAAATTTCCACATGTCGTGTTGTGTTGAGTTCACATTTGAATGACAGCTTTGCCAACTAAAACCAAACTATTGCCCAACTGAATCTCGTTCATATCCAAGCTTGGTTTGTTTACAAATTATGATGTAAAGAAAGGAGTAAAATCCATTGTGATTTGAGATTTGAAATCAAACAATTCACATGTGGTTAAAGTGCAGATTATTAATATTTGGTAGCATATCCCTTGCCAGCAGTAACTGCATCAAGCCTACCAAAACTGTTGCATTCTTCTTTTGTGATGCTTTTCCAGGCTTTTACCGCAGCCTCTCTCAGTTGTTGTTTGTTTCGGGGAGGGGTTTTATACAGGGAATGCTTGGTTTACCCCCTCGAACTGGTCTAGGGAGGATGAATATTTACGCTTAATGTATCACGGTGTATAGCACCCGTAGACCTATGATGGTAAATCCCTCGCCTCCGCGTGGTAGTTCATTCATGTCGAGCACAGCCTTAGCTAGGTTGGTCTGCTTGGGTCCCTAGGCTGTAAACAGATATACCCAAGAGTAGCTATTCCTGCGACCTCTGTGATGACTATAGATATCTAGTCAGTTATTGAGACGTGCACATAACGCGCGATGTGACATGCGGCGGTACCAGCAGAGGACTGTTCGGAGAGTAAATCTCAGTACAGGATTCCTATAGCCATCAAGTCAAAATTATAAATATGACATCCACTAAATGTGGACAATTAATCTAAATTATTATTCTAAAATGGAGTCAGATAAACGAAGGTGAATATATTGGCCCTATTGTGGAGATTCTTGGTCAGCCCGGACCAGTAAAGAGCGGAAGGCAGAGTGGTACTCCTGTCTTTGTATCATGGTTTATTTATTGGCTGATCTAGACTCTCCGCATAGGGGCCACTAATTTTTAACCCTATTAGTATTCTTTCAGCAACACCAGAAGGACGAGCACGCTGATACCTTCAGCCCTCGCTAAATTCCGTCGTTGGGTTAGCGTGGGGTTTTACACCCAGTATAAAACCTCCCACTTTTTCTCCCTAATCAAGTCCTTTCATGTGTTGGCATCATGTTTTGGGTCATTGTCTTGCTGCACGATTAATTAGTTTGGACGCATTTCTCCATAAGCTGTCAGACAGAATGTTTTTGTAGAGTTCTGAATTCATCCTGCTTCTACCGTAATGAGTTACATCATCTATAAAGATTAGTGAGCCCACTCCAGAAGCAGCCATGCAAGCCCACGCCATGACACTTCCCCCACTGTGCTTCACTGATGAGCTTGTATGTTTTGGATCATGAGCAGATCCATTCTGAAAGGTAGTGATTAAAGATGAAAGGAGGAAAGAGGAAATAAAGCTTTAGAAAGGATATGGATAAATGTATAAGAACAAGGGAAGGGGAAAGGGGTTTGTGAGAAGTCAGGGACTCTCATGGACCCAGAAGCAAAAGGTTGTAATTCATTTAACACCTGTAAAAAGAGACACACCTCCTTTGTAATGTAGGTACTGTTCTTCAGGCAAAACCTGAATGATTGTTTGATATTCTTCTTTGCATTATGTTCATATGAAATTAATTTTACATTTCAAAGAAGCATTACGTAACAAGGCAGTAAATCATCATCATTAACCCTCAAGCATATCTAAAATTACAATGGGCTCCTATTTTATGGAATAATCTCCCCAGGCATATTCAGGCTTCAGACACACTGTCGATCTTTGAATGCAGATTCAAAACTCATCTCTTTAGTGAATCTCATAGCAAACGGTGTATAGTTCTGGAGACTGTTGGTAGATGCAATAGTCCATATTTTAAAATCCTACAGCTAAACGGTGCCAGTGGTCACAACCTTCTCAACCGTCTCTGGGGAGGTCCATGTGGTACTGGCATTTTGGGCATGTTTGGCAGGCCAGACTGCTAAATCTGTGCCTGAGAACATTTCCCCTCCAAGCTCTTGGACCATTGGACCACTCCAATCGGACCCCCACCATGAGGTGGTGCACTGCTGCAGACCTGCTCCTCTCCTGGCTCCTGGTTCATGCCCACACTTCCATGCATCCTGGAGCTACAGATTCTAGTTTTTTCTTGCCACTGTTTGAGTGTGTCATATGAGATAAAGGAGTCATTTACCTCATATGCTAATTGTGGGCTAATATTTCCTATTTTTATTCCCTTCTGTTTACGATGTAATGTGTCTACTGCGGTAAACAAATAAAAACATTTTTAAAATTGAAGTATCCAACATTAATGAACCCACTAATTCATACATTTTTTAATGAAAATTGATTAAACATGTTAAAGACATTTCGTATTCATAAAATTGAAAAGTATATAGTAGGCTCCAGAATTACTGGCACCCTTTTTTTAGTTTGCACAATGCTGCAAATTAAAAAATATTAGTTATTGATTTAAGCGCTATTTTCCAACATGTGTAAAGCAGTGTGCTTCATTAATGACTCTATGAAATCAACCGAAGTATTATATTTTTCAAATAAAATAAAAAATACCCAAAAAAGAGGTTCCACAATTATTGGCACCCCTGGTTTAATACTTTGTGCAAACACAGCGTAAACTCACCGAGCACTTTATTAGGAACATTTTTACTTTATTACACGTACTTATTCATGCAATTATTTAATCCGCAAATTGTGTGACAGCAGTGGATAATAATGTCATCCAGATAGGCAGTGGTATTTGAAGCATGTGGTCTTAAGAGGCTGTCCAGCCAGATTTTTCCTTGGACCCTGGAGGCAAGGGAATCTGCCAGTAGCCCTTGGTTAAATCCAGTGTTGAAGAAAAATGAGCAGTACACAAACAATCTAGCAGCTAATCCATGCAGAAGCGAGCAGACTCATTGGGCTTGGGAACAAGCATGATAGGACGGCACCAACTATACTTCTAAATATAGTGCCTGGGAGGGCATGCATGTGCTGTTCTAAGGTTGGTTCTTCCTAGTTGGGGGGCGAATACAGCAGTTCTTCTGCAACTGACCTACCTCTGCCTGATGCTTTGGAGTCAGTTGGCTGTCAAGTGGGACTAGATGAGTTGTGTTCAGATTGGACATTTCTGCGGTCTTAAAAGGCTGTCCAGCCAGATTTTTCCTTGGACCCTGGAGGCAAGGGAATCTGCCAGTAGCCCTTGGTTAAATCCAGTGTTGTTAGTTTTGTTTGGCAAGATAAGATGTTTATTGTTCATATATTTTTGTGTTGTGCTGATATATATTGTGAGTATTTTGATGTAAATATAATCCATTAATCAGATTAATTAAATAGGCCCTAGACGGAAAACACCAAAACAGAACAGACAAGGAGTATAACACCAACAGCCATGATAAATCAGCGGGGTCAGGTCATAAGCATAAATTTCCATTCTCTCCACTCATATTTTTGCGGTCCAACATCAGAACGAAGACATGCATTTCAGGTTCGGTTTGCTCCTGTAATTGCCCTTGAACAGGGCACTGGTCTCAGAACTGGACTGGTCCCTGGGCACTGCTTTTTGGCTGCCCACTGCTCCTAAGTAACTAGGATCGGTCAAATACAGAGGACAAATTACCCCACAGGGTTCAATAGCATGTCAAGAATTCTCGAAAATTCATATTGCAGAACAGAAATACACACATTTTTGGCTTTGTAAATATGAATGCTTATTTTACCCCTAAGCATCTATAAAAGCCCGTAAATCCTTAGTATGGCCCTCAGAAGACTGGTAGGATTTCTGCTGTCTTGGCTAAAGAAGGAACACATAGGTAACCGAACAGGATGTATTGTGGTGTAGCCACATTAAGATCCGCACAGCCGTTGGGCCCCTGAGCAAGGCTCTTAACCCTGCATTGCTCCAGGGGAGGATGCTTAGTCTAATCAACTGTACGTTGCTCTGGATAAGCGTGTCAGCCAAATGTCATTAATGTAATGTAATGTCTGGTTCGTGTGCAGGCTCTGACAACAACTTGGAGATATAATAGAGCTGTCCATTTACCTGCCTGATAGGCAATCAAGTGTCCAGGAGGAGTAAAGGAGCAGCAATAGGAGGCTGAGGAGAGGACCACTGAGCTTGCGCTGTTGCCTGTGTTGATCCATTATTCAGTGTGAGCAATAAACTGTTAGGAAAGTAGGGAGGCATTGGGCAAGATAAAGTAAGGTTTGTTACCACTGACTAGCAGTTCCACAGGCCCATTAAACTATAAGACCCCTTTGTTGTTAGATGATATAGTTAGTAAGACACAGCCTCCTGTTTGACAGTAAATGCATGAACACAGGTATTAGGGGGAAGCTAATTTGTTGGTCCTCTGCATGAGGGTAGAATCTGTAGTTGGGTCTGTGAAAGGAGGAAAGAGGAAATAAAGCTTTAGAAAGGATATGGATAAATGTATAAGAACAAGGGAAGGGGAAAGGGGTTTGTGAGAAGTCAGGGACTCTCATGGACCCAGAAGCAAAAGGTTGTAATTCGTTTAACACCTGTAAAAAGAGACACACCTCCTTTGTAATGTAGGCACTGTTCTTCAGGCAAAACCTGAATGATTGTTTGATATTCTTCTTTGCATTATTTTCATATGAAATTAATTTTACATTTCAAAGAAGCCTTATGTAACAAGGCAGTAAATCATCATCATTAACCCTCAAGCATTTCTAAAATTGCAATGGGACGAAGTGCCTTCTCTTATGGAATAATCTCCCCAGGCATATTCAGGCTTCAGACACACTGTCGATCTTTGAATGCAGACTCAAAACTCATCTCTTTAGTGAATCTCATAGCTAAACGGTGTATAGTTCTGGAGACTGTTGGTAGATGCAATAGTCCATATTTAAAAATCCTACAGCTAAACGGTGCCAGTGGTCACAACCTTAGTCTCTGGGGAGGTCCGTGTGGTACTGGCATTTTGGGCATGGTTGGCAAGCCAGACTGCTAAATCTGTGCCTGAGAACATTTCCCCTCCAAGCTCTTGGACCATTGGACCACTCCAACTGGACCCCCACCCTGAGGTAGTGGACTGCTGCAGACCTGCTCCTCTCCTAGCTCCTGGTTCATGCCCACACTGCACAGAGGGACCAGGCAAGGATACCCACTCTCACCAGCTTTATTTGCCTTGTTCATTGAACCACTAGCCGCTGCAATACATCAAAACGATAAAATAAAGGGAATCCATACCCCTTCTACACACCACAAAATCAGCCTTTAAGCAGATGACATATTGCTCTACCCATCAAACTCCCTGCATGAGGTCATCAGTCTTATTAATTCATTCTCTCAAATATCCGACTATGCTATAAATTGGACAAAATCAACCATTTTACCCATAAATAGTGTCGACTGGAATGCTACATCTCAGAATTCACCCCCGACAATACTGTTTGGACTACCTTTGGGGCTCTGAAGGAGATAAGCCACAAAGGTGTCAAACTGAATCCCTAGACTACTGCAGTGTCTGCAGGTTTTTGTGGTTTCCTTTCAATCAGCTGCCAACTAAGGCCAATTAAGGTCTTGAGACCAAGGCATGTGGATACTTTAACCAGTCGATGACTTGAATGAATCCAGAACACCCAAAAAACCAGCAGACACTACGGCCCTCCAGGACTGGAATTTGACACCTGTGAGATAAGGGGAAGATGTATGGTGGTTATATGAGTGGTTAGGTCACAGGGATCATTAAAACCCCTGGGAAAAGAGTGTGCTCCAGAACATTTGTGACCGCTCCCGTGAGCCCATACCTCCCCATACGGGAAAGACTCCGGACAATGCCACAGTGCCATTTGTAATTTTCTATTTACTTTACTTGACACCCCCAAGGGAGGGGGTCTAAATTTCAGATTTGACAGCTCCTCCAGGCTAATTGATGGCACGGCTGCCTGGTTCAAGCGCATGATTTGGCATAAAAGCAAGGGAGACAAGCCTATCGGGGAAGATCGCACTCGACTTCCCACACTGTGCATACTCTGTATATGTGTGTAGCCAAAGCAGGCTGGGTAAGACTATTTACTCTATATTTCTATTTTTAATTTGTCTATTTTGTAATTGACTGTGGTATTCTAAAGCTAATAACCTACCTGTCTGGGAATAAATTATTTTATTTGTAACTTGCATGATCTCCATGACTCTAATCCATCTTGTACCTTTTTATTAAATTATGACTGAATACTCAGGGGGACAAAATTGACCAAAGACCAACTGATCAGTGGCTTGGTACTTTAGTGGTGTTTCCAAGCTGGGAAAAGCAACCAAGTTCGGCCCAAAGGATTGGTGGTGCATGGCTCTTGTAATTTGATGCGAAGGGAACCCATGGGCGTTTCTACGTCGCTTCCTGTCAAGTTAGCTCTAAGGAGCTCTCTAAATGCACGCCGACCTGGGCTCGCAACTATCTATGCCAAATATAGTGCATGTATTGTGTTGGCTAGACCCTCAGCCTCTGAGTTCTCCGCCGAACAGGAGATTCAGCAATAATGCTAATCCCGGGAGCATATATTGAGTAATGGTGGCGCCGGTAAGAGTCGAGTGTAACCACTCCTGAGGTTTGCGCATGTTTCAAAACCATCCATCCATCCATCCATCCATTATCTGAACCCGCTTATCCTGAACAGGGTCGCAGGGGGGCTGGAGCCTATCCCAGCATACATTGGGCGAAAGGCAGGAATACACCCTGGACGGGTCACCAGTCCATCGCAGGGCACACACACCATTCACTCACACACTCATACCTATGGGCAATTTAGACTCTCCAATCAGCCTAACGTGCATGTCTTTGGACTGTGGGAGGAAACCGGAGTACCCGGAGGAAACCCACGCAGACACGGGGAGGACATGCAAACTCCGCACAGAGAGGCCCCGGCCGACGGGGATTCGAACCCAGGACCTCCTTGCTGTGAGGCGGCAGTGCTACCCACTGCACCGTCCGTGCCGCCATGTTTCAAAACCAAATTTCTAAATTCTAATCTTAAATGGAGTCAGACAAACAAGTACAACTATAGTAACCACTAAGCTTACAACATGGCCCCGTTTGCAAATGGAGAATAATAAGAATTTTACTGATCCGTTTCAGGCCAGCCTTAAGCGGGATATGGGGCAGCGCAATCCATATCCGACCCGTGGCAACGGACCCAGTATATTCTTAAACGTAACTGTGCTCTGTTCTTGGACGGAGGATAGTAATTAACACATCTTATTTACTTCACAACAGCCAAGGAAAAAACTTGTCGTCCATTCACCTCCAGCTATTCCCTCATTGGTCTAGCTGTGTGGGTTCTACATCTCCACTAGCAATATTAAATATCTGGATATAAATATTTCCACCAAGCTGTCAGAGTTGTTCCTCCTTAATTTCATTCCGTTAATAAATACAATTTAAGATGATTTAAACCATTGGACAAACTTACCACTATCTCTAATTGGCAGAATAGCAACTGTAAAAATGACCATACTACCAAAAATGAAGTACCTCTTCAGAATGATTCCAACCCAGCCCACCACAAAATGGTTTAATTCATGAAACTCCATCCCAATTAAAATCTATTGGAAAAATAAAACGCCCCGGATCAAACGTTCTACCTTACAGAAAATCTAAATTGGAAACCCCAAACTTTTATCAATACTATTTGGCAAACCAGCTAAACTACATCACAAACTGGATTCATCCCAACCAACAGGATAACACATGGATAGAAATAGAACAATCAGAATGTAAAGAAATTTTCATTTCCGATCTACCATTCCTCAGTGCTTCTATGAAATGCCACAACTGCTTCAAAAACACTTCAACAACTCTGACTGCCTGGCAGAAAATTGAAAAAATCTTTAAATTCAAAATGACCCCATGCAAATACACAGCAATATGGCACAATCCTTACTTCTTGATTAACAAAACACCACTTTCCTTCACCTCATGGAAACAAAAAGGTATCACACATCTTCAACACATCTTTCAGGATGGCACCTTCATCACCTTCCAGGATTTGGTCCATAAGAATAATATTGGGAAAGAGCAATGCCTCCAGTACTTTCAATTAAAATCCATCCATCCATCCATTATCTTAACCCGCTTATCCTGAATAGGGTCGCAGGGGGGCTGGAGCCTATCCCAGCATACTTTCACGATGACCACTAATACTGACCTGCAACTAATACAATATAACGTAATTCACAGAACTCATATCACCCACCAAAAGATGTATGAAATGGGACTCAGACACTTGCACTCACTGCTGAACACCCCAGATAATTACTTCTACTCGACCTGGCTCTGCCCACCTACTCACAATTTCTGGAAACAATTCATAGACCAAATATCTCTCATTATGAGCATTAGCATTCCACTCTGTCCATCCCTCTGTCTACTAGGAGACCTCTCAACCCACTAAATCAAAATATCAAACCTATGCTCATTGCCCTAGCTATCGCCAAGAAAACCATCCTCTTAAACTGGAAAACAAGACACAAAATAAACATAACACAATGGTTAAATCTTCTCAAATAATATATATCCATGGAACTAATCTCATACCAGCACCAAAGCTCACACTAGGCAAACATTTGGGGTCCTTTCATTAAATCATTCAATTTGCCTGTGGACTAATCCCCCAACCCCACCCTAACAAACATATACTCACATACTCCAGAAACACTCTGTGCAATACCATATCCCAATCCAGCCCATCCATATGCATATGTTCTTTTTTTTTTTTTATTTAAGAATGCATTATTCATATTCATCATGTTCTTTTTTATTTTATTTCATTTTTTCCCCATCTTTACTTTTATTATATATATTTCTTTCCTTCTTCTCTCCCTTTTTCCATACTATCCATTCAAGGCTCCAATCAACAATCCGGCCTGTCCACCCATTTGTCCACCTGTCTGTTTGTCTGTTCATCCTCCTGTCTATCTGCCTATTGTTCTGTGTGTCCATATGTGCACACAAGTCACTCTTTCCGCACTTTATTATTCTTTTTTTATTATTATCCTTTAAATTTATTTTTATTTTTAGTTACTCTGTCCGTTTTGTTTTACCCCCCCTCAAAGGCTTCATACTGTTTTTTATTTTCTCTCTATTATTTATTTTGTTCATGTTACCTTACGTTTCTTGTGCATGTCATTTACTAATTTACTAACGCTAGGGCAGGATAGGTTTATTACTAACGATTACTAATTACCTTGTTAACTTGTTAATCCTCCACACCTGATTTCCATTCGCATGCTGCTCTCAAGCTAATTGTCTGCACCTGTCTACACCTGCATATAAGCTCAGTTCCATGTCATGTCTTTGTGAAATGGTTGCATCCTGTTTGTCAGTGCAAGGGTGAGGGGGTTTCCATGCAATTGTCTGGCTGTTAAAAGCCAAGCCCGTTTATTGACCATAGTTATTTACATTTACATTTTAGTCATTTGGCAGACGCTTTTAATCCAAAGCGACTTACAAGTGCATAGGTTCTACCATAAGTCAGAGCATCACATCCAGAAACTAGCAAAATACACAGGAAATGCTGTTCTAAACATAGTAGAACTATTGACTTCTCTTTTGTTGACCATTGCCTGCCTGTACCACAAACCCTTGCCTGCTGTCTTTGTGCTTTTGCCCCACAGAGCGGACTTCGGTCTTGACTCTTGCGCCCCCTTCGACTGCCTGCCGTCCGTCTGCACTGCTGCCCCACTG
Organism: Conger conger; assembly: GCF_963514075.1. NCBI lineage: Eukaryota > Metazoa > Chordata > Actinopteri > Anguilliformes > Congridae > Conger > Conger conger. Next base: position 74,979,172 of record NC_083761.1, read on the forward strand.
ACAGCTTTCCCGGTTACTTACTGGACTTTTTGCATGGTTTACCAATTTTGAGACTGCCTTCTCCCTCGGTACTGTACTTTGGTTTTGGCTGGATTTCACATGTATGAACTTTGCTTGTTTTTCAACTACACTCACTGGACATTCCCTGAATAAAGCCCTGACTGGACTTCATTACATCTCTGTTGTCGGAGTCATGCATTTTGGGTCCAACCCCCCACGCACCCATCTCGGTTTAAATAATGTCTCCGTGCTAGTGTGTTGAGGATCATAGGATGGATTCGTTCATCTCCACCCCACGCAAGCTGATTTAGGGTAACTGCTGATAATGTATATAGATTAGCCCCACTCTGTTCTCCGGCGTCCTGTGGGTGAACTACAGTATTATTCAATATCAGTGCAGACAAATTACTGCCTGCTTTCAGGTATTCTAAAAGTTCTCACGCAAACAGGGGAGTGGGGAGTGGCAATTAATATCTGCTTTAGTTAATTCCATGTTGATGTTCTTTCCTCTATGAAGTAATATCTGAATAGGAAATGTATGAAATTTGATCTGCGATATCCATCTGCCTTTAATACCAGTGACCAGGCTAGCGCAAATACTGTAAGCCATGGTCCTGATAAAGTATCGACATACAAAATATACAGTATGTAGGACCCACCAAATGAACATCCACACACAGGCAGCAAATTGTCTTGCTAGCAATTTATTGTCAAAGGACAGACTCCCATACTCAGTGAGTTTGCACAGACACCAGGGCAGTTTAAACTAAAGGTACAGGTTTGGGAGGGGGAGGGGACGCACTATCATAGAATGGATTTATAGTCAAAAAGCAGTCTGGAGGAAGCAGAGCAGCCAATCAGCAGCTGGAAAGGGAATATCCCGCAGCACCTGGTTGGGCTTTATTCTAGTCTCACATACGTGAGTCTAGCATCTCCTGCCAGGTAAATTACGTTGAAGACTTCATCTTTACTGCGGTTGGGGAACTCCACTGTCTCACCATTACTTAGCTCAATATAAAACGTGTTGGTGTCAAATGTGATGGTTGTCTGAGAAAGAGAAGGACAGATAAAATGAAATTAAAATAGTGGATGTAGAGGGAGGACAGGAGATATGTTATGAAAGGTCACAATCCAACTCACACGGAACACACTATGACTACATTGATAAGCAATACAATAAGCCCACAGGAGATCAAAGAAAAAAGAAACCCAATAGCGCAGAGTCTGGTAATAAATTGAACTCCACCTACTCAATCCCCACATATGAATAGATTAAAATGTCCCCACATATAAATCCCAGTCCTCACCTGAAAAGACTGCCCTTTACTGAAGGGGAACTTCTTGGACCGCTCCTCCTGCTGCCAACCAACATTGTGAACCAGGGAGTTTAAGACGAGGACATTTTGGTCCGCACCATAGCTGAACCGATGGTCGATGTGCATTCCAATTGAATCGTCGGATGGGCACAAATTGATTGAGAAACTAGGAGAGAAACAGGGGCAACAAAACAGAATGCAGGAAGTGAGTATAAGGCATGGCCTACATTGAAGTCTTAAAAAGACTGATGATATTGGATGAAGACAGCAAGTAATTCAGCAAGAGAGTAAACAGAGGCTTACCGAGTTGCATTGGAGTTGACGACACCTCCGACAGTCAAGTACATTCCTAACCTGAAGGGAATGTTTCTCACCTCTGGTCTCTCCTATTTCAAACAGAGGAGAGAACACAACAAAGAGTTCCAGTTAAACCATCATGAATGCCTTCTGTAGATGTAAACAACTTTCACATGGATGCATGCTCTTCTCTTGTGACTGTCTGAAGCATATAGACTTCCATACTGATCTGCATTCCATACACGCACACCTCTCAGCAGAGCTGCACAAGAAATTACCCCAATTTACAAACACAGGCTGACCTGGGGCTTGAATCACACTGAGAAATATGGCTTCTATTTTGGGATTGAATAAATGCTAAATAATTATCTGAATAATCTGTATCAGTCATCTTTTGTAAAACAAAATCTCTTGTGTAAGTATTATGATGTATGATGTTCACAGTATTCAAAAACAAGAAAGTGGCGTTGACCTTAGGCAACATGCTGAACTGAGCTGTACGGCAGGAACATAGAGCTGATAATATAGAAGAATGGAGAATGCTAACCGCACACTGTAGACACACTTATTTTAGGTTTATTTGGGATGCATCTATTTGCGACATGGCTCAGGCAGTATGAGCAGTCGTCTGGCAGTCGGAGGGTTGCCGGTTCGATCCCCCACCCGGGCTGTGTCGAAGTGTCCCTGAGCAAGACTCCTAACCCCCAAATGCTCCTGACGAGCTGGTCGGTGCCTTGCATGGCAGCCAATCGCCATTGGTGTGTGAGTGTGTGTATGAATGGGTGAATGAGAAGCATCAATTGTACAGCGCTTTGGATAAAGGCGCTATATAAATGCCAACCATTTACCATTTGTACCTTTTTCTGCTCTATTCTGGTTATGTCCTATTCAACTATGTACATATACAGTACATGCCAGTAATGTTATGTCCTATGGTGTATTCTTCATAAAAAAAATTGATGCAACTGGCAATTTACTATGACGTGATTATCTGTAAATAGTATTGACACCAATAATATTTTAATTAAACCTTGTTTTTAGATGAGTGTCTTCCAGATTGTCTTCCAGACACACCCAAATTGAGTTTACGGGCTTGTGACTGCTACAGTTTTCAACACAGATGGAGGTCTGTGTGAGACGAATGCATCTGTTCTTCACTGTCCTTCCTCCTTTAGGGTCAGACCGATGCATTTAAAAGTATATATATTTTGTGCAGTGTGCAGTTGGTACTCTCCTTTCTTCTATGTTAACGGTATTTCAATGATAGTGTTGAGATAAAAAAGATAAAACTAATTACCACATGCATGTCATTTACTATCATTATGCCATTATCAGTTATGTTGTTTCTATCTTGCACTTTTTAAATCTTATTTTTAATTTGAAGATAGTCTTTACTTACACTCATCTTGGCAGCAGGTGCAGAGTCCTCACAGCTGGATGGTTTGGTTGAAAGTTGCAGTAGTCTCTAAGGTCACTCACATTCACATTCACATTTATATGTGCCCATCCTCAAGTCACAAACTGTATTAAACTGTAACCAATCAAATTGATGGGAAAATGTGTGTTTACATGTGATATATGTAAATGCATTCATTGCTATTCAAAATTCATAATAGTCAAATTTAGTCTTATTGGATCACAGGATAAAATTTCCACATGTCGTGTTGTGTTGAGTTCACATTTGAATGACAGCTTTGCAAACTAAAACAAAACTATTGCCCAACTGAATCTCCTTCATATCCAAGCTTGGTTTGTTTACATATTATGATGTAAAGAAATCCATTCTGATTTTAGATTTGAAATCAAACAATTCACATGTAGTTAAAGTGCAGATTATTAATATTTGGTAGCATATCCCTTGCCAGCAATAACTGCATCAAGCCTACCAAAACTGTTGCATTCTTCTTTTGTGATACTCTTCCAGGCTTTTACTGCAGCCTCTCTCAGTTGTTGTTTGTTTCCGGGAGGGGTTTCCCCTTCCATCTTCTCTTCAGGAGGTGAAATGACATGCTTAATTTGGTTAACGTATAGTGATTGACTTGCCCAGTTTAAAACCTCCCACTTTTTCTCCCTAATCAAGTCCTTTCATGTGTTGGCATTGTGTTTTGGGTCATTGTATTGCTGCGCGAATTAGTTTGGACGCATTTCTCCATAAGCTCTCAGACAGAATGTTTTTGTAGACTTCTGAATTCATCCTGCTTCTACTGTAATGAGTTACATCATCGATAAAGATTAGTGAGCCCACTCCAGAAGCAGCCGTGCAAGCCCACGCCATGACACTTCCTCCACTGTTCTTCACTGATGAGCTTGTATGTTTTGGATCATGAGCAGATTCATTCTTTCTCCACACTTTGGATTTCCATCACTTTGGTAGAGGTTAATCTTGGTCTCTTCAGTCCATAAAACCTTGTTCCAGAACTTCTGTGGCTCATCTCTGTACTTCTTTGCAAATTGTAATCTCACCTTCAGATTCTAACTACTGATGAGTGGTTTGCATTGTGTGGTATTACATTACATTAATGGCATTTGGCAGACGCTCTTATCCAGAGCGACGTACAACAAAGTGCATACCCATAACCAGGGATAAGTGCGCTGAAAGACCCTAAAGGGAAGTACAATTTCAACTGCTACCTACTCCTATTTTATGGAATAATCTCCCCAGGCATATTCAGGCTTCAGACACACTGTCTATCTCTTTAGTGAATTGCATAGCTAAACGGTGTATAGTCCTGGAGACTGTTGGTAGATGCAATAGTCCATATTTAGAAATCCTATAGCTAAACGGTGCCTGTGGTCAGAACTTTAGTCTCTGGGGAGGTCCGTGTGGTACTGGCATTTTGGGCATGGTTGGCAGGCCAGACTGCTAAATCTGTGCCTGAGAACATTTCCCCTCCAAGCTCTTGGACCATTGGGCCACTCCAACTGGACCCCCACCCTGAGGTGGTGGACTTCTGCAGACCTGCTCCTCTCCTAGCTCCTGGTTCATGCCCACACTTCCATCCATCCTGGAGCTACAGATTCTAGATTACCTGCCAGCTCAATACCTCAACTGTTAACATCTTAACCTATAGGCCAGTTGAGGATGGGCATTCCCCTATAGCCAGGAGCTTTTTCTTGCCACTGTTTGAATTTGTCATATGAAGTAAAGGAGTACTTTACCTCATATGCTAATTGGGCGCTGATATTTCCTATTTTTATTCCCTTCTGTTTACGATGTAATGCGTCTACTGCGGTAAACAAATAAAAAATGTTTTAAAATTGAAGGATCCAACATTAATGAACACACTAATTAATCCATTTTTTTATGAAAATTGATTAAACATGTTAAAGACATTTCATATTCATAAAATTGAAAAGTATATAGTAGGCTCCAGAATTACTGGCACCCTTAATAAATATGCACAATGCTGTAAACTAAAAAATATTAGTTATTGATTTAAGCGTTATTTTCCAACATGTGTAAAGCAGTGTGCTTCATTAATGATTCAATGGAATCAACCAAAGTATTTATTTTTCAAATAAAATAAAAAATACCCAAAAAAGAGGTTCCACAATTATTGGCACCCCTGGTTTAATACTTTGTGCAAACACAGCGTAAACTCACCGAGCACTTTATTAGGAACATTTTTACTTTATTACACGTACTTATTCATGCAATTATCTAATCAGCAAATTGTGTGACTGCAGTGGATAATAATGTCATCCAGATAGGCAGTGGTATTTGAAGCATGCGGTCTTAAAAGGCTGTCCAGACAGATTTTTCCTTGGACCCTGGAGGCAAGGGAATCTGCCACTAGCCCTTGGTTAAATCCAGGGTTGAAGAAAAATGAGCAGACTCATTGGGCTTGGGAACAAGCATGATAGGACGGCACCAACTATACTTCTAACTATAGTGCCTGGGAGGGCATGCATGTGCTGTTCTAAGGTTGGTTCTTCCTAGTTGGGGGGCGAATACAGCAGTTTTTCTGCAACTGACCCACCTCTGCCTGATGCTTTGGAGTCAGTTGGCTGTCAAGTGGGACTAGATGAGTTGTGTTCAGATTGGACATTTCTGCGGTCTTAAAAGGCTGTCCAGCCAGATTTTTCCTTGGACCCTGGAGGCAAAGGAATCTGCCAGTAGCCCTTGGTTAAATCCAGTGTTGTTAGTTTTGTTTGGCAAGATAACATGTTTATTGTTCATATATTTTTGTGTTGTGCTGATATATATTGTGAGTTTTTAGATATAAATATAATCTATTAATCAGATTAATTAAATAGGCCCTAGACGGAAAACACCAAAACAGAACAGACAAGGAGTATAACACCAACAGCCATGATAAATCAGCTGTGTCAGGTCATAAGCATAAATTTCCATTCTCTCCACTCATATTTTTGCGGTCCAACATCAGAACGAAGACATGCATTTCAGGTTAGGTTTGCTCCTGTAATTGCCCTTGAACAGGGCACTGGCCTCAGAACTGGACTGGTCCCTAGGCACTGCTCTTTGGCTGCCCACTGCTCCTAAGTAACTAGGATCGGTCAAATACAGAGGACAAATTACCCCACAGGGTTCAATAGCATATCAAGAATTATCTAAAATTCATATTGCATGCATTAACAGAAATACACAAATTTTAGGCTTTGTAAATACGAATGCTTATTTTGCTCGCAAGCATCTAAAAAAGCCCGTAAATCCTTAGTATGGCCCTCAGAAGACTGGTAGGGTTTCTGCTGTCTTGGCTATAGAAGGAACACAGAGGTAACAGAACAGGATGTATTGTGGTGTAGCCACATTAAGATCCGCACAGCCGTTGGGTCCCTGAGCAAGCCCCTTAACCCTGCATTGCTCCAGGGGAGAATGCTTAGTCTAATCAACTGTACGTTGCTCTGGATAAGCGCGTCTGCCAAATGTCATTAATGTAATGTAATGTCTGGTTCGTGTGCAGGCTCTAACAACAACTTGGGGATATAATAGAGCTGTCCATTTACCTGCCTGATAGGCAATCTATCACGTTTCATGTTTGTCATGTCATGTTTTATGTTTAGTCATTGTCTTAGTTACGTTATTGTCATGTCACATATTATGTTAGTCTAGCCTCGCCACGTTTTTATGTTTTATTTCTTGTTACGTTTCATTGTCATGTCATGTTATGCTTCATTTTTAGTTCTTGTTACCATTTATTTCTTAGTCTTGCCATTTCATGTTATATAGTTTATTGTCATTGTTTTGCAAACTTGTTATGTCACAATTTATGTTCCATGTTATGTTGTACTGTTCATTGATTTAGCATACACTTTTTTGTGTCTTTCTGCAAACCTTCTTTCTGCAAAGCATTCCTGCTTTCTCTCTCTCCCTTTCTGTCACTCACACCCTAATTGTTTCAAATTCCCTTGTCTATTTACTAAATCTACTAATGCTAGATCAGGATTGGGTAATACTAACATACTAATCATGTGTTCATGTTACCTTACGTTTCTTGTGCATGTCATTTACTAATTTACTAATGCTAGGGCAGGATAGGTTTATTACTAACGATTACTAATTACCTTGTTAACTTGTCAATCCTCCACACCTGATTTCCATTCTCTTGCTGCTCTCAAACTAATTGTCTACACCTGCATATAAGCTCAGGCTTATGTCATATCTGTGCGAAATGGTTTGCCTCCTGTTGGTCAGTGTAGTCGCTTGAGTGGTTATACCGAGCAATTCGCTACCTGTTACGAGCCAAGCCTGTTTATTGACCATTGTTTATTGCCTTCTGTTTTGTTGAGCCTGCCTACCGCCCACCTGTACTTCTGCCCCGCTGACAGCTTTCCTGGCTACTGGACTTCCCGCATGGTGTACCGACTACGAGACTGCCTTCTCCCTGGCTACTGCGCTTTGGTTTTTTGGCTGGATATTTACGTGTATGAACATTGTTTGTTTTTGACTACGCTCTCTGGATATTCCCCAAATAAAGCCCTGACGGGACTTTGCTACACTACTGTTTCTGAGTCGTGCATTTTGGGTCCAAACCCCCCACGCACCTGTCTCACAATCAAGTGTCCAGGAGGAGTAAAGGAGCAGCAATAGGAGGCTGAGGAGAGGACCACTGAGCTTGCGCTGTTGCCTGGGTTGATCCATTATTCAGTGTGAGCAATAAACTGTTAGGAATGTAGGGAGGCATTGGGCAAGATGAAGGAAGGTTTGTTACCACTGATTAGCAGTTCCACAGGCCCATTAAACTATAAGACCCCTTTGTTGTTGGATGATATAGTTAGTAAGACACAGGGAAGCTAATTTGTTGGTCCTCTGCATGAGGGTAGAATCTGTAGTTGGGTCTGTGAAAGGAGGAAAGAGGAAATAAAGCTTTAGAAAGGATATGGATAAATGTATAAGAACAAGGGAAGGGGAAAGGGGTTTGTGAGAAGTCAGGGACTCTCATGGACCCTGAAGCAAAAGGTTGTAATTTGTTTAACACCTGTAAAAAGAGACACACCTCCTTTGTAATGTAGGTACTGTTCTTCGGGCAAAATCTGAATAACTGTTTGGTATTCTTCTTTGCATTATTTTCATATTAAATTAATTTTACATTTCAAAGAAGCCTTATGTAACAAGTCAGTAAATCATCATTAACCCTCAAGCATATCTAAAATTACAGTGGGAAGAAGTGCCTTCTCTTATAGAGCTCCTATTTTATGGAATAATCTCCCCAGGCATATTCAGGCTTCAGACACACTGTCTATCTTTGAATTCAGACTCAAAACTCATCTCTTTAGTGAATCTCATGGCTAAACGGTGTATAGTTCTGGAGACTGTTGTTGGATGCAATAGTCCATATGTAAGGGAGCAGGGGCAGGAGACCAAGAGCAACTGGGAAGGGATCACAAATTTACCAACGATAAGATGGATTACCAGTAAAATAGGCAAGGAATGTAACAGAAAACGGGAGAGACTCCCTGGCGAACTACACACTGAAACAAAACCGTGAAAGTGCAAACTAGCACAAAATCTATAAAGAAGTGGGCGAGTTTTGTGAGAAAATAACGGAAAAAGGGAACCAAACTCCCCGGCCATACACCAACTGAATATCTGACCTGAACTGTAATGGTCAGGAAAAACAAAACAAGATTTTTTACCGGCAGTCTCGAAAGGGCTAAACCTTAAGCGCCGAACTCTGCCACTTGCTCCTCTAAACAGAAGCGGATCCAAGAAACAAAAATCGGGAAGGTTCTCAGGAACTAACCAACCCAAAGGAAAACAATATCGGTCCCTAAACTTCTTTATTTCAAATTTCTAACTGAATGCTTTTCAAGACTAAAAGCAATTCAGTCTTCAAACAACTGTCTACCTCTATACCTCTATACCTCTATACCTCTATTCCACATGCGGGAGGTAATTTCTCCTGCTGAACTTGGCCGGCACGCCCTCTTGAAGTCTAGAGAGGTAAATACTGGAATTTCCAGAAGTAGACAGTGAAAAGCATTAAAAATCCTATTGCTAAACGGTGCATTAGTATAGCCAGGAGGTTTTTTTTTTTTTTTTTTTTCACTGTTTGAGTGTGACATTCTTCAGCCTGGAGCAAATGTTAACATGCAATTTGGCATAGTGAGTGAGTGCAGCTTTCCACCTCCCGGTCACGACTACCGTCTGTTCTGGCTCCACGGTGGTGGAACAAACTCAGACTGAAGACACACCTCTTCAAGCTGCACCTCTCCCCACCCCTGCCTGCCTCCCTGCAAACCTGAACTGATTGGTTGTTTTTGTTTCTTCAGTTCTCACTAGTATCTTTACTTGTGCTGTAATGCTAGGATGATAGTTTGTTAGTTTTGTTTGGCAAGATCAGATGTTTATCGTTCATATATTTGTGTTGTGCTGATATATTCTGAGTTTTTAGATATAAATATAATCCATTAATCAGATTAATTAAATAGGCCCTAGTCCTTATCTTTGTTGTACTGTTAGCACTTAGCATTGTACTTCCCTCTTGGGTCTTTCAGCACACCTGGTTATGGATAGGCACTTTGCACTTTGTTGAGCGTCTGCCATGTTCGCAGGTCCAACAGGTATTACATTTTGGACTCTCCTCCAAAGTTTATTTTAACAGGTCCAAAATGCTATGGGGCATTCACCCATCTTGGCTGATATATTGGCTAGTCATGCCTGATACATTGCAGGGGGGGACCACCGCTGGATATCGGGTGGCATACTCTATAAGGACTAACACAAAGCGATGTAATTTGTGCTCCGCTCTCATGGCCTGACAAGGTCTATGCCATTTCTTTTGAAGGGAGCCTCCATTAAAGGTAATGGGTGCAAAGGTGCTTTTGGAATGACCACAGGACTTACTTTTTTTACATGTTGGCCACCAGAGGCTAAGCATAGACTCAGGGAGTGCCCACTCTTCCACCGGCCAGTTTGACATCCTGGCAGTCCTCTCCAAGAGTTTTGAAAAAGTGAACTCAGTATTGACTCAGTGACATGACATTTCCTACAAAATACATTCTTCATAAAATGTAAAGAAAAGATGGCATGATGATGGCATGAAGGGGCGACACTGGCTCAGGCGGTTGTCACGATATGAATGGCAACCATAATGTTACGTGCCATCCAAAAGAAAAATGAGGGCAAAAGACACAGGTGGTTAAATAAATCTGAAATTCATGAGATCATAAATCATAAGAGAATAGAACCATGTGAAACAAAGTTTAAATGCTATCTCCTTTCTAGTGTGTGGTGGATCATAGGATGGATTTGTTCATCTCCACCCCATGCTGATTTAGGATAACTGCTGATAATGTATACAGGTTAGCCCCACACTGTTCTCCAGCGTCCTGTGGGTGAACTACAGAATTATTCAATATCAGTGCAGACAAATCACTGCCTGCTTTCAGGAATTCTAAAAGTTCTCACGCAAACAGGGGAGAGGGGTGTGCCAATTAATATCCACTTTCGTAAAACCCATGTTGATAATCTTTCCTCTATAAAGTAATATCTGATAAGGAAATATATTAAATTTGATGTGTGATATCCATCTGCCTTAAATACCCGTGACCAGACTAGCAAAAATATTGTGAACCATGGTCCTGATAAAGTATCTACATACAAAATATACAGTATGTAGGACCCTCCAAATGAACATCCACACACAGACAGCTAATTTTCTTGCTAGCAATTTATTGTCAAAGGACAGACTCCCATACTCAGTGACTTTGCACAGACACCAGAGCAGTTTAAACTAAAGGTACAGGTTTTTGGGAGGGGGAGGAGACGCACTATCATAGCTGGAAAGGCAATATTCCACAGCACCTGGTTGGGCTTTATTCTAGTTTCACAAACGTGAGTCTAGCATCTCCTGCCAGGAAAAGGAAGCTCAAGGCTTCATCTGAATGGCGGTTGGGGAACTCCACTGTCTCACCATTACTTAGCTCAAAGTAAAACGTGTTTGTGTCAAATGTGTTGGTGGTCTGAGAAAGAGAAGGACAGATAAAATGAAATTAAAATAGTGCATGGGGAGAGAAGACAGGAGATATTAATTATGAAAGAAGAAAGATCACAATCCAACTGACACAGAACACAATATGACTATGTTTATAAACAATACAATATCATGCCTGCAGGAGATCTAAGAAAAATAATAATATTAAAATCCATATGATACGTCTTGCTTTGATCTACATTTTTTAATCATTCAACATTTATACTTTTGCTGTAAAAAAGTTTATTTTCTGCAGTTGGTCTTTCAATAAAGAACTTAATATAAGAAGACGTTCAAAAGTTTGATAATAATTACTGTGGAGTGCATGTAATGAGGCCCTTTCTCCACTGGAGGCTCCCATAACCACACGCAGTGCTGAATGATTCGGCTGGAATGTTTCTCATGAAGCTCTTCTGTGAGGATACAGCATTTCTGCCATCCTCATTACAGGGACAATATCTCTTAGATCCAGGGCTGTTTCTCAGAGAATGTTAGCAAAAAGTGAGCAAAAGTATTGGAACAGAGAATATTTAAGTAAACGCAAGTAAATAGCAGTAAGCAGCATAGCCCTTGCTTGCAATAATTATCTCAAGCCTGTGACCCATTGTCATCACCTGTGAACAGTTGCATTCTTCTTTTGTGATGATTTTCTAGGCTTATATTGCAGCCTTGTTCAGTTGTTGTTTGTTTGGGGGGGGGGATGTATTTCAATCTCCTCTTCAGGAGGTGAAATGCATGCTCAATTGGATTAAGGTCAGGTGATTGACTTGGCCTGTCCAAAACCTTCCACTTCTTCTCCCGAATAAAATCCTCCCAATTAGTTTGGATGCATGCTTCACAAGTTGGCAGAAAGAATGTTTTTGTTTTGTAGACTTCAGGATGATGGACCCCACCCCCCCATCTGTCACGACGGGGAGGGCAGAGGAACCAGAAGCAGACACAGAGGTGAGGAAAATGGCAGATTTACTGGCAGATGAAGGGGCAGACAGAACGTAATCACAAATAGGCAAAAGATCAAAAACTAGGGGGTCAGTCCACAGGCAAAAGTACAAAAGCATCCAGATCCAAAAGAAGAGTCCAAAATCAGGCAAGGGTCAAACAAGGCTTGGGAAAACAAGGCTTGGGAAAACAAGGCTTGGGAAAACAAGGTTCGGGAATAAGGGGGCTAGAACAAGGGGAAGGAATAAAGGGCTCAGGACTCAAAAAACAGGACAAGATACAGAAACATTACACCATCATCCTGTTATGTTCCTGTGTTCTGTCCTGTGTTAGTTTATCATTGTTTATTATCATTACTCTTGTAATTTATTATTTTTCATATTCATGTCTGGTGTTCTGTTATATTCATTAGTCTTTGCACTCGTCTTCCCCTGTGATGTCTGAGTCTTAATGTTTACTAGCCCAGTCACTCCCCTGTCTGTGTGCCCCACTACTCGGGTGTTTACGGTACTTCCGGGGTTCAACCTTCCTTCCAATCTTGCATTCCTTACTTCCTGCTTTCTCTCCATTTCATGTTTGTACATAGCACTAAAATACTAATCCCAACTAACATAGAAGTTGTACAGTACTAATTATACTAACACACTAATATGTTTGTCAAACTAACAAACTAACATTCACTAGTTTTGGGTACTTAATTTAAATCACTTAACCAACTTACTAACGCATCTCCAGTTTCAATTATGTTCTGTAACTCCGCCTCCCTATTCTATCACTGATTACTTGCTTAGTTTCAGCAAAGTATTCCTGATTCTCTGCAATTGTCTACTCCCTAGTCCAGAGCCGTTTGTATTACATGTGTGTCTTTGTGAATCCAGTCCGCATTTTCGTTTCCCCCTCGTTATTGTGCTATTACCCTTCCATGTGTCTCACGTGATGTTTATTTGTTAGACTGCCCTCACTCCCATGCCCCGCCAAGTTTGTCTCATTCCTTTTCAGTTGCAACCCACTAGTTCGTCTTGTCCTGTTTTTTGAGTCCCGAGCCCTTTATTCCTTCCCCCAGTTCTAGCCTCCTTGTTCCCGAGCCCTTGTTCCCGAGCCCTTGTTCCTGAGTCCTTGCCCTTGTTTTTCTGGATTTCCGGTTTTGACCCCTGCCTGCTTCCCTTGACTCTTCTTTGCTTGTTTTGGATATCTGTACCTCTGCCTTGTTGGACTGACCCCCTGGTTTTTGACCTTGGCCTGTTTTTTTGACTCCGCTCTGTCTGCCCCTGCTTTTGCAATAAACCTGCCTTTTTTTCTGCACCCCTCTCTGCTTTTGGTTAGTTTTTGATACCTGGTATCTCTTCTTCCTTTTTTATGCAAAAAACATGAACAAGTTTTTCATTGTGCGGCTGTGTTTTCCCAGAACCGCCTGCTAGAGCCCCACCAACGTTTTATTTAATATGTAAAACATGCAAGGAGGTGCCAAAAGGGCTGTTTCTGAACACATTTTAGTCGTACTGGTCCATGCTATATGATTTCCAGGTCTCATACAGGATAAAATATTGTGCTGAATTCACATTTGAATGACAGCTTTGCCAACTGAAACAAGAGTATTGTGGAACTGAATCTCCTTCATGTTCATGTTAGTTTGTTTCCGTGTTATGATGTAAGGGAAGGAGTAAAACTCCTTGTTATTTGACTGGGGTCATATCGGACCCCCGACATACATACTTATGAATATCTTAATGGTAATACTTGATGACCACTGAAACTTTGTCAATCAACTTGTCCTCAATTAATCGTTTCTGGTTTTCTGCCTTAATTTGGAGTGATGTGATGTGAGGTGATTCTTGTCACGGAAGCACAGACTCCAGCACGGGCCCCACCTCTCGGGCCCCGGTGTGATCGCATCACCTGTCGTGATATATACGAGAGTGTGAATTCTTTGTGAATGCTCGTATTATTTCCATCCATCCATCCATTATCTTAACCCGCTTATCCTGAACAGGGTCGCAGGGGGGCTGGAGCCTATCCCAGCATACATTGGGCGAAAGGCAGGAATACACCCTGGACAGGTCGCCAGTCCATCACAGGGCACACACACCATTCACTCACACACTCACACACTCACACCTATGGGCAATTTAGACTCTCCAATCAGCCTAACGTGCATGTCTTTGGACTGTGGGAGGAAACCAGAGTACCCGGAGGAAACCCACACAGACACGGGGAGAACATGCAAACTCCGCACAGAGAGGCCCCGGCCGACAGGGATTCGAACCCAGGACCTCCTTGCTGTGAGGCGGCAGTGCTACCCACTGCACCATCCGTGCCGCCCACTGCTCGTATTATTTAAATAATAAAATTATTTAAATATATTTGTTGTTAGTGCGTTGACTTCACCGAGTAGGTGTGCCACGTGAAACATTAATAGTAGAATTAACAGGCATTGGTTTGGTGCCAGTGAGTCATAGGACCTGGAAGGTATTGACATATTAATATAATTGAAATATTTGTCAAAAATCTAACATCATGTCCCATTGAAATCCAAGCATTGTTCCCTTATCCTCATGTCCTGCTGATTATTTCCTATTGGTTTGGAGTCAGTAGGTCATGTGATCTGGAAGTTATTGAAAATTAACAAAATAATATTTGTAAAAAAAAATCAAACATGAACTCTCGCCGGGATCCAGGAATTGTGCCGGTATAATTGTGCCGGTATAATAACCACAGTTATTAAGTCCCTTAATCGTTTACCCTTTCCTCCTCTGCGGTGCATCCCTGGTCTCGAGGGATGCCCCCAGAGAAAACTCAGTAGTTATCTCAGGTCTTGTGAGTAGCTTGTAGAACCCAACTCTGTCGCGTTTGGAACCTTGCACACATCCTCTTCAATTGTAAAGAGATTCCTCAAAGATAATCCTGTGTCTGGTATTGTCTGATATTTTTGTTCAGGGTTTCTCACAGACCTTTTTACTGTGCTATGGCAGGAGACCTGGGTTGGAGGCTGGTGAGGAAGTTTATTATTTTGAACAAACCTTGTGCAACCTTTGGCAAAGAGATGTTGTAAAATATTAGTAAGTCTTCAATTGAGCAATTATTCAGAGAAATTACAGGACATTTTTTGGATTACAAATTGATATTCATGGTGGTAACTGCAATTTGGCACTCAGTAACAACTTTATTAGGTAGACCTATATACCAGCTTTGTGTCTCAAACCGGTGATCTCCTGGGATTTTCACATGCACCAGACTCTAGAGTTTGCAGAGAATGGTGCCAAAAAACATCCAGTGAGCTGCAGTTTGCGGGCCGAAACGCATTGTTAATGAGAGACGTCAGAGGAGAATGGCCAGACTGGTTCAAGCAGTGGAGGTGACAGTAACACAAATAACCTGCATTACAACAGTGGTATGCAGAATACCATCTCCTAACACAATGCGTGAAACCACTAAGTGGATAGGCTACAGCAGCAGGTGTAAAAAATAAGTTTAATAAATAACTAATAAAGTTCTCACCGAGTGTATGTTTAGGTAACGTGGACTGCCTTGACTCCACATGATCTGAGGAACGCTTATGTTCCATTTGAATGTGTTATTTTCTACAAAATAAAGTTTGGTTTTAGGAACTTTTTTTTTCTTCCTCTTTTTCACCATAACACCACAGATGTCACTATGGTTAATAATTTAAAGTAAAAAAAAAAACACAAGCAAATTACTAGAAAAGTGTGTTCTAATATTAAAGTGTGTATTAGTCCTTTATATTCAGCTAACATTGTCCCTTGTCTTCACGATAGGAAATATAATGCATGAATATAGACTTTTTCCCCTGAAAACGGGCAGTATATTGTAAGGTAAGTTGTTTGGGAACCATAAAAAAGTGATTGTATGTTTATGAATGGATTATTACAGTATGAGGTAAAAAACAATATTGGATCTTTTTTGTGTGTGTCTTGTGCAGCTGTGTGCAGCTTTCTAACACATTAGGAGGGTTAAGCTTACAAAGAGAACTATGCTCTCATACATTCTGGTCTCTGGTCTTTAGCTAGACAAAGCTGGACAACGTTGATTAAACCAGTATTACCATTGTTTCTATGCTGAAATCCATATCACTTGCAACACCACAAGTTCACTGTCCTTGGTATGTGTTGCTGCCCCCCTTCTGGTCATTTTTGGTGTTTGCTATCCCTTTGTTCTCTTGTTCATCTATATGCTGTAGCATGCTTGCCAGGGGTAGCTCTCTTGCTTGCTGGCCTCTCCCTTCTACCATAGCTTCCTGATTATTTTGAGTTTTCCCTGCTGGCATAAGCTGTACATCTTTGTCATTTTAATCTCCATGACTTTCTTATAAAACCTGGCCCTTTGTAATTACTTTGGCTTGTTTTATGCTTCAGCCAATTTGTAAAATGTTTCTGGGAAAACAATTAAATTATGTCTGTAGCATATTATATACTCTCACACTATGCATAAATATCAGTATAGTATATTCGTTTTGTACATATTTGAGTAATAATTTATTAGCGTGTGGTGTGTGCAAATATGAATGATGGACACACCACAGCGTTTGCAAAGAATTGTGCAAAAAAAAAAAAAAGAATCCAGTGAGCAGCAGTTCTGCAGACAGAGACATCAGAGGAAAATGGCCAGACGGGTCAAACCTGACAGGAAGGTGACAGTAACACAAATAACAACAAAAGGTATGCAGAAGAGCATCTCTGAACATGGCCGCTGGACCTCAGATGGACGCGGGACCTCAGACAGATGTGAGACCTCGGACAGCCGTGGGACCTGAGAGGGATGCGGGACCTCAGATGCTCATGGAGATTGAGGAGACGGTGGCCTTGGCTCTTCAAACGGACGGTGGCCTTGAGGCACAGAGGGCTTTGTAGCCAAAATCAGAGGCGTGCGCCAATGGCCAAAATCTTTTGCCATAGTCTGATACGGAACCGTTCCCTTAACATAGGTGAACAAGTTGCTGTTACGTGGAGAGTCCCCCAGATGACTGGTTAACGGCTCTCCTCATGGCGGCAGTGAAAGGAATGATGAAGTCCAAATAGGAGCCCTCGAGTCCGCTGGTTCCAAAAAGAAGAACCAAATGCAGACTCAGGGATCAAGTGAATAAAACAGGCTTTAATGAGAGGGCAGTTCCAAAACGTTCATTTGTCAAACAGCATGTGCTCGCCAATGGGCAGATTGTGAATTTGTTGAGAGGTTTGAATCTTAAACAACCTTAGAGTAGTGCACTGTAAACTGTAGAGGTAATTTTGCATATTAAAGTTTGAGGCAATATACTTATTTTGCACTTTTCTAAAGCATACTTTATTTCCAACGTGTCCACTGCATTCTACAAATTGCAAATGTGAAACGCATTGATGCAAAAAATAAATTTGCATACAAAAAAGGCATACTGACATAATGTTAAGCATTTTACCAAAATAATCAAAACGGAAAGAAGCATGACAGTGCCCCTTTAATATATAGACACTATTTTTGGAGATTCATGGTCAGCCCATTCCCGAATAAAGGGGAAGCCAGAGTGATACAGCTGTCTTTGTAACATGGTTTATTTATTTGCTGATCTAGTCTCTTCACATAGTGGTGACACAGATTTAACCATACAAACGTATTTTCAGCAACACCAGAAGGAAAACCATGCAGGTACCTTCACACTGCTCAGCTAAATTCCATCATTGGGTTAGTGAGGGGCTTACAAACTTAATGCATGAGTCATGTATTTTTTGTGCTAGTGAAATGAGCAACAAGCATTGTACAGCTCTAGCCAATCATATCTATAAGAAATGTATAGGCCTAGAGCAATTATGCATATATCACCAGCTATGAGTTCACATTTGAATGTCAGCTTTGCAAACAGAAGCAATTTTCCTGCGGTAGAATATTCATGTCTGACCATTATTTGTTTCAGCATTCTGTTCAAGGGAAACAAGTAAAAATGTGTAGAAACTGTTTTTCAATTGTTCATTTTGTGCAATCGAACTCAGGTAAAACATATCATGGGATTTATCGTTTTATTATGTGCACATGTTACTTTGCTAATTATTTCTGTTTCATGAGCAAAACTGATGACACATTCAGATATTATATGTTCAGTAAGTACAGTGACATGTATAGTACAACCTGTTAATTTCTGTAACTGTTACACTTTACAGTGTTTAGTGACATTTATATTGCACACTTGTTTCAAGCCAGTTCCTCTGCAATTAATACTTCACAAATGGCCTCAAACAAAAACATATGTCTATTTTAATAAAATAACCATTATAAAATAACCGCATTCACAGTTCAATGTATCTTTGTGCCTCACTTACTGTGTTGCAACCTGCCAGCATTTCTGATACATTGTGTCATTTGAGTGCACCTGCAGTTTTTTAAAGAACCTCATCAATTCCACAGATCTCCCCAATCGCAAATGTGAATTCACATGTGATAATGTATGCAAGATTGCCTTAGGCATATTTTTCCAGCCCATTTGATTGGTTAGAGCTCACCAGTGCTAATTATAACTTGACTCGATAGCACATAAATAAAGGAATGTTACTTTGCAACCAGAACTGGACAGTGAAGAAGAGTCAGAAACTGTCACCTGAACTGCCAAGATGAGTGTAAGTACAGACAATTTTCCATTTGAAAAAAAAAAGACAGAAAAATAGAAACAATGGAATTCTGCATGTAATACACATGGAATTATTCCTTTGAATGATCATTAAAATACACTTAACATGACATACACAAAGAGGCCACAGTTAAGAGAAAGTCTTTTGATAGTTCAGTCTCAGGGCCTTATTGGCAGCTTATAGCCCAGTGGCTGAGTTTTTGCCTGTACTAGGTTTGGTAGTTTCTATGCGTGCACTACACCCTTTTGAGGCAGCATTAAATTAAATTAGAACTGTGATTAAAGGAGCACTGTCACGCTTTTTTCAGTTTAGTTTATTTGGATGAAATGCTTAAACTATGTGTGTAGGCATTTAAAATCAATGTCAGTATAGCCGTTTCCTAAATATGGGGCAAAACTTACATGTGCAGTGACGTCACTGGACGTGTTTGACTTGAATCTCCAGCCTGTGTGTCCCAGAAGGTAACGGGCGCTCCACCCTTGAGGGCAGAGATTGGTTTATGGGCGACCACCCATCCAGCTGATCACATGACACTCCCAGAAAATACGGTAACATAGACATACAGATATAACGGAACCTGCTTTGACTAGTAGACTGTTTGACTGTGCAAACATTCTTTTTAACTTTCCTATAATCTCTCCTCTCTCCAGGTGAACATTGTCCTCAACTCTGACACTTTTGTCATCCAACTATCAAATGGCCACAAGATTCAGTTCCCAAACCGTTTGGTTGACAGGAAATACAAATGCATATTTTTTATGGGAGATTCCATTATACAAGACATAAGTGTGAAACCAACCCAGAGATAGACATCCTTGTCTGGCTCCTGATCAGCTGCTTTGCTTCCTGCTTCCATCTTGTAGTTGTGCAATGACTGTACATTGTCTGTCTCTCCCAACCATCAGTCCCTTTAATCTTGTGTACCTCTTCAACATTGTACTTGTGTCAGTAAAAACTCACTTGTATGTGTATTTGCTTTGATGATAAATCACTAGCATCAAAATATTGGCTCCGGTGTGTTGATGTTCACTTGTACATTCTTTATTGGGACTGCATACACACACACACAGATACAAAAGACTTATTTCAAAAGGCTGCAAATTAAGTTGGCAAGGTGAAAATAGGAATTACATTAAACAATAGTTTTTTTTATTGTGGTTTTTTTATTTATTTCACTAGAACTAAAAAATGTTCCATTAAGCCTCTTCAAACTTTGTCAGTGTCACTGTCTGTGCAGCAAACGTTCTGTTACTGCTAATCCATCCCCAGCTACAGCTAAATAACTTTATCTTGCTGTTAACATCTTGATATTGTTTATTGGGGAGACCACTATATATATATTTATTTTTCATTTAATTCAGCTAACACGTCAATGTGCAATTTCCTCCTTATTCATTTATATGCAGGCAATGTTTATATTCCAAATGTACTGGTGTAATATGATTTCTTGGCTGCAGCGTTCATAATTCAGTCTTTTGTGAATCATGCAGTATGATGTTTCTGAATGTGCTGCATGGCTTCCACCACCAGGTGGTGCCATTCAGTAAGTAAATCAAATGAAGTTGCGTAGGGCCGTGGGCCATGCTCAATATGGGCAGAAGTTTGACTCCGCTCACGTTGAGCTTGGGACTGATGTAGAGCGGTTTGCTCCTATGGCGTCTGAGAAGGCATTCTGTGGGCTTTAACACACACCCACCAAGCGGGAGGAAGCGTACCTCAAAGCCTGTTGCAAAACGTTGCACATCCTTGAGAGGAAACGGTTCAATACAGAAACAGTAGCAAAACGTTTTCCGATTGAATATTGTTGTGTTCTGAATACTCGCCAGTAGGTGGCGAGAACGCAATATGCATAGTAAATACGTATGTAATGTGCAGAAGGAGAGTGAGAGTTGGAGAAGATATAAAATGGAGAATGAATTACCCGTGTGAATTAACCGTGTCTGTTATTCATTAGTGAATGTATCTACAGTAGCCTAACTTCAGTTCAGTCTTTACACATGCAAACATAACAAATATGCCCGAGGAGTGGCCCACATTGGTTGAGAAACTGGGAGAGAAACCCAAGCACACAGGAGAGATAAAGCACTCAGCATGGAGGAAGAGAGGAAATGGCATGGAAAACATTGTCAAAAAGACAGATGAGCAATTATTGTTGAAGAGCTTAAGCCAGATAGACCTTAGAGAGAAATGGAATGACTCACAGGCAGGTATTGGGATTTGGGACACCTGTAGTCATTACATTACATTACATTATTGGCATTTGGCAGACGCTCTTATCCAGAGCGACATACAGTTGATTAGACTAAGCAGGAGACAATCCTCCCCTGGAGCAATGCAGGGTTAAGGGCCTTGCTCAAGGGCCCAACGGCTGTGCAGATCTTATTGTGGCTATACTGGGATTAGAACCACCGATCTTGTGTGTCCCAGTCATTTACCTTAACCACTACGGTACAGGCCGCCCCGTCGTTCCATTCTTGACATGAAGCTTTTCACCACCAGAAGCAGCTCAAAAGAGTGAAACACTTATGCTCAAAGCAGCGGGCAGGGAGATTGCTAACCTGGTTGGGATATTCTCTGGATGTCATATATTTTTCTCCCTTCATTTGGTTCCCCCTCCAGACAAATGGCACCCTTGCAGTCTATGCATAGACCACTAATGAGGTCGTGAGGGTCTTCTAAATGGTAAATGTCTGCATTTCTATAGAGCCTTTATCCAATGCGCTGTACAATTGATGCTTCTCATTCACCGATTCATACGCACACTCACACACCAAAGGCGACTGGCCGCCATGCAAGGCACCAACCAGCTCGTCAGGAGCAATTTGGGGTAAAGTGACTTGCTCAGGGACACTTTGATGCATCCAGGGCTCGATCCGGCCACCCTCCAACTGCCAGACGACCGCTCTAACCACCTGAGCTAATGACACCTTCTATAGATACAAACCAAACCATTTTTACGTTGATGCGCATTTCTCTTCTGCTCATCTGCAGCAAGAATATGGGCAAATATATCTGCATTCCATCCAGTAACTTTATCACTTCACTTTGCTTGGGCAGTACAAATGAGAAAGTCCATAACCTCATAGTTAAACAAAACACAGGGCTCACTTTTACGGTTGATTAACTATCAAACAATTAACTGGATAGTCTATACCAGTCAAATGTTGTCTATTGTGGAAATCTTCTTTTTCTTTGTCAGGCGATTTTATTTGTCAGTAATGCAATAATTATAATAATTAAATATTATTAATAATTATAATAAGAGTGTTACTGCAGTATGCAATGCAATATTTTTTACACCCATTCATGTGCAGTACTCATGAGGTAAAACAGCATGTTCTGAATTTTAACAGCATTTTAATTTACCAATGCAATATAGCAGCTATTGCCACAGTTGCTGCAGTACATTTTTTAAGGGTCACCTTTTATGTTATTGAATATTCTGCATAGTTTCTATCACCTTGTTCGGCTACAGACTCTTCACACTATATAAAATGTAAGCTATAACGTGTGTATTTACATGTATGTACTCGCAAGACAAGTAATAATTTGCATTGGCGAGCTCTATGCAACAAAAAAAAGTAAATGCTAAGCCTAAAGTAATCAAGTTTGACCTTAATTTGTTTCAGCATTCCATTTGTAAATATCCTAATCCATAATAAGTAAAACATTTTCATATTCATTTTCATTCATTATCCTAACCCGCTTATCCTGAACAGGGTCGCAGGGGGGCTGGAGCCTATGTTTGCATTGGTTTCCTCCAGGTACTCCGGTTTCCTCCCACAGTCCTAAGACATGCAGGTTAGGCTGATTGGAGAGTCTAAATTGCCCGTGGGTATGAGTGTGTGAGTGAATGGTGTGTGTGCCCTGCAATGGACTGGTGACCTGTCCAGGGTGTATTCCTGCCTTTTGCCCAATGTATGCTGGGATAGGCTCCAGCCCCCTGCGACCCTGTTCAGGATAAGCGGGTTAAGATATTGGATGGATGGATAAGTGAATTGTGTTTGTACCATGCACTTGTCATTTTAATAAATGCAATGCTCATAACAGAGTCAGACAGTTACTGTAACAGTGCCATGTATGTTAAACATTGGTATAATTGGTTTTGCAAATATAAAATCGTATTTTGTATTATTATTTATTATGCCATCAGATCACTGTCACAATTGGGAAATGATGTTGCCAACTGTATAACTGACACTGACAGTTGTATTCCTAAGATTTGACTGGACTATATTTGCAATGAGTTTGCCATTGCAAGTGCAGTGCATTCTAATGTTCAAAAAACTTTGCCATAGTTTGATGAGCAGTTATCAGACACTTACTGTACACCTGCTATAGCATATAAGCCAACCTTCCTGTGTTTCCATATTGCCTGTGAATAGTTTCATTCTATTTATAAACATTGAACAAAAAGTTCAGAAATTTGTGTTTGGCAGATTATTTCTACATTAAAATACATTTTATACCGTAGGAAAGCCTGTTTATTTCCCTTTTAAATGGTGCCCCATTTGTAACGAACATGCATTTGTGGGATGAGCAGCACAGCTGAGTATGTGGGTTGTGCTCATGAAAAATCTTCTCTGCCAATGCCAAACAGTAACACCTTTTGGTGCAGGCAGTGTGATGGTGTGGGGCGGCATCTCCATCACTGGAAAAACCAGGCTTGTCATCATTGGAGGCAATCTCAATGCAGAGAGATATCGAGATGAGATCCTGCAACCAGTGGCAATTCCATATCTCCACAGTCTGGGACCGAACTCCATCCTCCAAGATGACAACGCTCGCCCCCACAGAGTGGGGTTCATCAGAGATTACCTCCAGAATTTGGGAGTAGAGAAAATGGAATGGCATGCCAACAGTCCTGACCTCAACCCAAGTGAACACCTGTGGGATCAGCTGGGGCGTGCTGTTCATGCACAAATTAAATGGAAAGATTGTACAGAAAGAAACATTGTTATTGCTAAATTATATTGATCAGCCCTAATGCTAACATCAGCCTGCTCTCCATCAAGGTATCAGCACAGACCTGCGACAGCCATGTATATTGCTGACAACATGTCAAACAACATGTGCTCACCAATGGGCAGATTGTGTATTCGCTGAGAGGTTTGACTCTTAAACAATCTTAAAATATTTTGCATATTAAAGTTAGAGGCAGTATCCTTATTTTGCAATTTTCTGAAGCGTACTTTATTTCCAATGTGTCCAATGCATTCTACAAATTGCAAATGTGAAACACATTTATTCAAAAAATAAATTTGCATACAAAAAAGGCATACTGACTTAATGTTAAGCATTTCATCCAAATAATCTAAACGGAAACAAGCGTGACAGTGCCCCTTTAATATATAGACCCTATTTTGGAGATTCATGGCCAGCCCATTCCCGAATAAAGCGGAAACTTTACAGATACAGCTGTCTTTGTAACATGGTTTATTTATTTGCTGATCTAGTCTTTCCATATAGTAATCACACAGATTTAACCATACACATGTATTTTCAGCAACACCAGGACAACCATGCATTACATTACATTACGTGGCATTTAGCAGACGCTCTTATCCAGAGCGACGTACAACAAAGTGCAAATCAATCACAAGAAGTGCAAAAGTAGACCTGAGAGGACAGTACAGTTCCGAGTCCTAGTGTAAACACAGAAATTCAGAACCCTTGAAGAGTACAATCAACATTCAAACTAGCATACCACTGTTGGCAGCTGGAATACAACAACAGCCAATAAAAACAACAATACCTATACAAGTAACGATATCTATACATAAGTGCCATTACGGTCTAAGGCTAATCACAGTGATTGTGAGTAGGGGAGGGAAAGGTGTAGCCTGAAGAGATGGGTCTTCAGTCTGCGCTTGAAGGAGGTCAGAGACTCTGCCGTTCTGACATCCACCGGGAGGTCATTCCACCACCGTGGGACCAGGACAGACAGCAGTCGTGAGCGTGAAGTGCAGGTGTGGCGAGGGGGAGGCGCCAGACGGCACGAAGTGGCAGAACGGAGGGGTCTTGTTGGTGTATAGGTCTTGATAAGGGATTGAATATACACAGGGGCTGATCCTTTAACTGCCTGGTATGCGAGCACCAAAGTTTTAAATTTGATGCGAGCCATAACAGGCAGCCAGTGGAGGTTGCTGAGCAGGGGGGTGACATGTGAATGTCTGGGAACATTGAATACCAGACGGGCTGCAGCAGTCTGTAGGGGTCTTAAGGTCTGCAGGTACCTTCACACTACTCAGCTAAATGTGTTATGTGGGTTAGTGAGGGGCTTACAAACTTAAGGCGTGAGTCGTGTATTTACAGTGGTGTGAAAAAGTGTTTGCCACCTTCCTGATTTCTAGCTTTTGAGGATCATTTGGTCTACTTCACTTTGTCAGGCAGGTCCTATTTAAGTGATTTCTTGATTGAGAACAGGTGTGGCAGTAATCAGGCCTGGGTGTGGCTAGAGAAATTGAACTCAGGTTTGATAAACCACAGTTAAGTTATGTTTTAACAGGGGGGGCAATCACTTTTTCACACAGGGCCATGTAGGTTTGGATTTTTTTTCTTCCTTAATAATAAAAACCTTCATTTAAAAACTGCATTTTGTGTTTACTTGTGTTGTAATATTTAAATTTGTTTGATGATCTGAAACATTTAAGTGTGACAAACATGCAAAAAAATAAGAAATCAGGAAGGGGGAAAACACTTTTTCACACCACTGTATGTGCTAGTGAAATGAGCAACAAGCATTGTACAGCTCTAATCGATCATATCGATGAGAAAGTTATAGGCCTAGAGCAATTATATATATCACCATCTATGAGTTCACGTTTGAATTTTAGCTTTGCAATTGTGCAGAAATGTTCATTTTGTCCATTCAAATTCAGGTAAAACATATTATGGGTTTTATCGCTTTATTATGTGCAACTGTTATTTTGCTCTTTGTTTCTATTTCATGAGCAAAACTGATGACATATTCAGATAGTATATGTTCAGTAAGTGCAGTGACATGTATAGTACAACCTACCTCAGTAACTGTTACACTTTACAGAGTTTACTGACAATTTCATTGTACAAGCAGTCTAGAATTAATACTTCACATTTGACCTCAAACAAAAACATATGTGTAACCAGCAATTCTGATGCATTGTGTCATTTGAGTGGACCTGCAGTTTTTTTCAATTCCACAGATCTCCCCAGATTTATGTTCCACATGTGTTCCTGTGTTATAAGTCATATAATAAGTCATGTTGCACATGTGTTCAACAAGTCATGTTCCATGTGTGTTTCTATGTTCAATAAATCATTTTCCATGTGTGTTCCTGTGTTCAATAAGTCATGTTCCATGTGTGTTCCTGTGTACAATAATTAATGTTCCACGTGTGTCTCTGTGTTCAATAAGTCATGTTCCATGTGTGCTCATATGTTTAATAAATTGACTTTTTACATGTACTTATCCTTTTACTTAATGTAAGGCTGATTATAGGCAAAAAGGCTAAATGTGCTATGTTCAGATGTATCAACAAGATCACACTGACAAAAAAGATAGGCACATTTTACAGACAACATTAACTTAATGAACAAAGGAACATACATGTAACATGTTTCATGGAACATAGGAAGACACATGGAACATGATTTCTGGATTTCAGTATAAACATGGAACATAAATCTGAGGTTAGGTGTTCATCTTGGGAATTGAGAAGATGCCCTGCATATAACAATGTGTCAGAAGTGCTGCCTTCTGCAAATACAGTACGTGAGACATAACGATGGGCTTTCAATACTGCTGAATCAGATGATTTTATGCCGATATAATAAAATAAATTAGTTCCCTGGGCATTTGTGAAGCATTAATAGGGAATTAATGCTTGGTACCGTACCAATAAGGGAATTCCCTTTTTTTAAAGCATGCAATATAAATGTAACTAAGACCATAATGTGTCAAAATAAAAAAAGGAATCACATACTACTATGGCATGATATACATTTTGATGCATTACTACAAAAGCTACTGAAATAAACTGGAAATATACAGTGCAGTAGACAATGCTGCAGATACAATATCGGAACATTTCAATGGCTTTCATCCAAAACTCAAATTCAAATATCAGTTTCATGAAATGAAGTGGCCCCATAGTTATTAAGTGTTATTTAAATTGTAATACATAAAATGAGCGACTCATTTTTGCATATTTCCTTTAAATAGAATGCTAAAACAAACTAAGCTCAAGCGGGAAGAAGACCACACATGCATTGCTTCTGTTTGCAAAGCCGTATTTCAAATGTGAATTCACATGTGATAATGTATGCATGATTGCCTTAGGTATATTTTCGCAGGTCATTTGATTGGTTAGGGCTCGCCAATGCTAATCCTAATTTAACTCAGTAGCACATAAATATGGGAATCATGACTTACATGTTACTTCACTTTGCAACCAGAACTGTACAGTAAAGAAGAGTCAGCAACTGTCAACTGAACTGCCAAGATGAGTGTAAGTACAGACAATTTTCAATTAAAAAGGAAACAACAGAATGCTGCATGTAATACATATGGAATAATTCCTTTGATTTTAGCAAATCTGAAGTTAATCTTATCATTAAGATACACTTAACATGACACACAAAGAGGCTACAGTTAAGAGAAAGTTTTTTGATAGTTATCAGTCCCGGGGCTTTATTGGCAGCTTACAGCCTCGTGGCTAAGTTGCTTGTTTATTTTCTGCCTGTGCCAGGTTTGGTAGTTTCTATGTGTGCACGAAACCCTTCTGAGGCAACATGGGTTGGCGAGCGCAATAGGGGGTTGGGTCAATAGAACCCTGAGAAGTAGCATCGGATTTATTTCCGACTGTTTCCTAGCTTTCAAACCGAAGGGCATTCAAACTGCGTAACGCGCAGCTGCGAAGCCATCATAACCCAGACATTAGTTTCAAACATCGCTGTATTCACGTTACTTAACTTACTATTGTGGAGAAACGTCACTGCAGACTAGCACTCCAGCAAAAGTTCTATCACAAAACTTATACCACATACAGAAGCAACAAATGCACCTTTCAACTTTCAACGTATGTACAGTACTGTGCAAAAGTCTTAGGTGTATGTAAAAGAATCCATGATGTGAACATGCTTTCATAAATAATTAAATTAAAAGTTCTATATTTGTGATGACCCACTGCCGCCTTTAAAACTGCTTCCATTCTCTTAGATTATGTACACTACACTGTCCAGCAGTTTTCATATAAAAAATAGAAAAGAAACTAGGGTGCCTAAGACTTTAAATGCACATTTCTGCATTTAGGAACACATCTCTCAGCTTTGTTTGGTTTGGCACATATCTGTATCTGTATCTGTGTGAGTGTGTGCACATCTTTATTTATCAGGAGTGATACATCATAGCAAATGTTTGCATGCAATCATCATGCGCGCCCCATGATGCCCCATGCCCTGAAAATAGCAGCTTGCATTTTGCAATAGATTTGTGTCACAAGCACAGGATGCCCACAGTATGTACAGTATGTATGTATGAAATCTTCAGTTGCTGTGACATTAATGCACAGTTTTCAAAGGGAAAGTAAGGCGGCAATCTGGTTGGCAATAATGGAATCAAATCCCTATAACACACTCATAAATGTATTCTTATCAAACCAGCTTCTTTTTCAACTGCTAAGGTCTAGAGGGTCGATTTCCAAAATTGATTTTGACATGCCCTAATTTGCCAGTGCCTTGCCTTGAGAGTAGTGTTTGACAATTGCTCCTTGACTGCAAAAATATGGCCCCCCTATGTGTCATCGCAAGCCTGAGCTCTGTGTAAGATGGCCTGCACAATTCTTTTCTGCTGAGAAAGTTGTTCTAGTTTTGATTCAACAGTAAAATGATTTCCTAATGAGTTTCTCATCCCAAGGGAAGTGATGAGTCAGTGGATGAAATGCAGAAAAAAATGACATGCTGTCACCACACATAATAAGAAGAGTGAACTCATGCATCAATGTGAATATGGTTTTCATCTGTAGAAGGCCCTCATTAGAACATAAGTGTTTCTGGTTGCTTCTATTCTGTTACAAACAGTTTTTGATGGTGAACAACATGACCCTCCATAATGGAATGGAACTGAAGGCCACAGGTCTCATCAGACCCCACGCACGTGGGTAAGTCATTGCAGCCTCTGTCTCTATAAGGCCTGTTACCCTTGTTAAATCAGTTGCCGTCATCATCCATCAGTCTTTTTAAGAGGTCAATGTGGATTTTTCCCTCTACTCACTTTCTGCAGTCTGATTGGTTGCCTTTCCTTGTCCTACTCTGTTTCTCTCCCAGTTTCTCCATCAATGTGGGCCACTCCGAGGCAGACATTGCTCTGCACTTTAACCCACGCTTCAACGTGCATGGAGGTACACGTGACATCATCATCCTGAACTCAAAGCATGGCCATTCCTGGAATGAAGAGCAGAGAGATGGAAACTTTCCCTTCGAACAAGGACAGGAGTTTGAGGTGAGGCCTGGGTCAGGGAGGCCCTGACAGGAGCCTCCATCCAGTTCTCTGCACCTGTGTTAAACGGATTAGCCTGCAACTGCTAAATGAAAAGCACTTGCATAATATGTTCAGATAGAAACGTCACCCAAACATCGTTAGCCACCATTCCATGTATATTTGTTCTTTACAATCCTGCATGTAAGTGATATTAACCCTTTAAGGAGGAGGGCGGAAATTCCATATCATCACGAAAGAGGTTCATGAGAAATATTCCCGCTTAATGGTATTTGGTTATGACAATCTGTAGTGGCAAAATGGTACTATTGAATTTCCCCCCCAGTCTGTTCCTTATTGAATGAGAAATTGCAAACAAAAAATATTAACAACAAAAGCAACATATGTAGTTGATAGAAAGGACCATGAAAAGATTGAAATATTTTTTTTATTTGTAGATCTCTTCTGGGCTTGTTATTTATTTATTTATTTATTTATTTATTTATTTCTTTATTTATTTATTTTTAACAGCAGTCCTAGTTTGAGTTTGACTGTGCTAACATTCTTTTTGACTTTCCTCTAATCTCTCCTCTCTCCAGGTAACCATTGTGCTCAACTTTGACACTTTTGACATCCATCTGTCAAATGGCCACAAGATTCAGTTTCCAAACCGTTTTGGTGCCAAGAAATTCAAATGCATATTTTTTAGGGGAGATGCCATTATACAAGACATAAGTGTGAAACCATCGTCAAGACCTACCAAGAGATAAACAACCTTATCTGGCTCCTGGCTTGTATGGAAAAACTAACTTGTATGAAAATCATTCCAGCTTTGACAATAAATCACTAGCATCAAAATAGCAGCTCCTGTGTGTTTATGTTCACTTTATTGGGACTTTATACACATACAAACACAGGTGCCTTTAAGAAGTATGCGCTACACAGTCCAATTTTAGGGATCTAGAGAAAGAAAATGGAGATTTATTTTATTATTTATTCACTTACTGAACAAATATTCATTGTTTTTTCTTTTTTGGGAATTCCACAAAACTGGGCAACACACAGTCAAAGTCCACAGATGACAATATACAAAACATAGATGGCAATACATTAGCTAAAGATTGCAAAGGAACCTTTGAGAAATTCAAATATAGTTACCAAACAACTATTAGACAGCTAAGATGCTCAGTTAGCACGAGTTTCCTTCGTTAAAAACACCAAAGATATGCATCTTTTTTACAGGTTTAAAGTAATCTGAGAGTCTTCTGCAAAAAGCAGCAGGCCAGGAGACATTGGTAGATCCATATTCAGTCATTCAGAAAAGATAAATATTCCCGAGCTGTGCCAGTACGTTTTTGTGCCTATTTATCAAGAGTTCCAATAATTCCGCTTTTATTTTTCCGAAGTGAATTGAGACATGGCGGCACTGATGGTGCAGTGGGTAGCACTGCCGCCTCACAGCAAGGAGGTCCTGGGTTCGAATCCCCGTTGGCCGGGGCCTCTCTGTGCGGAGTTTACATGTTCTCCCCGTGTCTGCGTGGGTTTCCTCCGGGTACTCCGGTTTCCTACCACAGTCCAAAGACATGCACTTTAGGCTGATTGGAGAGTCTAAATTGCCTGTAGGTATGAGTGTGAGTATGAGTGAATGGTGTGTGTGCCCTGAGATAGACTGGCGACCTGTCCAGGGTGTATTCCTGCCTTTCGCCCAATGTATGCTGGGATAGGCTCCAGCCCCCCTGCCCCCCTGCGACCCTGTTCAGGATAAGCGGGTTCAGATAATGGATGTAAAGTGGGGCAGTTCCCTCAGCAGCCTGGAATGCCAACAGTAGCGCGGATGCGTGCAGCAATAGGAAGCCACAGGAGGCCAATGAGGAGTGGAAAGTAAATATACTTTGTATTTCTTTTATATTTAGGAGCTTCCCCTTTTAGAGTCCATGCATGGGCAGCCTGAGCAATGTGAGAGCATCCCTTTTGCCAGTCTGTGGCTGCTGAGATTGACGAGTCAACCAATCAGGAGACAGAGGAAGAAGCGGGGAGACAAAAAAATGGAGGAACGTATGGCGGCGGTCTGAAAAGAATGGTGATACGGTTGTAGGGCGATGGAAGTGTAGGCAGTCGTCATAGTTATGTGACAGTGTCTGGTTATTTTCGTTGAGTGAAGAAGATTGGAACACCCATATTGTTTGAACTACGAGCCTGCACATTTCTCCGACGTATCACCGGTAAACAGTCCGGAGACTGCGACCAGAGAAGTGAGAACAATCTCACTAGCTAGCAGTCTCATTAGATAGCTAACAACAAAGTGAGACTTAACATAGGGTATACTTCAGCCGTTTGCCTGGATCAGTTTTCGAAGAGGCTACTCGTTGGAAGCTGCAACGAGAGCTCTAAAAGGATCAGGGTGAGAAGTTTGGTTGAGATCGAGTTGTAATATCCTTTTTCTCACAAATTTCGTTGGCGAGTGCACAAGTACCACAACGGTTCGTACCTCCCCCTCCCCTTGTGAGTATTCCCTGCCACAAGACTCCCTCCACAGCTAGCACTGGACTCTAGGTAACGTATGCTTTTCGCTGGAGCAACTTTATTGTTTGAGTTTTAATGAGAAGGGCTGGGGACGATAATAGCATCGCGAACTAAAATACACACTCGCCATGTGAAATGGACGCTCCCCTTCTATTTTGAAACTGCAATACAGTCGTGACTTTTAAACTTACGAATTAGCTATGCAGATAAACAAAAGGGCAGTACTTAAATTAACCCGGTGTGAACGGACTTTGTGACTCATTACAGCATTATTGTTAATTGCAGACATTGAATGTCGATGTGTTCATATTGGCAATTTATTAGCCCAGTAATCGGTTTTATTTCTGTTGAAAACAGTTGTATCGTGTTCTAATCTGTGACGCAGTTACTGTGGTTCAGTTTTCAGTCCCCGTAAAATAAGCCATTGAAGGTGGAAACTAAAGGGATAATTGTCCGATACAGTAACCGAGGTGAACTTCCCGTTTCAGTGTTGCTATAATATTTCATATTAAAGGGAACATCCACTGAGATGAGAAAGTAAGGTTTGATTTTGGTTCATATATTAAGTATATGTATATATATATAAATATATATATATATATATATATATCCCTCTACCCTGTTTAGTGCAGCTTAGAAGCAAATTGTGTTGGGGGGGGTCAGGACCCAGATCCTGCCACAGTTCTGCGCATTACAGTATACTTACATTTTAAGCTTTTATTTTAGAGAAAATTCTTCATACTTACGCTCATCTTGGCTGGTCGGCTGCTTCCCTACTGTACAACAAATTAAAGCTTAAGGCTTAGAGCAATTTTGCATATCACCAGCTATTAGTTCACACCTGAATGACTGCTTTTGCTAACAGAAGCAATTTGCCTGTGGTAGAATATTATTCATGTCTGACCATTATTTGCTTCAGCATTCTGTTTAAAGAAAATAAGTACAAATGTGCCATGCTCATTCTGTGCGTTAGAATTCTGTTAAGCATATTCAGGGTTTTATTGCTTAAAGGAGCACTGTCATGCTTGTTTCAGATAATATTTTGATTAAATGCTTAAATTCTGTATGTAGGCCTTTTCCTAAATATGGGTAGCCGTTTCCTAAATATGGGACAAAACGCAATCAAAAGGCAATCTCATGACACTCCCTTGAAAATACAGTAGCGTTAGCATACGAATACCAGGTAACCTTACTTGGCTAGCCCGAGCGATATGGCGGATAGATCTGACTGCGCCGAGTTGGAGGACAAGCTTTTCGATTTTCCCAAAGAAATACAACCTTACAGTTTTGAACCAGAATTTACAGAGGAAGAATTGTATGAGCGAGAGAGACAGACATGAGGTGAACGGATACTGTTTGCAATATGGATGATGTAAGTGCTATTAAAATAACAGCATTGGCCATGACACAACAATTTCATTCATTCATTCATTCATTATCCTTACGTACCTCCAGGGCCGACCTACCAGTCTCTCCTGGCGGCATTCTCTTCTGCTGTCATCACTGCCAAGGTAAATCAGTATCAAACTCAAATTACTATTGCTCCACATATAGCTCCACTTCTAACTCTCAGAATTCTGCAGATTTCTTTGCCCCTCCGCCCCTCTATGCGTTCTCCACTTTTTCCTCCCTTACAGACTTTGACATTTCCCAACTCCTCTCCTACCGCTCTATCACCTGTGCCCTCCCTGTCTTCCGGCTGTTTTCCATCATCCTTCAAGAGGGCCCACATCACTCCGTTGATGACATAGCCCACCCTGGACCCCTCCATCATCCAGAATTACAGTCCGGTATTTCTTACTCCGTTTTTATCCAAAACAATTGAACAAGGTGCTTTTAACCGACTCTCTTCTTTCTTTTCCAAGAAAAGAAAGACCCCCGCCAGTCTGGCTTCGGATCTGGCCGCTAGGCAGGGACTGCACTCCTCTCCATTAGTGAATCACTTCATGCCGCACAAGCAGTCTCCATCTCCACTGTCCTGATTCTTCTAGACCTCTCTGCTACCTTTGACACTGTGGATCACTCCATCCTCTTGTCCTCCTTGTCAGTCATGGTTTGTTCTCCTACTGCTATACTGATGACACAACAAACTGGTTTCAGCTTGCATCTCTGCTTGCCTGGACTGGATGGACAACTCACTTTCCAACTAATTTCTTACTAGGAAATGTAGCTGAATGGCCAGCAGATGGCAGTAAACAGCCAACTGTGGATTTGTGATTTCTGGATCTTCAGCACTTGGAAAAGTGGTTCCATTTGTTGCATGAGTTTGTTAACGGCTGGGCATTTGCACCTTTCTGTAGTGTACACTGGCATTCCCTGGCGGGACCCAAATCCCCCAGCCACCCTGGTGGTCTCACCCCCTTCCCACAAGGTACCAGGCCTTTTGGCTGTCCCTGATGTAGTTTTTCCACGTGACTCATCGTTATCTAAATGACATCATCCTTTTATGTGTATTTCTGGTATGGAATTTGAGTGTAATTTCAGGTCTGACAACAATGGGAATCAACAATACTCTTTATCAAGCAACCTGACATGAATCTCAGAACATATCAAGCTATGTAAAACATGGTTTTCATCCGTTTCTAATCCACATCAAGGCCTTCTGCATCATAAGTTCATGAAGGGTTTTATATTTTGAAATATTTTCCCAAATGTCTATAGTCAATGCATATCAAGTTTTTACACTGACCCCCTACCGTAAGTAAACCAAGCACTCCCTGTTGGGAGTCACTGATGAGGCTTGGAAATACTGCTAAGCAAGTACGAAATTAAATGTGAATTTCTGAATGGTGCAAAACAAAGGTATTGACACCCCTATCTCTCCCCCCCACCCCGTCGCAAATGAACATCCACACATCAAGATTTACTTGCTTGTGATTTATTCCAGCTTGAATGATTCCCATACTGGGTGAGTTTGCACAGACACCAGAACAAAGTCGCAAAAGTTAAAGGTAGCGATGTTCAGATCAGATCATTCAGATCTAGCAGAGCTGTTGAAAAGAGGTAATGCGTAGAGCAGCCAATCAGGAGCCAGAGAAGGAATGTCTATCTCTTGGTTGGTTTTGTAGATGGTTCCACAGTTATGCGTTGGATTGTGGCATCTCCACCAAAGTATATGTATTTGTATTTCTTGTCACCCAGACGGTTGGGGAACTGCAACTTGTCGCCGTTCGCTAGATAAATGTCGAAAGTGTCAAAGTTGAAGACAATGGTCACCTGGGAAATAAAAGGAGAATGTAGGGAAGTTAAAATGAGGGATAGTGAGTGAAGGCAAGAATAATAAGTTACCAAGAATGTATCCATAGAATGCTGGCTACTGATTGTTGGATGAAGTTCCTAATCTTAATGTATTACATTAATTTCCTTTAGCAGTTACAGGTGCAGAGGACTTGATGAAGGCAACTCCAACTCAGTGTCTCCCTGTCCCAGGCCTCACCTCAAACTCCTTCCCTGCCTCGAAGGGGAAGTTTCCATCCCTCTGCTCTTCTTTCCAGGAGTTGCCCTCCTTCGAGTTCATGACTATGGTGCGGACGTCCCCATAAATGTTGAAGCGTGGGTTAAAGTGCAGCGCAATATTTTCCATGGAGCGGCCCACATTGATCATGAAACTGGGACAGAAACAGAGTAGGACAAGGGAGGGCAACCAATTAGACTGCCGAAAGTGAGTAGAGGGTTTCCTGGACATTTGTAACAAGACAGATGGATAATCATCCAACATAACTCTGGGACAACTTTCACTCTTTCTTGCCATTACTACCATGTCAGTTGTCATTTAGTTACCCGCAAGGTGATTTAGCAAGTAGTAACGGGGATCATCGAGAGAGAAGCTGTAATGACTCACCGAATCGGATCGGGTTTGATGACACCGCTGACCTTCAGTTCCATTCCATTACTGAAGGAAAGGTTTTTCAGTACCGGATACTGTTCATAACAGAGTAGAAGAAGCATTCAAATGTATCTGCATTCCATACACTGGCTCTATCTCTTCTTATGGTCATGATAATAGAAAGTCATAGCATTCAAATTAAATAAAGACTAAAATGATCTTCTCAGCAATACAACAGACCTGTGCAAAGAGTGTGGCCCCTTTACAAGTGCAGGCAGAGCTGAGCTGAGAATTTGACTGAGGAACAGTTCACTATGTGATCTATTAAATCGGATGAATTTCTATATCATGTGCATCATCAACAGTTTTTTTTCTTTTAGTTAGAAAATCATCTATACTTACACTCATCTTGGCAGTTCAGTTGCAGATTCTTCACAGTTGTAAGACGGTTGCAATGTGAAGTAAAGGTTTGATTCACGTTTTTATGTGCTTGTGAGGCAAGCCATGCCGAGCTGTAACCAATCAAATTGATGGATAATTGGCCTAAAGCAGTTGTGCATGTATTACTTGTGACAGCACCAAATGAAGAATCAAATTCACATTCAAATGACAGCTTTAGTAATGAAAAAATCTGCTTTACATCTGAGCTTTTAATAACCAAAACTAAAAGTGCTCCGGCATATCATCTGACATTTCAAGAATATGTAGTATGGAGTAACGATATCAAAGATCCAGCTTTGACCAGCTTGAAGTACCAGCTTCCAACTGTTTCCAAACATAGCTTGAGCGTAATGAATAAATATCAGCACCTAGCAGAAATGTGCGATGAATAGTAAAATAAAACTTTTAAAGCCTTCGCTTGAACCCAATAGAGATGCTGGGCCAGGATCTGTAGTGAGCAGTTCATGCTCAAAAACCACCCAATTTGTCTTCTGCAAAGAAGAGTATCCATGGGTGTTTGATAACATTTTTCATGAAATAAATAGTCAAGTTCCCTTATTACATTATGTCTAAAGAGTGTCTCTTAAGGCTTTCCTGAAGTGAAATGCCAGAAACCCTCAAAAACACCCTTAAGTATTGCATTTTTCCTTAAGTAATCCATTAAAATCCATTAAGTGTTGCATACAACACCTTAACGACAGTTTCCCTCAGTAAAAATTCAAGGTTCGCTACAGTGCCTGGTTCCATAAAATACCGTAAGTTTTTCCCTTCACTCATTTAAGGGTTCATTTCCCCTTATCTAAGGGAATTACCTGAGGGTGTTGGATATAAACCCTTAGACGTTTTTCTTAGGTAAGGGAAACAGTTAAGTGCTTTTCTGCAATGGTTGACATTTTACTGTAGCAAAATTTGACCGTAACCATGGATGCGTTATCTCATCGGTGACAATCATTGGCTGTAGGCTATACAATAAAATAAGGTTTTAACCACTAACCCACAGTAGCCTAGCTGTATTTTATTTTGCAAAAATGGAAAATACAGAAGAAAGAAAAAAGGAAACCAAATTGGGCATATGAGGGGCAGTGTATACTGTTGGAGGAATACATGAAAATAAAAACCATTTTTAAAAGCAAACTCAATCCGACTGTGACAGCGACCAAAAACAGAAGATGTGGGAGGAAATAACAGATTAGATTAACGCTAGAAATATAGCAGTGAAGACAATTTAGGAGGTCCTTAAAAAATATGAGAATATGCGAATCTGTGAAAAAAGAATGGAACAACATGCTCCAATGCAGCATATTCTCTGTGCTTTCATGTGTTTTCAGCAGGTGCCACTGCTGGTAATGAAACCAATGTAATTTAGAGAAATGTAGGGGAGACCAGGGCACAACCTGACGCTTTTAGTTTTTCTTTTAAGTTTCAAAATCATCCCACCACTCACATAGGACAAGCAGGTTACTAAAAGTAAGTGAAAACAAATGTATCATTATTCTTCTGGTGAAACTGTAAAATTCCCATATGTCCCTCATTAGTTTGTTCCCCAGTCTGCCCTATGTGTTATTTTCGAACAGAACAAATTTTCACCATGTAGAAATTACAGCATTTTGTATCTACAGTATGCAAAGTACCCCCCTTTCTAGCTTCTGGATTCTCCCCTTGTGCACCAGGAGTTCAGGCCTTCTGTGCTTGTCCTTGGAGCTGATGTAGCTGCTCCCATAGGTGAAATGGTAATGTAAAATCCAAACACACAGACCTCAGGCACATTCTCACTCTTCATTAGTTTTTACAAAATGACAGGGTAGGACAAAATGTAAATATTTTTAAGAATGATATTTAGGCCTTGTTACACAATAATTATTTGAAATGCATACTCATATTTGCACTTTCAGAAATATCGCGACAGTGCAGGTACATTTTTGTTCTTCAAAGATCAAATTTCCCAAATGTACCCTAAAAGTACAGTACTGTTCTCTTTGGGTGCAGATGAGTAAGTTTTTCTAAGCAATCAAGATACAAATTAATTATATATATTGCTGGCTCAGTGTACAATTTTATGTACCTATGGGGTACCACCCTAGCGACAAGCATTTGTACCTTTTTTGGCACTTTTGGTAACTTTATTTCTGCGAGTGTGGGCGAGGCGACATGGCTCAGGCCGTAAGAGCAGTCATCTGGCAGTTGGAGGGTTGCCGGTTCGATCCCCGGCCCGGGCTGTGTCGAAGTGTCCCTGAGCAAGACTCCTAACCCCCAAATGCTCCTGACGCCTTGCATGGCAGCCAATCGCCGTCGGTGTGTGAGTGTGCGTATGAATGGGTGAATGAGAAGCATCAATTGTACAGCGCTTTGGATAAAGGCGCAATATGAATGCCAACTATTTACCATTTACCATTTATAACATAGTGGCTAATGTGCTTGACTGGGACATGGAAGACTGGTGGTTCAAGCCCCACTGAAACCAGAAGACCCAGGGGGAATTTGATGTAAAAAAAATCTATCCTGACAAGAAGATGAAAAGAATTCAGCTTTGCATTTTTTCTTTTCCTGTTCTGTCCCCATGGCTGTGAATGAATGAACATACAGTACTGTGACGGTGTCATTGACAAGTGTTAAACTTGGGTCCACGAGAGTCAGCGGTTGTGCTTCTCACAAGCATCCGTAGACACGTGTATATGTATATCATATGCAGGGTGCAATTTGTGAAAGAAGCAGATGGCAGTTCGGACATTTCAAAAAAAAAAAAATTGTCTAAAAATGCATACACTGTGATGGTGAAAATCCAGATGGCAGCAGAGCACAGGACAAAAGTTGAAAATTAATCCAAATGAATGATGTAATTACCATGACAATGACAGCTTTGAAAGAAGAAATGTTTACTGATTTGATACAGCAGTCATGAAGTCAGCATCCAAAAACTTGCTAATCAAATGGCAAAGATGTTCTGATGGAGTGCAGTGCATTTACGATGCGGGGACCATTGCCAATGCAGTGTGTCCTATATTTGAGCGTTGAGAGATGTTTACCACGTGTGTCACAGATGTTTTCTTACAGACAGTTTACTTGCATCTCAAAATCCCCAGTGTTCCACATAGCCCGCTACAACCTGTACCAATACAACAATCTCATAGGCTGAGACCACATACTGTATGTCGGGATATGAAGTTCAACTGAAAGTGTATTCTGGCATGGTCTAGCACACAGTGAAAGTGTTCATCATGTTCCTGAACAGAAGAGCCCCAGATGAGGATATTGTCCAGCACAATTTCATATGGCTACCAAAACGTCACTGTGGAGATTTCTTATGGCTTCTGCTGGAAATTGTGCCTGCCGACTGGAGTCATGAATGCACCTGCCATCTGGGCTCCTTCCCTAAGGATGGCACCCCACTGATCCTCCTAGCAGACTTCAGTATCTGCCTCAAAGCCTCCCAGGCTGCTGCGCTCCTTTGACCTCTCCCTGCAACACTCTCCCCCCCCAACCCACAAGGTGAGCAACATCCTAGACCTTGTCTTTGTTAGGAAGTGCTCATGCTCTTATTTCACGATTACCCCTCTGCATACATCTGATCACCACTTAATTTCCTTCTCCCTCCTCCTTTCACTCTACCCTCTCTCCCCTCCTCCCACCTCCACTATTTCAGCCCGTCGTAGCCTTCATTCCGGTCTCAGCCTCTTCCTTTGCTCACACTGTCACCGCTTCGCTCCCCCCTCTCGAATCCTTCTCCAACCTCCTCAGCGACTCTGCCACCCTGCTTTCATCCATGAGCTCCAGGACCAGCCTTCGCACAGCTTAGTGGAAGTGGGGGAAAACCGAGGACCCATCGAACCTCTCAATCTCTCCTGGCGGCATTCTCTTCTGCTGTCATCACTGTCAAGGTAAATTACGATCAAACACAAATTCATTAATC
The DNA here is from genome assembly GCF_963514075.1 of Conger conger. NCBI lineage: Eukaryota > Metazoa > Chordata > Actinopteri > Anguilliformes > Congridae > Conger > Conger conger. The sequence continues at coordinate 75,018,922 of NC_083761.1, forward strand.
CACTTCTAACGCTGAGAAACTATTCTCATTTATTTCCTCTCCTCAGCACGCCTCCGCTTCCGCCAAAGTCGTCCTTCGCTGCTGATGACTTTGCAGATTTCTGCAAAGTCTCTTTGCCCATCCCCTCTTTCAGAACTTTTTCGTCTATTACAGACTTGGAAGTTTCCCTACCCTATAGACAATCACACCTGATATCCTTCCATTTGTCACCTCCCTTATGAACGCCTCCCTGTCTTCTGGCTGTTTTCCATCATCGTTCAAGAGGGCCCACATCACCCCGTTGCTGAAATAGCTCACCCTGGACCCCTCCATCATCCAGAATTACAGCCCAGTATTTCTTATTCCATTTTTATCCAAAACAATTGAACGAGCTGCTTCTAACTGACTCTCTTCTTTCTTTTCCAAGAACAACCTGCTCGACCCCTGCCAGTCTGGCTTCTGATCTGGCCACTAGACAGGGACTGCACTCCTCTCCATTAGTGAATCACTTCATGCCGCACAAGCAGCCTCCCTCTCCGCTGTCCTGATTCTTCTCGACCTCTCTGCTGCCTTTGACACTGTGGATCACTCCATCCTCCTGTCCTCCTTGTCAGTAAAAGGGATCTGCGGCACATCCCTGAACTAGATCAAGTCCTACCTCTCTGGTCACTCTTTCCAGGTTGCTACAAGAGTTCCCCAGGGCTCAGTCCTTGGCCCGCTTCTTTTCTCCCTTTACATTAGATCCCTTGGCCCTGTTATTACTGCTCATGGTTTGTTCTATCACGGCTATGCTGATGACATCCAACTCTTTTTCTCATTCTCACCATCTGACAAAGTGGAAAAAGTGAAGGTCATACCAGTGGAGCCTCTGACCTCCTTTAAGCGCAGACTGAAGACAAGCTGCACCTCTCCCCACCCCTGCACTTTGTTCTACCTCGCTCTGGATAAGAGCGTTTGCCAAATTCCAACAATGTAATCTAATTTCATGGATGTACCTGCCGACTCCGGTCACAAATTCTCCCATATGTGGTCATTCCAGTTCTGCAAATGGAGCTGTAAATGGTCAGTCAACTATTGGTAGTCATGAAGGGCAGTTTGCCACTGGGACACTGTGTCATAGCTGCACTGCACATGTAAGAGCTCTCACTGGAGCAAGATGGAATACAGCAATAAACATTACAGGTTGAGTCTAGGACTATTTGTCTGCAGTGATACGTGGTTAATATGACCATTAATAGACCATTTCCTCAGTGTATTTATGTGAGTGTACTTCGCTGCTTCTGAGTAGTTGTGAAGCAGTCACTTTATAATTGCTTCTCAAGCAAGAATTTTGTTTATTGGACCATATAGTCCTGCTTGAAATTGTCAAAGCAGTACAGTCTCTTCCATAACTTTTAAAACAGTCAGCCTACTGTTTAGTGCCTGGCCAAATCAATTTCAATATTTTTTTTAATTTGTCTAGCCCTTTATAACAAAGAGGCTTTATAGAGAACCGTCCCCAAGAGTACACCAAGGGTAACAGTGGCAAGGATAACAGGAAGAAACCTTGAGCAGAATCTGACTCAGGGGTAACCCATCTGCCGCTGGTTGGCACCGGTTTGTTTTAAAAATGGTATTACATGGAAACAGATTAATTATAGTGTGTAAATGTTCAATCCAAATTAATTAAGTCCAAGCAAAGATGGCTCCGGTCATGTAGAGAGATGGCAGGAACACCAATGGGTGCCACATCGTCATGTAAATTAAATAATCCTTTTCTGTGTTTTTCTGGTATGGAAATTGAGTTGTGAGCTGCAAGGTATAATTTCAGGTCCTAGATGTTTCAAGAATAATCCTCTTATCAAGCAACTTTACAAGAATCTCCTCAGAACATATCGAGCTATCTAAAATGTGGTTTTCATCCAGGCCATCGTCATCATAAATTATTAAGTGTTTTATAACTTACTCTGGTTCCTCAGTGGTGGAATGGCTCGCCTACCACCAGCAGAATCCCCCCCCCCCCCCCCCCAGACCCCAGACTAAAAACACACCTTTTCAAACTATATCTTAGTCCTCCTGATTTCCCCCCCCCCCCTTTCCAATATCCAACCCAAAAAATGTTTTTTCATGATGACTGCTTTTTGTTTAGAACAGCCTTTCATGTGTATTTTACTAGTTATGGATTTGATGCTTTAACCTGTCGAAGAACCTATGCACTTGTAAATCGCTTTGGATTAAATGCCAAATGACTAAAATGTAAATGTAAAATTTATATTTTGAAATAGTTTCCCAAATGTCTATAGTCTATACACTGACCCCCTACTGTACCTTCAAGAACCAAGCACCCACTGTTGAAAACCCAGGATCAAGTAGAAAGTGTGTGAAATAATATCTACCTTAACCACCCAATGAAAGTCACTCATGTGACTGGGAAATACTGCTAAGCAAGTACTGTGAATGGTGCAAAACAAAGGTATTGACACCCCTATCTCTACCCCCCACCCCGTCGCAAATTAACATCCACACATCAAGATTTACTTGCTTGTGATTTATTCCAGCTGGAATGATTCCCATACTTGGGTGAGTTTGCACAGACACCAGAACAAAGTCGCAAAAGTTAAAGGTATCGATGTTCAGATCAGATCATTCAGATCTAGCAGAGCTGTTGAAAAGAGGTAATGGGTAGAGCAGCCAATCAGGAGCCAGAGAAGGAATGTCTATCTCTTGGTTGGTTTTTGAGATGGTTCCACAGTTATGCGTTGGATTGTGGCATCTCCACCAAAGTATATGTATTTGTATTTCTTGTCACCCAGACGGTTGGGGAACTGCAACTTGTCGCCGTTCGCTAGATAAATGTCGAAAGTGTCAAAGTTGAAGACAATGGTCACCTGGGAAATAAAAGGAGAATGTAGGGAAGTTAAAATGAGGGATAGTGAGTGAAGGCAAGAATAATAAGTTACCAAGAATGTATCCATAGAATGCTGGCTACTGATTGTTGGATGAAGTTCCTAATCTTAATGTATTACATGAGAATTTCCTTTAGCAGTTACAGGTGCAGAGGACTTGATGAAGGCAACTCCAACTCAGTGTCTCCCTGTCCCAGGCCTCACCTCAAACTCCTTCCCTGCCTCGAAGGGGAAGTTTCCATCCCTCTGCTCTTCTTTCCAGGAGTTGCCCTCCTTCGAGTTCATGACTATGGTGCGGACGTCCCCATAAATGTTGAAGCGTGGGTTAAAGTGCAGCGCAATATTTTCCGTGGAGCGGCCCACATTGATCATGAAACTGGGACAGAAACAGAGTAGGACAAGGGAGGGCAACCAATTAGACTGCCGAAAGTGTGTAGAGGGTTTCCTGGACATTTGTAACAAGACAGATGGATAATCATCCAACATAACTCTGGGACAACTTTCACTCTTTCTTGCCATTACTACCATGTCAGTTGTCATTTAGTTACCCGCAAGGTGATTTAGCAAGTAGTAACGGGGATCATCGAGAGAGAAGCTGTAATGACTCACCGAATCGGATCGGGTTTGATGACACCGCTGACCTTCAGTTCCATTCCATTACTGAAGGAAAGGTTTTTCAGTACCGGATACTGTTCATAACAGAGTAGAAGAAGCATTCAAATGTATCTGCATTCCATACACTGGCTCTATCTCATCTTATGGTCATGATAATAGAAGGTCATAGCATTCAAAATTAAATAAAGACTAAAATTATCTTCTCAGCACTACAACAGACCTGTGCAAAGAGTGTGCCCCCTCTACAAGTGCAGGCAGAGCTGAGAATTTGACTGAGGAACAGTTCACTATGTGATCTATTAAATCGAATGAATTTCTATATCATGTGCATCATCAACAGTTTTTTTCTTTTAGTTAGAAAATCTTCCATACTTACACTCATCTTGGCAGTTCAGTTGCAGATTCTTCACAGTTGTAAGACGGTTGCAATGTGAAGTAAAGGTTTGATTCACGTTTTTTATGTGCTTGTGAGGCAAGCCATGCCGAGCTGTAACCAATCAAATTGATGGATAATTGGCCTAAAGCAGTTGTGCATGTATTACTTGTGACAGCACCAAATGAAGAATCAAATTCACATTCAAATGACAGCTTTAGTAATGAAATGCTTTACATCTGAGCTTTTAATAACCAAAACTAAATTGCTCCGGCATATCATCTGACATTTCAAGAATATGTAGTATGGAGTAACAATATCAAAGATCCAGCTTTGACCAGCTTGAAGTACCAGCTTCCAACTGTTTCCAAACATAGCTTGAGCGTAACGAATAAATGTCAGCACCTAGCAGAAATGTGTGATTAACTGAATAGTAAAATAAAACTTTTAAAGCCTTCGCTGGAACCCAATAGAGATGCTGGCCAGGATCTGTAGTGAGCAGTTCATGCTCAAAAAACACCTAATTTGTCTGAATTGAAGCACTTCTGCAAAGAAGAGTGTCCTTGGGTGATTCGTAACATTTTTCATGAAATAAATAGTCAAGTTCCCTTATTACATTATATCTAAAGAACTGCGCAGTTGCATTAAACGCTCTTTAAGTGTAATTTCCCCTTCAGGTTTCCCTTAGGTTTAAGAGAGTTGCACAACAAACCCTTAAGTGTCTCTTAAGGCTTTCCTGAAGTGAAATGCCAGAAACCCTCAAAAACACCCTTAAGTATTGCATTTTTCCATTAAAATCCATTAAGTGTTGCATACAACACCTTAACGACAGTTTCCCTCAGTAAAAATTCAAGGTTCGCTACAGTGCCTGGTTCCATAAAATACCGTAAGTTTTTCCCTTCACTCATTTAAGGGTTGATTTCCCCTTATCTAAGGGAATTACCTGAGGGTGTTGCATATAAACCCTTAGACGTTTTTCTTAGGTAAGGGAAACAGTTAAGTGCTTTTCTGCAATGGTTGACATTTTACTATAGCAAAATATGACCGTAACCATGGATGCGTTTTCTCATCGGTGACAATCATTGGCTGTAGGCTATACAATAAAATAAGGTTTTAACCACTAACCCACAGTAGCCTAGCTGTATTTTATTTTGCAAAAATGGCAAATACAGAAGAAAGAAAAAAGGAAACCAAATTGGACATATGAGGGGCAGTGTATACTGTTGGAGGAATACATGAAAATAAAAACCATTTTTAAAAGCAAACTCAATCCGACTGTGACAGCGACCAAAAACAGAAGATGTGGGAGGAAATAACAGATTAGATTAACGCTAGAAATATAGCAGTGAAGACAATTTAGGAGGTCCTCAAAAAATATGAGAATATGCGAATCTGTGAAAAAAGAATGGAGCAACATGCTCCAATGCAGCATATTCTCTATGCTTTCATGTGTTTTCAGCAGGTGCCACTGCTGGTGATGAAACCAATGTAATTTAGAGAAATGTAGGGGAGACCAGGGCACAACCTGACGCTTTTAGTTTTTCTTTTAAGTTTCAAAATCATCCCACCACTCACATAGGACAAGCAGGTTACTAAAAGTAAGTGAAAACAAATGTATCATTATTCTTCTGGTGAAACAGTAAAATTCCAATATGTCCCTCATTAGTTTGTTCCCCAGTCTGCCCTATGTGTTATTTTCGAACAGAACTCTAGTTTTTCTGTCAATTCAACAAATTTTCACCATGTAGAAATTACAGCATTTTGTATCTACAGTATGCAAAGTACCCCCCTTTCTAGCTTCTGGATTCTCCCCTTGTGCACCAGGAGTTCAGGCCTTCTGTGCTTGTCCTTGGAGCTGATGTAGCTGCTCCCATAGGTGAAATGGTAATGTAAAATCCAAACACACAGACCTCAGGCACATTCTCACTCTTCATTAGTTTTTACAAAATGACGGGGTAGGACAAAATGTAAATATTTTTAAGAATGATATTTAGGCCTTGTTACACAATAATTATTTGAAATGCATACTCATATTTGCACTTTCAGAAATATCGCGACAGTGCAGGTACATTTTTGTTCTTCAAAGATCAAATTTCCCAAATGTACCCTAAAAGTACAGTACTGTTCTCTTTGGGTGCAGATGAGTAAGTTTTTCTGAGCAATCAAGATACAAATTAATTATATATATTGCTGGCTCAGTGTACAATTTTAGGTACCTATGGGGTACCACCCTAGCGACAAGCATTTGTACCTTTTTTGGCACTTTTGGTAACTTTATTTCTGAGAGTGTGGGGCGACATGGCTCAGGCCGTAAGAGCAGTCATCTGGCAGTTGGAGGGTTGCCGGTTCGATCCCCGGCCCGGGCTGTGTCGGAAGTGTCCCTGAGCAAGACACCTAACCCCCAAATGCTCCTGACGCCTTGCATGGCAGCCAATCGCCGTCGGTGTGTGAGTGTGCGTATGAATGGGTGAATGAGAAGCATCAATTGTACAGCGCTTTGGATAAAGGCGCTATATAAATGCCAACCATTTACCATTTACCATTTATAACATAGTGGCTAATGTGCTTGACTGGGACATGGAAGACTGGTGGTTCAAGCCCCACTGAAACCAGAAGACCCAGGGGGAATTTGATGTAAAAAAAATCTATCCTGACAAGAAGATGAAAAGAATTCAGCTTTGCATTTTTTCTTTTCCTGTTCTGTCCCCATGGCTGTGAATGAATGAACATACTGTACAGTGACGGTGTCATTGACAAGTGTTAAACAAATGGAAGGCCAGTCTGTTTAGCTCAGGGTCCACGAGAGTCAGCGGTTGTGCTTCTCACAAGCATCCGTAGACACGTGTATATGTATATCATATGCAGGGTGCAATTTGTGAAAGAAGCAGATGGCAGTTCGGACATTTAAAAAAAAAAATGTATTGTCTAAAAATGCATACACTGTGATGGTGAAGCTCCACTATAGGCAAAAATCCAGATGGCAGCAGAGCACAGGACAAAAGTTGAAAATTAATCCAAATGAATGATGTAATTACCATGAAAATGACAGCTTTGAAAGAAGAAATGTTTACTGATTTGATACAGCAGTTATGAAGTCAGCATCCAAAAACTTGCTAATCAAATGGCAAAGATGTTCTGATGGAGTGCAGTGCATTTACGATGCGGGGACCATTGCCAATGCAGTGTGTCCTATATTTGAGCGTTGAGAGATGTTTACCACGTGTGTCACAGATGTTTTCTTACAGACAGTTTACTTGCATCTCATGTCCCAAAATCCCCAGTGTTCTACATAGCCCGCTACAACCTGTACCAATACAACAATTTCATAGGCTGAGACCACATACTGTATGTCGGGATATGAAGTACAACTGAAAGTGTATTATTCTGGTATGGTCTAGCACACAGTGAAAGTGTTCATCATGTTCCTGAACAGAAGAGCCCCAGATGAGGATATTGTCCAGCACAATTTCATATGGCTACCAAAACGTCACTGTGGAGATTCCTTATGGCTCCTGCTGGAATTTGGGCCTGCCGACTGGGCTCCTTCCCTGAGGATGGCACCCCACTGATCCTCCTAGCAGACTTCAGTATCTGCCTCAAAGCCTCCCAGGCTGCTGCGCTCCTTTGACCTCTCCCTGCAACACTCTCCCCCCCAACCCACAAGGTGAGCAACATCCTAGACCTTGTCTTTGTTAGGAACTGCTCATGCTCTTATTTCACGATTACCCCTCTGCATACATCTGATCACCACTTAATTTCCTTTTCCCTCCTCCTTTCACTCTACCCTCTCTCCCCTCCTCCCACCTCCACTATTTCAGCCCGTCGTAGCCTTCATTCCGGTCTCAGCCTCTTCCTTTGCTCACACTGTCACCGCTTCGCTCCCCCCTCTCGAATCCTTCTCCAACCTCCTCAGCGACTCTGCCACCCTGCTTTCATCCATGAGCTCCAGGACCAGCCTTCGCACAGCTTAGTGGAAGTGGGGGAAAACCGAGGACCCATCGAACCTCTCAATCCATCATCCAGAATTACAGCCCAGTATTTCTTATTCCATTTTTATCCAAAACAATTGAACGAGCTGCTTCTAACTGACTCTCTTCTTTCTTTTCCAAGAACAACCTGCTCGACCCCTGCCAGTCTGGCTTCTGATCTGGCCACTAGACAGGGACTGCACTCCTCTCCATTAGTGAATCACTTCATGCCGCACAAGCAGCCTCCCTCTCTGCTGTCCTGATTCTTCTCGACCTCTCTGCTGCCTTTGACACTGTGGATCACTCCATCCTCCTGTCCTCCTTGTCAGTAAAAGGGATCTGCGGCACATCCCTGAACTAGATCAAGTCCTACCTCTCTGGTCACTCTTTCCAGGTTGCTACAAGAGTTCCCCAGGGCTCAGTCCTTGGCCCGCTTCTTTTCTCCCTTTACATTAGATCCCTTGGCCCTGTTATTACTGCTCATGGTTTGTTCTATCACTGCTATGCTGATGACATCCAACTCTTTTTCTCATTCTCACCATCTGACAAAGTGGAAAAAGTGAAGGTCATACCAGCGGAGCCTCTGACCTCCTTTAAGCGCAGACTGAAGACAAGCTGCACCTCTCCCCACCCCTGCACTTTGTTCTACCTCGCTCTGGATAAGAGCGTTTGCCAAATTCCAACAATGTAATCTAATTTCATGGATGTACCTGCCGACTCCGGTCACAAAGTCTCCCATATGTGGTCATTCCAGTTCTGCAAATGGAGCTGTAAATGGTCAGTCAACTATTGGTAGTCATGAAGGGCAGTTTGCCACTGGGACACTGTGTCATAGCTGCACTGCACATATAAGAGCTCTCACTGGAGCAAGATGGAATACAGCAATAAACATTACAGGTTGAGTCTAGGACTATTTGTCTGCAGTGATACGTGGTTAATATGACCATTAATAGACCATTTCCTCAGTGTATTTATGTGAGTGTACTTCGCTGCTTCCGAGTAGTTGTGAAGCAGTCACTTTATAATTGCTTCTCAAGCAAGAATTTTGTTTATTGGACCATATAGTCCTGCTTGAAATTGTCAAAGCAGTACACTCTCTTCCATAACTTTTAAAACAGTCAGCCTACTGTTTAGTGCCTGGCCAAATCAATTTCAATATTTTTTTAAATTTGTCTAGCCCTTTATAACAAAGAGGCTTTATAGAGAACCGTCCCCAAGAGTACACCAAGGGTAACAGTGGCAAGGATAACAGGAAGAAACCTTGAGCAGAATCTGACTCAGGGGTAACCCATCTGCCGCTGGTTGGCACCGGTTTGTTTTAAAAATGGTATTACATGGAAACAGATTAATTATAGTGTGTAAATGTTCAATCCAAATTAATTAAGTTCAAGCAAAGATGGCTCCGGTCATGTAGAGAGATGGCAGGAACACCAATGGGTGCCACATCGTCATGTAAATTAAATAATCCTTTTCTGTGTTTTTCTGGTATGGAAATTGAGTTGTGAGCTGCAAGGTATAATTTCAGGTCCTAGATGTTTCAAGAATAATCCTTTTATCAAGCAACCTTACAAGAATCTCCTCAGAACATATCGAGCTATCTAAAATGTGGTTTTCATCCAGGCCATCGTCATCATAAATTATTAAGTGTTTTATAACTTACTCTGGTTCCTCAGTGGTGGAATGGCTCGCCTACCACCAGCAGAATCCCCCCCCCCCCCCCCAGACCCCAGACTAAAAGCACACCTTTTCAAACTATATCTTAGTCCTCCTGATTCCCCCCCCCCCCCCCCTTTCCAATATCCAACCCAAAAAACGTTTTTTCATGATGACTGCTTTTTGTTTAGAACAGCCTTTCATGTGTATTTTACTAGTTATGGATTTGATGCTTTAACCTGTCGAAGAACCTATGCACTTGTAAATCGCTTTGGATTAAATGCCAAATGACTAAAATGTAAATGTAAAATTTATATTTTGAAATAGTTTCCCAAATGTCTATAGTCTATACACTGACCCCCTACTGTACCTTCAAGAACCAAGCACCCCCTGTTGAAAACCCAGGATCAAGTAGAAAGTGTGTGAAATAATATCTACCTTAACCACCCAATGAAAGTCACTCATGTGACTGGGAAATACTGCTAAGCAAGTACGAAATTAAATGTGAATTTCTGAATAGTGCAAAACAAAGGTATTGACACCCCTATCTCTACCCCCCACCCCGTCGCAAATGAACATCCACACATCAAGATTTACTTGCTTGTGATTTATTCCAGCTGGAATGATTCCCATACTTGGGTGAGTTTGCACAGACACCAGAACAAAGTCGCAAAAGTTAAAGGTATCGATGTTCAGATCAGATCATTCAGATCTAGCAGAGCTGTTGAAAAGAGGTAATGGGTAGAGCAGCCAATCAGGAGCCAGAGAAGGAATGTCTATCTCTTGGTTGGTTTTTTAGATGGTTCCACAGTTATGCGTTGGATTGTGGCATCTCCACCAAAGTATATGTATTTGTATTTCTTGTCACCCAGACGGTTGGGGAACTGCAACTTGTCGCCGTTCGCTAGATAAATGTCGAAAGTGTCAAAGTTGAAGACAATGGTCACCTGGGAAATAAAAGGAGAATGTAGGGAAGTTAAAATGAGGGATAGTGAGTGAAGGCAAGAATAATAAGTTACCAATAATGTATCCATAGAATGCTGGCTACTGATTGTTGGATGAAGTTCCTAATCTTAATGTATTACATGAGAATTTCCTTTAGCAGTTACAGGTGCAGAGGACTTGATGAAGGCAACTCCAACTCAGTGTCTCCCTGTCCCAGGCCTCACCTCAAACTCCTTCCCTGCCTCGAAGGGGAAGTTTCCATCCCTCTGCTCTTCTTTCCAGGAGTTGCCCTCCTTCGAGTTCATGACTATGGTGCGGACGTCCCCATAAATGTTGAAGCGTGGGTTAAAGTGCAGCGCAATATTTTCCATGGAGCGGCCCACATTGATCATGAAACTGGGACAGAAACAGAGTAGGACAAGGGAGGGCAACCAATTAGACTGCCGAAAGTGTGTAGAGGGTTTCCTGGACATTTGTAACAAGACAGATGGATAATCATCCAACATAACTCTGGGACAACTTTCACTCTTTCTTGCCATTACTACCATGTCAGTTGTCATTTAGTTACCCGCAAGGTGATTTAGCAAGTAGTAACGGGGATCATCGAGAGAGAAGCTGTAATGACTCACCGAATCGGATCGGGTTTGATGACACCGCTGACCTTCAGTTCCATTCCATTACTGAAGGAAAGGTTTTTCAGTACCGGATACTGTTCATAACAGAGTAGAAGAAGCATTCAAATGTATCTGCATTCCATACACTGGCTCTATCTCATCTTATGGTCATGATAATAGAAAGTCATAGCATTCAAAATTAAATAAAGACTAAAATTATCTTCTCAGCACTACAACAGACCTGTGCAAAGAGTGTGCCCCCTCTACAAGTGCAGGCAGAGCTGAGAATTTGACTGAGGAACAGTTCACTATGTGATCTATTAAATCGGATGAATTTCTATATCATGTGCATCATCAACAGTTTTTTTTTCTTTGAGTTAGAAAATCATCTATACTTACACTCATCTTGGCAGTTCAGTTGCAGATTCTTCACAGTTGTAAGACGGTTGCAATGTGAAGTAAAGGTTTGAATCACGTTTTTATGTGCTTGTGAGGCAAGCCATGCCGAGCTATAACCAATCAAATTGATGGATAATTGGCCTAAAGCAGTTGTGCATGTATTACTTGTGACAGCACCAAATGAAGAATCAAATTCACATTCAAATGACAGCTTTAGTAATGAAAAAATCTGCTTTACATCTGAGCTTTTAAAAACCAAAACTAAAAGTGCTCCGGCATATCATCTGACATTTCAAGAATATGTAGTATGGAGTAACAATATCAAAGATCCAGCTTTGACCAGCTTGAAGTACCAGCTTCCAACTGTTTCCAAACATAGCTTGAGCGTAACGAATAAATATCAGCACCTAGCAGAAATGTGCGATGAACTGAATAGTAAAATAAAACTTTTAAAGCCTTCGCTTGAACCCAATAGAGATGCTGGGCCAGGATCTGTAGTGAGCAGTTCTTGCTCAAAAACCACCCAATTTGTCTGAATTGAAGCACTTCTGCAAAGAAGAGTATCCATGGGTGGTTGATAACATTTTTCATGAAATAAATAGTCAAGTTCCCTTATTACATTATATCTAAAGAACTGCGCAGTTACATTAAACGCTCTTTATTAAGTGTAATTTCCCCTTCAGGTTTCCCTTAGGTTTAAGAGAGTTGCACAACAAACCCTTAAGTGTCTCTTAAGGCTTTCCTGAAGTGAAATGCCAGAAACCCTCAAAAACACCCTTAAGTATTGCATTTTTTCATTAAAATCCATTAAAATCCATTAAGTGTTGCATACAACACCTTAACGACAGTTTCCCTCAGTAAAATTCAAGGTTCGCTACAGTGCCTGGTTCCATAAAATACCGTAAGTGTTTCCCTTCACTCTGACATTTATCCCCTTATCTAAGGGAATTACCTGAGGGTGTTGGATATAAACCCTTAGACGTTTTTCTTAGGTAAGGGAAACCGTTTAGTGCTTTTCTGCAATGGTTGACATTTTACTGTAGCAAAATTTGACCGTAACCATGGATGCGTTATCTCATCTGTGACAATCATTGGCTGTAGGCTATACAATAAAATAAGGTTTTAACCACTAACCCACAGTAGCCTAGCTGTATTTTATTTTGCAAAAATGGCAAATACAGAAGAAAGAAAAAAGGAAACCAAATTGGACATATGAGGGGCAGTGTATACTGTTGGAGGAATACATGAAAATAAAAACCATTTTTAAAAGCAAACTCAATCCGACTGTGACAGCGACCAAAAACAGAAGATGTGGGAGGAAATAACAGATTAGATTAACGCTAGAAATATAGCAGTGAAGACAATTTAGGAGGTCCTTAACAAATATGAGAATATGCGAATCTGTGAAAAAAGAATGGAGCAACATGCTCCAATGCAGCATATTCTCTATGCTTTCATGTGTTTTCAGCAGGTGCCACTGCTGGTGATGAAACCAATGTAATTTAGAGAAATGTAGGGGAGACCAGGGCACAACCTGACACTTTTAGCTTTTCTTTTAAGTTTCAAAATCATCCCACCACTCACATAGGACAAGCAGGTTACTAAAAGTAAGTGAAAACAAATGTATCATTATTCTTCTGGTGAAACTGTAAAATTCCCATATGTCCCTCATTAGTTTGTTCCCCAGTCTCCCCTATGTGTTATTTTCGAACAGAACTCTAGTTTTTCTGTCAATTCAACAAATTTTCACCATGTAGAAATTACAGCATTTTGTATCTACAGCATGCAAAGTACCCCCCTTTCTAGCTTCTGGATTCTACCCTTGTGCATCAGGAGTTCTGGCCTTCTGTGCTTGTCCTTGGAGCTGATGTAGCTGCTCCCATAGGTGAGATGGTAATGTAAAATCCAAACACACAGACCAAAGGCACATTCTCACTCTTCATTAGTTTTTACAAAATGACGGGCTCGGACAAAATGTAAATATTTTTAATAATGATATTTAGGCCTGAAAATTATTTATTATTTAAATTAATTATTAAAATATTTTAAATGCATACTCATATTTGCACTTTCAGAAATATCGCGACAGTACAGGTACATTTTTGTTCTTCAAAGATCAAATTTCCCAAATGTACCCTAAAAGCACAGTACTGTTCTCTTTGGGTGCAGATGAGTAAGTTTTTCTAAGCAATCAAGATACAAATTAATTATATATATTGCTGGCTCGGTGTACAATTTTATGTCCCTATGGGGTACCACCCTAGCGACAAGCATTTGCACCTTTTTTGGCACTTTTGGTAACTTTATTTCTGAGACTGTGGGGCGACATGGCTCAGGCAGTAAGAGCAGTCGTCTGGCTGTCGGAGGGTTGCCAGTTCGATCCCTGGCCCGGGCTGTGTCGGAAGTGTCCCTGAGCAAGACACCTAACCCCCAAATGCTCCTGACGAGCTGGTCGACGCCTTGCATGGCAGCCAATTGCCGTCGGTGTGTGAGTGTGCGTATGAATGGGTGAATGAGAAGCGCTTTGGATAAAGGCGCTATAAAAATTCCAACCATTTACCATTTATAACATAGTGGCTAATGTGCTTGACTGGGACATGGAAGACTGGTGGTTCAAGCCCCACTGAAATCAGAAGACCCAGGGGGAATTTGATGTAAAAAAAATCTATCCTGACAAGAAGATGAAAAGAATTCAGCTTTGCATTTTTTCTTTTCCTGTTCTGTCCCCATGGCTGTGAATGAATGAACATACTGTACAGTGACGGTGTCATTGACAAGTGTTAAACAAATGGAAGGCCAGTCTATTTAGCTCAGGGTCCACGAGAGTCAGCGGTTGTGCTTCTCACAAGCATCCGTAGACACGTGTATATGTATATCATACGCAGGGTGCAATTTGTGAAAGAAGCAGATGGCAGTTCGGACATTTAAAAAAAAATTAATTATCTAAAAATGCATACACTGTGATGGTGAAGCTCCACTATATGCAAAAATCCAGATGGCAGCAGAGCACAGGACAAAAGTTGAAAATTAATCCAAATGAATGATGTAATTACCATGAAAATGACAGCTTTGAAAGAAGAAATGTTTACTGATTTGATATAGCAGTTATGAAGTCAGCATCCAATAACTTGCTAATCAAATGGCAAAGATGTTTTGATGGAGTGCAGTGCATTTACGATGCGGGGATCATTGCCAATACAGTGTGTCCTATATTTGAGCGTTGAGAGATGTTTACCACGTATGTCACAGATGTTTTCTTACAGACAGTTTACTTGCATCTCATGTCCCAAAATCCCCAGTGTTCCACATAGCCCGCTACAACCTGTACCAATACAACAATCTCATAGGCTGAGACCACACATACTGTATGTCGGGATATGAAGTACAACTGAAAGTGTATTATTCTGGCATGGTCTGGCACACAGTGAAAGTGTTCATCATGTTCCTGAACAGAAGAGCCCCAGATGAGGATATTGTCCAGCACAATTTCATATGGCTACCAAAACGTCACTGTGGAGATTCCTTATGGCTCCTGCTGGAATTTGTGCCTGCCGACTGGGCTCCTTCCCTAAGGATGGCACCCCACTGATCCTCCTAGCAGACTTCAGTATCTGCCTCAAAGCCTCCCAGGCTGCTGCGCTCCTTTGACCTCTCCCTGCAACACTCTCCCCCCCAACCCACAAGGTGAGCAACATCCTAGACCTTGTCTTTGTTAGGAACTGCTCATGCTCTTATTTCACGATTACCCCTCTGCATACATCTGATCACCATTAATTTCCTTCTCCCTCCTCCTTTCTCTCTATCCTCTCTCTCTTCCTCCCACGTCCACTATTTCAGCCCGTCATAACCTTCATTCCCTCTCAGCCTCTTCCTTTGCTCCCACTGTCACCGCTTCCCTCCCCCCTCTCGAATACTTCTCCAACCTCCTCCGTGACTCTGCCACCCTGCTTTCATCCATGAGCTCCAGGACCAGCCTTCGCACAGCTTAGTGGAAGTGGGGGAAATCCGAGGACCCATCGAACCTCTCAATCTCTCCTGGCAGCATTCTCTTCTACTGTCATGACTGTCAAGGTAAATTACGATCAAACACAAACTCATGAATCCACTTCTAACGCTGAGAAACTATTCTCATTTATTTCCTCTCCTCAGCACGCCTCCGCTTCCACCAAAGTCGTCCTTTGCTGCTGATGACTTAGCAGATTTCTTCGACGAGAAGATCGCAGACATCCGCAGCTCCTTCACAATCACCACCGCTCTCTTTGCCCCTCCGCCCCTCTTTGCCCATCCCCTCATTCAGAATTTTTTCTTCTATTACAGACTTGGAAGTTTCCCTACCCTATAGACAATCACACCTGATATCCTTCCATTTGTCACCTCCCTTATGAACGCCTCCCTGTCTTCTGGCTGTTTTCCATCATCGTTCAAGAGGGCCCACATCACCCCGTTGCTGAAATAGCTCACCTTGGACCCCTCCATCATCCAGAATTACAGCCCAGTATTTCTTATTCCATTTTTATCCAAAACAATTGAACGAGCTGCTTCTAACTGACTCTCTTCTTTCTTTTCCAAGAACAACCTACTCGACCCCTGCCAGTCTGGCTTCTGATCTGGCCACTGGACAGGGACTGCACTCCTCTCCATCAGTGAATCACTTCATGCCGCACAAGCAGCCTCCCTCTCCGCTGTCCTGATTCTTCTCGACCTCTCTGCTGCCTTTGACACTGTGGATCACTCCATCCTCCTGTCCTCCTTGTCAGTAAAAGGGATCTGCGGCACATCCCTGAACTAGATCAAGTCCTACCTCTCTGGTCACTCTTTCCAGGTTGCCACAAGAGTTCCCCAGGGCTCAGTCCTTGGCCCGCTTCTTTTCTCCCTTTACTTTAGATCCCTTGGCCCTGTTATTACTGCTCATGGTTTGTTCTATCACTGCTATGCTGATGACACCCAACTCTTTTTCTCATTCTCACCATCTGACACAGTGGAAAAAGTGAAGGTCATACCAGCGGAGCCTCTGACTTCCTTTAAGCGCAGACTGAAGACAAGCTGCACCTCTCCCCACCCCTGCACTTTGTTCTACCTCGCTCTGGATAAGAGCGTTTGCCAAATTCCAACAATGTAATCTAATTTCATGGATGTACCTGCCGACTCCGGTCACAAAGTCTCCCATATGTGGTCATTCCAGTTCTGCAAATGGAGCTGTAAATGGTCAGTCAACTATTGGTAGTCATGAAGGGCAGTTTGCCACTGGGACACTGTGTCATAGCTGCACTGCACATATAAGAGCTCTCACTGGAGCAAGATGGAATACAGCAATAAACACTACAGGTTGAGTCTAGGACTATTTGTCTGCAGTGATACGTGGTTAATATGACCATTAATAGACCATTTCCTCAGTGTATTTATGTGAGTGTATTTCGCTGCTTCCGAGTAGTTGTGAAGCAGTCACTTTATAATTGCTTCTCAAGCAAGAATTTTGTTTATTGGACCATATAGTCCTGCTTGAAATTGTCAAAGCAGTACACTCTCTTCCATAACTTTTAAAACAGTCAGCCTACTGTTTAGTGCCTGGCCAAATCAATTTCAATATTTTTTTAAATTTGTCTAGCCCTTTATAACAAAGAGGCTTTATAGAGAACCGTCCCCAAGAGTACACCAAGGGTAACAGTGGCAAGGATAACAGGAAGAAACCTTGAGCAGAATCTGACTCAGGGGTAACCCATCTGCCGCTGGTTGGCACCGGTTTGTTTTAAAAATGGTATTACATGGAAATACCATTAATAATTATAGTGTGTAAATGTTCAATCCAAATTAATTAAGTCCAAGCAAAGATGGCTCCGGTCATGTAGAGAGATGGCAGGAACACCAATGGGTGCCACATCGTCATGTAAATTAAATAATCCTTTTCTGTGTTTTTCTGGTATGGAAATTGAGTTGTGACCTGCAAGGTATAATTTCAGGTCCTAGATGTTTCAAGAATAATCCTCTTATCAAGCAACCTTACATGAATCTCCTCAGAACATATCGAGCTATCTAAAATGTGGTTTTCATCCAGGCCATCGTCATCATGAATTATAAAGTGTTTTATAACTTACTCTGGTTCCTCAGTGGTGGAATGGCTCGCCTACCACCAGCAGAATCCCCCCCCCCCCCCCCCAGACCCCAGACTAAAAACACACCTTTTCAAACTATATCTTAGTCCTCCTGATTTCCCCCCCCCCCCCCTTTCCAATATCCAACCCAAAAAATGTTTTTTCATGATGACTGCTTTTTGTTTAGAACAGCCTTTCATGTGTATTTTACTAGTTATGGATTTGATGCTTTAACCTGTCGAAGAACCTATGCACTTGTAAGTCGCTTTGGATTAAATGCCAAATGACTAAAATGTAAATGTAAAATTTATATTTTGAAATAGTTTCCCAAATGTCTATAGTCTATACACTGACCCCCTACTGTACCTTCAAGAACCAAGCACCCCCTGTTGAAAACCCAGGATCAAGTAGAAAGTGTGTGAAATAATATCTACCTTAACCACCCAATGAAAGTCACTCATGTGACTGGGAAATACTGCTAAGCAAGTACGAAATTAAATGTGAATTTCTGAATGGTGCAAAACAAAGGTATTGACACCCCTATCTCTACCCCCCACCCCGTCGCAAATGAACATCCACACATCAAGATTTACTTGCTTGTGATTTATTCCAGCTGGAATGATTCCCATACTTGGGTGAGTTTGCACAGACACCAGAACAAAGTTGCAAAAGTTAAAGGTATCGATGTTCAGATCAGATCATTCAGATCTAGCAGAGCTGTTGAAAAGAGGTAATGGGTAGAGCAGCCAATCAGGAGCCAGAGAAGGAATGTCTATCTCTTGGTTGGTTTTGTAGATGGTTCCACAGTTATGCGTTGGATTGTGGCATCTCCACCAAAGTATATGTATTTGTATTTCTTGTCACCCAGACGGTTGGGGAACTGCAACTTGTCGCCGTTCGCTAGATAAATGTCGAAAGTGTCAAAGTTGAAGACAATGGTCACCTGGGAAATAAAAGGAGAATGTAGGGAAGTTAAAATGAGGGATAGTGAGTGAAGGCAAGAATAATAAGTTACCAAGAATGTATCCATAGAATGCTGGCTACTGATTGTTGGATGAAGTTCCTAATCTTAATGTATTACATGAGAATTTCCTTTAGCAGTTACAGGTGCAGAGGACTTGATGAAGGCAACTCCAACTCAGTGTCTCCCTGTCCCAGGCCTCACCTCAAACTCCTTCCCTGCCTCGAAGGGGAAGTTTCCATCCCTCTGCTCTTCTTTCCAGGAGTTGCCCTCCTTCGAGTTCATGACTATGGTGCGGACGTCCCCATAAATGTTGAAGCGTGGGTTAAAGTGCAGCGCAATATTTTCCGTGGAGCGGCCCACATTGATCATGAAACTGGGACAGAAACAGAGTAGGACAAGGGAGGGCAACCAATTAGACTGCCGAAAGTGTGTAGAGGGTTTCCTGGACATTTGTAACAAGACAGATGGATAATCATCCAACATAACTCTGGGACAACTTTCACTCTTTCTTGCCATTACTACCATGTCAGTTGTCATTTAGTTACCCGCAAGGTGATTTAGCAAGTAGTAACGGGGATCATCGAGAGAGAAGCTGTAATGACTCACCGAATCGGATCGGGTTTGATGACACCGCTGACCTTCAGTTCCATTCCATTACTGAAGGAAAGGTTTTTCAGTACCGGATACTGTTCATAACAGAGTAGAAGAAGCATTCAAATGTATCTGCATTCCATACACTGGCTCTATCTCATCTTATGGTCATGATAATAGAAGGTCATAGCATTCAAAATTAAATAAAGACTAAAATTATCTTCTCAGCACTACAACAGACCTGTGCAAAGAGTGTGCCCCCTCTACAAGTGCAGGCAGAGCTGAGAATTTGACTGAGGAACAGTTCACTATGTGATCTATTAAATCGAATGAATTTCTATATCATGTGCATCATCAACAGTTTTTTTCTTTTAGTTAGAAAATCTTCCATACTTACACTCATCTTGGCAGTTCAGTTGCAGATTCTTCACAGTTGTAAGACGGTTGCAATGTGAAGTAAAGGTTTGATTCACGTTTTTTATGTGCTTGTGAGGCAAGCCATGCCGAGCTGTAACCAATCAAATTGATGGATAATTGGCCTAAAGCAGTTGTGCATGTATTACTTGTGACAGCACCAAATGAAGAATCAAATTCACATTCAAATGACAGCTTTAGTAATAAAATGCTTTACATCTGAGCTTTTAATAACCAAAACTAAATTGCTCCGGCATATCATCTGACATTTCAAGAATATGTAGTATGGAGTAACAATATCAAAGATCCAGCTTTGACCAGCTTGAAGTACCAGCTTCCAACTGTTTCCAAACATAGCTTGAGCGTAACGAATAAATGTCAGCACCTAGCAGAAATGTGTGATTAACTGAATAGTAAAATAAAACTTTTAAAGCCTTCGCTGGAACCCAATAGAGATGCTGGCCAGGATCTGTAGTGAGCAGTTCATGCTCAAAAAACACCTAATTTGTCTGAATTGAAGCACTTCTGCAAAGAAGAGTGTCCTTGGGTGATTCGTAACATTTTTCATGAAATAAATAGTCAAGTTCCCTTATTACATTATATCTAAAGAACTGCGCAGTTGCATTAAACGCTCTTTAAGTGTAATTTCCCCTTCAGGTTTCCCTTAGGTTTAAGAGAGTTGCACAACAAACCCTTAAGTGTCTCTTAAGGCTTTCCTGAAGTGAAATGCCAGAAACCCTCAAAAACACCCTTAAGTATTGCATTTTTCCATTAAAATCCATTAAGTGTTGCATACAACACCTTAACGACAGTTTCCCTCAGTAAAATTCAAGGTTCGCTACAGTGCCTGGTTCCATAAAATGCCGTAAGTTTTTCCCTTCACTCATTTAAGGGTTGATTTCCCCTTATCTAAGGGAATTACCTGAGGGTGTTGGATATAAACCCTTAGACGTTTTTCTTAGGTAAGGGAAACAGTTAAGTGCTTTTCTGCAATGGTTGACATTTTACTGTAGCAAAATTTGACCGTAACCATGGATGCGTTATCGGTGACAATCATTGGCTGTAGGCTATACAATAAAATAAGGTTTTAACCACTAACCCACAGTAGCCTAGCTGTATTTTATTTTGCAAAAATGGCAAATACAGAAGAAAGAAAAAAGGAAACCAAATTGGACATATGAGGGGCAGTGTATACTGTTGGAGGAATACATGAAAATAAAAACCATTTTTAAAAGCAAACTCAATTCGACTGTGACAGCGACCAAAAACAGAAGATGTGGGAGGAAATAACAGATTAGATTAACGCTAGAAATATAGGAGTGAAGACAATTTAGGAGGTCCTTAAAAAATATGAGAATATGCGAATCTGTGAAAAAAGAATGGAGCAACATGCTCCAATGCAGCATATTCTCTGTGCTTTCATGTGTTTTCAGCAGGTGCCACTGCTGGTGATGAAACCAATGTAATTTAGAGAAATGTAGGGGAGACCAGGGCACAACCTGACGCTTTTAGTTTTTCTTTTAAGTTTCAAAATCATCCCACCACTCACATAGGACAAGCAGGTTACTAAAAGTAAGTGAAAACAAATGTATCATTATTCTTCTGGTGAAACTGTAAAATTCCCATATGTCCCTCATTAGTTTGTTTCCCAGTCTGCCCTATGTGTTATTTTCGAACAGAACTCTAGTTTTTCTGTCAATTCAACAAATTTTCACCATGTAGAAATTACAGCATTTTGTATCTACAGGATGCAAAGTACCCCCCTTTCTAGCTTCTGGATTCTCCCCTTGTGCACCAGGAGTTCAGGCCTTCTGTGCTTGTCCTTGGAGCTGATGTAGCTGCTCCCATAGGTGAAATGGTAATGTAAAATCCAAACACACAGACCTCAGGCACATTCTCACTCTTCATTAGTTTTTACAAAATGACGGGGTAGGACAAAATGTAAATATTTTTAAGAATGATATTTAGGCCTTGTTACACAATAATTATTTGAAATGCATACTCATATTTGCACTTTCAGAAATATCGCGACAATGCAGGTACTTTTTGTTCTTCAAAGATCAAATTTCCCAAATGTACCCTAAAAGTACAGTAATGTTCTCTTTGGGTGCAGATAAGTAAGTTTTTCTAAGCAATCAGGATACAAATTAATTATATATATTGCTGGCTCGGTGTACAATTTTATGTACCTATGGGGTACCACCCTAGCGACAAGCATTTGTACCTTTTTTGGCACTTTTGGTAACTTTATTTCTGAGAGTGTGGGGCGACATGGCTCAGGCAGTAAGAACAGTCATCTGGCAGTAGGAGGGTTGCCGGTTCGATCCCCGGCCCGGGCTGTGTCGGAAGTGTCCCTGAGCAAGACACCTAACCCCCAAATGCTCCTGACGAGCTGGTCGACACCTTGCATGGCAGCCAATCGCCGTCGGTGTGTGAGTGTGCGTATGAATGGGTGAATGAGAAGCATCAATTGTACAGCGCTTTGGATAAAGGCGCTATAAAAATTCCTACCATTTACCATTTATAACATAGTGGCTAATGTGCTTGACTGGGACATGGAAGACTGGTGGTTCAAGCCCCACGGAAACCAGAAGACCCAGGGGGAATTTGATGTAAAAAAAATCTATCCTGACAAGAAGATGAAAAGAATTCAGCTTTGCATTTTTTCTTTTCCTGTTCTGTCCCCATGGCTGTGAATGAATGAACATACTGTACAGTGACGGTGTCTTTGACAAGTGTTAAACAAATGAAGGCCAGTCTATTTAGCTCAGGGTCCACGAGTCAGCGGTTGTGCTTCTCACAAGCATCCGTAGACACGTGTATATGTATATCATATGCAGGGTGCAATTTGTGAAAGAAGCAGATGGCAGTTCGGACATTTCAAAAAAAAATTAATTGTCTAAAAATGCATACACTGTGATGGTGAAGCTCCACTATATGCAAAAATCCAGATGGCAGCAGAGCACAGGACAAAAGTTGAAAATTAATCCAAATGAATGATGTAATTACCATGAAAATGACAGCTTTGAAAGAAGAAATGTTTACTGATTTGATATAGCAGTTATGAAGTCAGCATCCAATAACTTGCTAATCAAATGGCAAAGATGTTTTGATGGAGTGCAGTGCATTTACGATGCGGGGATCATTGCCAATACAGTGTGTCCTATATTTGAGCGTTGAGAGATGTTTACCACGTATGTCACAGATGTTTTCTTACAGACAGTTTACTTGCATCTCATGTCCCAAAATCCCCAGTGTTCCACATAGCCCGCTACAACCTGTACCAATACAACAATCTCATAGGCTGAGACCACACATACTGTATGTCGGGATATGAAGTACAACTGAAAGTGTATTATTCTGGCATGGTCTGGCACACAGTGAAAGTGTTCATCATGTTCCTGAACAGAAGAGCCCCAGATGAGGATATTGTCCAGCACAATTTCATATGGCTACCAAAACGTCACTGTGGAGATTCCTTATGGCTCCTGCTGGAATTTGTGCCTGCCGACTGGGCTCCTTCCCTAAGGATGGCACCCCACTGATCCTCCTAGCAGACTTCAGTATCTGCCTCAAAGCCTCCCAGGCTGCTGCGCTCCTTTGACCTCTCCCTGCAACACTCTCCCCCCCAACCCACAAGGTGAGCAACATCCTAGACCTTGTCTTTGTTAGGAACTGCTCATGCTCTTATTTCACGATTACCCCTCTGCATACATCTGATCACCATTAATTTCCTTCTCCCTCCTCCTTTCTCTCTATCCTCTCTCTCTTCCTCCCACGTCCACTATTTCAGCCCGTCATAACCTTCATTCCCTCTCAGCCTCTTCCTTTGCTCCCACTGTCACCGCTTCCCTCCCCCCTCTCGAATACTTCTCCAACCTCCTCCGTGACTCTGCCACCCTGCTTTCATCCATGAGCTCCAGGACCAGCCTTCGCACAGCTTAGTGGAAGTGGGGGAAATCCGAGGACCCATCGAACCTCTCAATCTCTCCTGGCGGCATTCTCTTCTACTGTCATGACTGTCGAGGTAAATTACGATCAAACACAAACTCATGAATCCACTTCTAACGCTGAGAAACTATTCTCATTTATTTCCTCTCCTCAGCACGCCTCCGCTTCCACCAAAGTCGTCCTTTGCTGCTGATGACTTTGCAGATTTCTTCGACGAGAAGATCGCAGACATCCGCAGCTCCTTCACAATCACCACCGCTCTCTTTGCCCCTCCGCCCCTCTTTGCCCATCCCCTCTTTCAGAACTTTTTCTTCTATTACAGACTTGGAAGTTTCCCTACCCTATAGACAATCACACCTGATATCCTTCCATTTGTCACCTCCCTTATGAACGCCTCCCTGTCTTCTGGCTGTTTTCCATCATCGTTCAAGAGGGCCCACATCACCCCGTTGCTGAAATAGCTCACCCTGGACCCCTCCATCATCCAGAATTACAGCCCGGTGTTTCTTATTCCATTTTTATCCAAAACAATTGAACGAGCTGCTTCTAACTAACTCTCTTCTTTCTTTTCCAAGAACAACCTGCTCGACCCCTGCCAGTCTGGCTTCTGATCTGGCCACTAGACAGGGACTGCACTCCTCTCTATTAGTGAATCACTTCATGCCGCACAAGCAGCCTCCCTCTCCGCTGTCCTGATTCTTCTCGACCTCTCTGCTGCCTTTGACACTGTGGATCACTCCATCCTCCTGTCCTCCTTGTCAGTAAAAGGGATCTGCGGCACATCCCTGAACTAGATCAAGTCCTACCTCTCTGGTCACTCTTTCCAGGTTGCCACAAGAGTTCCCCAGGGCTCAGTCCTTGGCCCGCTTCTTTTCTCCCTTTACATTAGATCCCTTGGCCCTGTTATTACTGCTCATGGTTTGTTCTATCACTGCTATGCTGATGACACCCAACTCTTTTTCTCATTCTCACCATCTGACAAAGTGGAAAAAGTGAAGGTCATACCAGTGGAGCCTCTGACCTCCTTTAAGCGCAGACTGAAGACAAGCTGCACCTCTCCCCACCCCTGCACTTTGTTCTACCTCACTCTGGATAAGAGCGTTTGCCAAATTCCAACAATGTAATCTAATTTCATGGATGTACCTGCCGACTCCGGTCACAAAGTCTCCCATATGTGGTCATTCCAGTTCTGCAAATGGAGCTGTAAATGGTCAGTCAACTATTGGTAGTCATGAAGGGCAGTTTGCCACTGGGACACTGTCATAGCCGCACTGCACATATAAGAGCTCTTACTGGAGCAAGATGGAATACAGCAAGAAACACTACAGGTTGAGTCTAGGACTATTTGTCTGCAGTGATACGTGGTTAATATGACAATTAATAGACCATTTCCTCAGTGTATGTGAGTGTATTTCACTGCTTCCGAGTAGTTGTGAAGCAGTCACTTTATAATTGCTTCTCAAGCAAGAATTTTGTTTATTGGACCATATAGTCCTGCTTGAAATTGTCAAAGCAGTACACTCTCTTCCATAACTTTTAAAACAGTCAGCCTACTGTTTAGTGCCTGGCCAAATCAATTTCAATATTTTTTTAAATTTGTATAGCCCTTTATAACAAAGAGGCTTTGTCACAAAGCAGCTTCAAAGAGAACCGTCCCCAAGAGTACACCAAGGGTAACAGTGGCAAGGATAACAGGAAGAAACCTTGAGCAGAATCTGATTCAGGGGTAACCCATCTGCCGCTGGTTGGCACCGGTTTGTTTTAAAAATGGTATTACATGGAAATGCCATTTATAATTATAGTGTGTAAATGTTCAATCCAAATTAATTAAGTCCAAGAAAAGATGGCTCCGGTCATGTAGAGAGATGGCAGGAACACCAATGGGTGCCACATCGTCATGTAAATTAAATAATCCTTTTCTGTGTTTTTCTGGTATGGAAATTGAGTTGTGAGCTGCAAGGTATAATTTCAGGTCCTAGATGTTTCAAGAATAATCCTCTTATCAAGGAACCTTACAAGAATCTCCTCAGAACATATCGAGCTATCTAAAATGTGTTTTTCATCCAGGCCATCGTCATCATAAATTATTAAGTGTTTTATAACTTACTCTGGTTCCTTAGTGGTGGAATGGCTTGCCTACCACCCCATTTCGACGCAGACTAAAAGCACACCTTTTCAAACTATATCGTAGTCCTCCCTCCTGATTTCCCCCCCCCCCCCCTTTCCAATATCCAACCCAAAAATGTTTTTTCATAAAAAAATAATTGCACTTACGATGACTGTTTTTTTGTTTAGTACAGCCTTTCATGTGTGTTTTACCAGTTATGGATTTGATGCTTTAACCTGTCGAAGAACCTATGCACTTGTAAATCACTTTGGATTAAATGCCAAATGACTAAAATGTCAATGTAAAATGTATATTTTGAAATAGTTCCCTAAATGTCTATAGTCTTTGCATATCAAGTTTTTACACTGACCCCCTACTGTACCTTCAAGAACCAAGCACCCCCTGTTGAAAACCCAGGATCAAGTAGAAAGTGTGTGAAATAATATCTACCTTAACCACCCAATGAAAGTCACTCATGTGACTGGGAAATACTGCTAAGCAAGTACGAAATTAAATGTGAATTTGTGAATGGTGCAAAACAAAGGTATTGACACCCCTATCTCTACCCCCTACCCCGTCACAAATGAACATCCACACATCAAGATTTACTTGCTTGTGATTTATTCCAGCTGGAATGATTCCCATACTTGGGTGAGTTTGCACAGACACCAGAACAAAGTCGCAAAAGTTAAAGGTATCGATGTTCAGATCAGATCATTCAGATCTAGCAGAGCTGTTGAAAAGAGGTAATGGGTAGAGCAGCCAATCAGGAGCCAGAGAAGGAATGTCTATCTCTTGGTTGGTTTTGTAGATGGTTCCACAGTTATGCGTTGGATTGTGGCATCTCCACCAAAGTATATGTATTTGTATTTCTTGTCACCCAGACGGTTGGGGAACTGCAACTTGTCGCCGTTCGCTAGATAAATGTCGAAAGTGTCAAAGTTGAAGACAATGGTCACCTGGGAAATAAAAGGAGAATGTAGGGAAGTTAAAATGAGGGATAGTGAGTGAAGGCAAGAATAATAAGTTACCAAGAATGTATCCATAGAATGCTGGCTACTGATTGTTGGATGAAGTTCCTAATCTTAATGTATTACATGAGAATTTCCTTTAGCAGTTACAGGTGCAGAGGACTTGATGAAGGCAACTCCAACTCAGTGTCTCCCTGTCCCAGGCCTCACCTCAAACTCCTTCCCTGCCTCGAAGGGGAAGTTTCCATCCCTCTGCTCTTCTTTCCAGGAGTTGCCCTCCTTCGAGTTCATGACTATGGTGCGGACGTCCCCATAAATGTTGAAGCGTGGGTTAAAGTGCAGCGCAATATTTTCCATGGAGCGGCCCACATTGATCATGAAACTGGGACAGAAACAGAGTAGGACAAGGGAGGGCAACCAATTAGACTGCCGAAAGTGAGTAGAGGGTTTCCTGGACATTTGTAACAAGACAGATGGATAATCATCCAACATAACTCTGGGACAACTTTCACTCTTTCTTGCCATTACTACCATGTCAGTTGTCATTTAGTTACCCGCAAGGTGATTTAGCAAGTAGTAACGGGGATCATCGAGAGAGAAGCTGTAATGACTCACCGAATCGGATCGGGTTTGATGACACCGCTGACCTTCAGTTCCATTCCATTACTGAAGGAAAGGTTTTTCAGTACCGGATACTGTTCATAACAGAGTAGAAGAAGCATTCAAATGTATCTGCATTCCATACACTGGCTCTATCTCATCTTATGGTCATGACAATAGAAAGTCATAGCATTCAAAATGAAATAAAGACTAAAATGATCTTCTCAGCACTACAACAGACCTGTGCAAAGAGTGTGCCCCCTCTACAAGTGCAGGCAGAGCTGAGAATTTGACTGAGGAACAGTTCACTATGTGATCTATTAAATCGAATGAATTTCTATATCATGTGCATCATCAACAGTTTTTTTCTTTTAGTTAGAAAATCATCTATACTTACACTCATCTTGGCAGTTCAGTTGCAGATTCTTCACAGTTGTAAGACGGTTGCAATGTGAAGTAAAGGTTTGATTCACGTTTTTATGTGCTTGTGAGGCAAGCCATGCCGAGCTGTAACCAATCAAATTGATGGATAATTGGCCTAAAGCAGTTGTGCGTGTATTACTTGTGACAGCACCAAATGAAGAATCAAATTCACATTCAAATGACAGCTTTAGTAATGAAAAAATCTGCTTTACATCTGAGCTTTTAATAACCAAAACTAAAAGTGCTCCGGCATATCATCTGACATTTCAAGAATATGTAGTATGGAGTAACAATATCAAAGATCCAGCTTTGACCAGCTTGAAGTACCAGCTTCCAACTGTTTCCAAACATAGCTTGAGTGTAACGTATAAATATCACACCTAGCAGAAATGTGTGATGAACTGAATAGTAAAATAAAACTTTTAAAGCCTTCGCTTAAACCCAATAGAGATGCTGGGCCAGGATCTGTAGTGAGCAGTTCATGCTCAAAAACCACCCAATTTGTCTGACTTGAAGCACTTGTGCACTTAGGCTAAAATTAATCCATGGGTGTTTGATAACTTTTTTCATGAAATAATTGTAAAAACGTTTTGTCATATGTCAAAGGTTTGAAATCATTCAGTGTGCCAAATATGCAGTAGAGGAAACCAGGGAGGGGAAAAAGGCACAGCATAAATGATTAGTAACATTTGTATTTTATTACACAAACAACACGTAACCCTTTAGAATTGTGGTATTTATGCTGTTGGATTCACATCATCCTGCAATTTGGTCCATTGCATGGAAATAATCATCCTCTAAAAGTCCACTTTCACCTCCTGAGTCACAACATGTAAGTGGCTTTGGATTAAAAGCGTCTGCTAATTGACTCAATTGTAAAGTATGGCTTGAATTGCCTCTCCCATTTGTTTTTAAGAGGCATGGTGAGGAAGTATTGCACTCTAGTGCAGCATATTCTCTGTGCTTTCATGTGTTTTCAGCAGGTGCCACTGCTGGTGGTGAAACCGATGTAATTTAGAGAAACGTAGGGGAGACCACGGCACAACCTGACGCTTTTAGGTTTTCTTTTAAGTTTCAAAATCATCCCACCACTCACATAGGACAAGCAGGTTACTAAAAGTAAGTGAAAACAAATATATCATTATTGTTCTGGTGAAACTGTTAAATTCCCATATGTCCCTCATTAGTTTGTGCCCCAGTGTCCCCTAAATGTTATTTTCAAGCAGAACTTGTGACTCAAATTTGTCCATCAATTCAATGAATTTGAGAGTCACAAGTCTCTGTATAATTTTAAAAAAATAATAATAATATGTTCAGAAATAAAATTTTATTTTAATGTTGTTTAGGAAAAAATCAGAAGGTGGGAAGAATGTAGGCCCCTCGTTCACACAGCGAGCAATTCCATCGACCAGTTACTGGAAGTCCATTCATTTTCCAAAAGCTGAGTGACAGACAGCGACACCCATGAAACTGGGCAACTGAGCAACTTTTTGCATCCATCACCTGCCAACACCAAATCGAGTTCTGAGTTTCCTATTTTTCCAATTTGATCCCATTTTGCAAATAATTGTTCCGCTCTGCTTCATTTATTGCAATAGAGGAGCAGCAACACTCTATGACAAATATGTGGCTTGTTGTTCTACCAAAATCATATTGATCCCCAAAACATGTTGAGTGTTATACTCCACTAGAGAGTTGGCTATTGCTAGAGCTTTTGAGTGAGGGAGATAGAGATGGCTAGCGTAGCTACCTGGCTAGCGTGAGAGATGGAGAGATTGTTAGCTAACTAGCTAGTGAGAGAGATATAGAGATCACTAGCTAGTTAGTAAGAGAGTACCAACCTAATACACCTGAGCGACCCATCAACTGTATCGCTGGTTGTGTGAATGGGGGGGTAAGAGTTGAGCATCTGGTTATAATTTGTACAGTGAGCTCCATAAATCTTGGGACAAAGCCATATGTTTTCTTGATTTGACTCTACTCCACAATTTTAGATTTGTAATCAAACAATTTACACGTGGTTAAAGTGCAGATGTTAATATTTCATTAAGGGGTATGTTTATACATGTTCACCATGTAGAAATTACAGCTCTTTGTATCTACAGTATGCAAAGTCCCCCCCCTTTCTAGCTTCTGGATTCTTCTGACCCTCTGTGCCAGCTAGTCCTTGGAGCTGATGTAGCTGCTCCCATAGGTGAGATGGTAATGTAAAATCCAAACACACAGACCTCAGGCACATTCTCACTCTTCTTCTTTTTTTTTTTTACAAAACGACAGGTCTCATATTCAAGAAGATATACAGTACACAAAGGAGCATAATCAGAAGGTTTCTTGCAATGTTGCAGATTCACACATAAATAAAGCAATCTCCACTCTATAACATCGTTAAATGTTGCCTTCGCTTTCAACATCAATTAGGTGACATTACCCAGTGTTTGGGGCTAGGACAAATTTGACGTTTAGTCATTATCCTAACCCGCTTATCCTGAACAGGGTTGCAGGGTTGCAGGGGGGCTGGAGCATATCCCAGCATACATTGAGCGAAAGGCAGGAATACACCCTGGACAGGTCGCCAGTCCATCGTAGGGTACACACACCATTCACTCACACACTCATACCTATGGGCAATTTAGACTCTCCAATCAGCCTAACCTGCATGTCTTTGAACTACGGGAGGAAACCGGAGTACCTGGAGGGAACCCACGCAGACACGGGGAGAACATGCACTCTCCGCACAGAGAGGCCCTGGCCGACGGGGATTCAAACCCAGGACCTCCTTGCTCCGTGTTACCCACTACACCAATCCGTGCTGCCACAAATTTGATTAAAATTTGATCATTTTGATAGATATTCTTAACCGCCTTGTTACACAACGCTTACGTGATATGCACACTTACATGAAGTGACAGTGGAGGTACATTTTTGTTCTTCAAAGATTAAATTTCCCCAATGTACCCTGAAAGTAAGATAAAACAAATTCAGCTTTGCATTTTTTTCTTTTCTGTCCCCATGGCTGTGAATGAATGCACATACAGTACAGTGACGGTGTCTTAGATAAGAGTCAAACAAATGAAGGCCAGTCTATTTGCCTCAGAGCGACCCAATTCACAGTCCACGAGAGTCAGCATTTGTGCTTCACACAAGCATCCGTATGCACGTGTATTTGCAAATCATATGCACGATGCAATTTGTGAAAGAAACCAGGGCAAGGGGGGGACATTAAAAAAAGTTAATTGTCTAAAATTTCATACACTGTGATGGTGAAGCTCCATTATATGCAAAAAAATCCAGATGCCAGCAGAGCACATAAAAATGTATCCAAATGAATGTGTCTCAGCATCCCCACCGGGGATGAAAATGAATGGCCAGAGGGAGGGACAGGAAAACGGGAGGAATTCCATCCCTCCCGGCAATTCACATCCTGATCACGTGTGTCTGTACACTACTGTTCAGAAGGGGGTTACCGTGTCTCTTTCTGCTTCTTCTGATTTCATATTTTATTCTCTCTGTAATCAAACAATTCATACGTGATCAAAGCACAGACAAAGAGCTTTTATTGACCCTCCTCATATATTTGGGGTCAATTTGACCCCATTCAGTGTGTATCCCTTAAAAAACAGATTTATTTATGAGTGAATGATTCTGGTGGCACATTCCCATACCTGTGGCAAACTTTCACTTATTGTTCCTCAAGGCCCGGACACACCAAACCGACGGTCGGCCGCGGAGCGCCGACAAAGATCGCCTCACGTCGATACACGTCGTTAATGTTGGCTGTGCCGAACACACCGCAATGACGGTCCGCCGACGGCCGAGTTGCACGTACGTTCTGCACCTGCATGAGAGGTAATAACTCTCCACACCAGCAGGTGGCGGTAGTCTGTATTTGTCTTTCAAAAAATGGAAACCGGAAGACCGGGGAATGCGTTTGCATTGCGTTGGACCTAGAAGCAGCCATTGTCTCGCTCACAACAAACATTTTGCAGCAATTTCCTTGTTCTCTCGCTATTTAGTAATACTAATCGAAAATTATGTCTGGTAGTGATAGTAACTTTGGAATGGCTTGCTTTCGTCACTTCCGTTTCTCTTCTCGTGCACTGATTCGCTAGCTGGACAGCCAGTCAGAGAGCTCTCTCTCATCGACGGCTCCGGGGGCTTCAACATGTTGAATCGGCGTCGGAGCCCTCCAAAACACGCCGACGGCGTGTCGGCGTGCGGGACACACCGGAAAGACTCGGCCGACAGGGCGCCTCCGACGTCCGACGCCCGACCGTCGGTTTGGTGTGTCCGGACCTTTAGGCTCTAATGAGATGTTTTTCACAAATTTTTCGTATTTATGGATAAAACACTAGTCACTACTAAACACTAGAGACAATAAGAAGGAAACACCCTATGTGTGAAATTTTTCTATGACAATATTTTTATGTTTATTTCAACTGTTACCTCAATTTGACCCCAAACGTAAAACCGGTCATAAAACCTTAACTGAATAGGAGGGGGGGGGGTGCAGTGGGTAGCACTGCCGCCTCACAGCAAGGAGGTCCTGGGTTCGAATCCCCGTCGGCCGGGGCCTCTCTGTGTGGAGTTTGCATGTTCTCCCTGTGTCTGCGTGGGTTTCCTCCGGGTACTCCGGTTTCCTCCCACAGTCCAAAGACATGCAGGTTAGGCTGATTGGAGAGTCTAAATTGCCCGTAGGTATGAGTGTGTGTGTGTGAGTGAATGCTGTGTGTGCCCTGTGATGGACTGGCGACCTGTCCAGGGTGTATTCCTGCCTTTCGCCCAATGTATGCTGGGATAGGCTCCAGCCCCCCTGCGACCCTGATCAGGATAAGCGGGTTCAGATAATGGATGGATGGATGGATGAATAGGAGGGTTAATGGGTATATACAAATATTAAAGACATGTAGTTGCCAAAGCCTATGCGTGGTGCTTTCACTTTATCCAGAGAAGGCTTTGGATCAGCTGGACTGGGGGTACTACTGGGAGGTTTTGGAACTCATGCGTTTGAGTCTGATTTAATTCATATGATTAACGTTCTGTATACCAGAACTTCTGCATGGTTCTCACAAATAACATCTGGTCTCCGCTCTTCCAGAGGCAGTTGTCCACTTTTTTTTGCTCTCTCTTTGGAGCCACTGGCACTCAATATCCATCACTGGCACTCAATATCCATCAAGCCGATAAGTGTTTACAATATTCAACATAAAATATAATTGCAGGCTGATGACGTCCTGTTATTTGTTACTGATTGTCACGTTTCAGGTCTGTCTCGCCATGTTTTATGTTTATTTATGTGTACTTATGCAGTCTTAGTCACGTAGTGTCTTATCATGTATTATGTTGTCTAGGTTCGTCATGTTGTTTAGTTATGTTTCGTTACGATTTATTTTCTTGTCATGTTTAGTTATGTCTCGTTACGATTTATTTTCTTGTCATGTCTAGTTATGTTTTCGTACGATTATATTACCTGGTTATGTTGAGTGATTATCGTCTTAGTTTCGCTTTGTGTTATGTGTTGATGCATGTTTATTGTTACGTTAATTTTACATGTTTTTCCGCAAACCTTGCGTTCCGCCTTTTCTCTCTCTCTCTCTCTCTCTCTCTCTCTCTCTTTCTGTCATTCACTCCCTAAGTGTTTCCATTTGTCTATTTACTAAAACTACTAAGGCTAGATCAGGATTGGGTAGAGACTAACAAACTAATCATGTGTTCATGTTACCTTACGTTTCTCGTGCATGTCATTTACTAATTTACTAATGCTAGGGCAGGATAGGTTTATTACTAACGATTACTAATCTCCTTGTTAAACTTGTCATCCATCGCACCTGTTTTCCATTTCCTTGCTACGCTCTAACTAATTGTCTGCACCTGTCTACACCCGCATTTATAGCCCAGTCGCGCTACTGTTCACTGCGAAATTGTCTGCCTCTAGTCTAACTACGCAACGCTTGACCATTACTACTGTTTGTTTACACGTTACGATCCAAGCCTGTTATCGACCATCGTCCATTGATTTCTGTTTTGTTGACCACCGTTTGTTTTTTGACTACGTCCTCGCCTACCGTTTTTGTACTTTTGCCCCGCTGATTGTTTCATGGTTTCGACTCCCGCTTCGCCCACGACTACGCCTCTGCCTGCCGTCCGCCTGTTCATCTGCCCCGCTGACTGCTCTCCTGCTACCGGACCTCCCTGCACGTCTACCGACTACGAGATTGCCTCTTCCCTCGGCACCGTGCTTTTTGTTTGTTTTATATTTGTTTGGCTGGATCTTCGTGTATGGACTTTGCTTGTGTTGACTACGCTCCTGGGATTCGTCCCGAATAAAGCCCTAACGGGACTTTATTTAACTATTGTTTCTGAGTCGTGCATTTTGGGTCCAACCCCCACGCACCCCTCTCACTGATGTTACCATATACAACATATTCAATCCACTTTTAATGAGTTTAGTGTCATATCAGGATACAAAATAAACTGCTCAAAATCTTCAATGATGTCACTCCTATTTTTTAAGACTTTAAATATCTTGGTGTTCATATCCATCCCTCACTCCATTTGATTGTCTTAAACACTTTTCAAAACATTTTTAAACAATTATGCGTTGATCTCAAGAAATGATCCCATCTTCCAAGCTCTCTACGCAGAAATGGGCATTCTTCCATGTGTAAGTTTTTTTGGAAAGGCAATATAATCACCAATAAATATGATTGTGAGATGAGCCAATCACGTGTACTGTAGTGGGAGCTGAGCCAATCACATGTGAGAGAGACTCAAATAAAAAGATTACTTGAACACATGTTATTCTGTTGAATGAACAACAGAACTAAGGTAAATCAGCAAGAGTTTTCTCCATGCCCCAATTAATTGACTTAAAATGAAAGGCAGAGTATGCCTGTGAAGGCTGCTGGATTGTAGGATGCTTTTTAACGGTGGCCAACAGTGCCAAAAGAAGTAAAGATTAATGAATTGATTTTGTACAGTATGCAGTACACAAATATCTTCTGAATAAACATGGTTGTTATGTATAAACATTGTTTCTAGATATTTACTACTGTTCAGCCTGGTGTACCATGGTTGTATACCTCCCAAGTTGTCAATGTGGATTCAAAGGATATGACCCGAGTCATGTCTGCATGAACACAGGGACACCACTCGGGTGCACTCTATTATCCTTGTTTTGTACACTGCACACTAGCTCTGCCAGTGAGGCCTGTCACATGATTGAATAAGCAGATGATACTCATGTGACAGCGCTCATCTCTCAGGTTGATGAAGCCCCTACAGACTGCAGGTACGCAATTTGGCCACAAGGTGGAGAAAAACCTTTCTCAGATTCAAAAACTATTTACAGCCCTGAAAACTGGAAATGAGAATGCTGAGAAAAACCTGAGAGTTACATTACATTACTGGCATTTGGCAGACGCTCTCATCCAGAGCGACATACAGTTGATTAGACTAAGCAGGAGACAATCCTCCCCTGGCGCAATGCAGGGTTAAGGGCCTTGCTCAAGGGCCCAACAACGGCTGTGCTGATCTTACTGCGGCTACACTGGGGATCGAACCGAGTCCCTGTGATTTACCTTAACCACTACGCTACAGGCTGCCCCATCTTTTCACCGGCCTTTGTTTTACTTGTTTGTTTTTTTAATGTCCAGAGCCTGGTTTGCTGAAACTCCCCTGAGTGACGGGTAAAAGCTTGATGCCTCTCCCAGTGCTTTTCATGACATTTAAAAAAAAGACATACTAAAAATGTAATTAGCATTACCAGTGTCTACTTTCTACAGAAAATAAGAGCTGTAAGTAAGTAGACTGGGACATTGTGCATTTTTATTGCAGTGTTTGGTAAAAACAGTTTTAACATTCTGTTGCATTTCCTGGCTGAATGGCCACTCAATCATGGAGCTCAGCAGACTCCTGTGCTTCTTAAAATGGCGGTTTTGCCATTTCTATCCTGCCATTTTCTTAACCCGCTTATCCTGAACAGGGTCACAGGGGGGCTGGAGCCTATCCCAGCATACATTTTGCGAAAGGCAGGAATACACCCTGGACAGGTCGCCAGTCCATCGCAGGGCACACACACCACTCACTCGCATACTCATACCCACGGGAAATTTAGACTCTCCAATCAGCCTAACCTGCATGTCTTTGGACTGTGGGAGGAAACCGGAGTACCCGGAGGAAACCCACGCAAACACGGGGAGAAGCAAACTCCACACAGAGAGGCCCCGGCCGACCAGGATCCAAACCCAGGACCTGAGGCGGCGGTGCTTTTTAGACTTCTACTGCTGTAGCCTATCCACTCAGAGTTATGATGCGCTGTCCTAATGAAAACATTTTATCCTAAATAAATGTCTAAACATTATCCTAATCATTAAAAAGTGTGAAATGATGGCTATTTAAGATGATACAACCCTCTTCTTATTGTAATATTCCTGTAAAACAAGAAGTGAAATACTATTTACGAGTCAAAAGACCAAAAAATTGGAGATGTCCGCTTAACTTTAATAACATTGTTAAAACACAAAAGAAGCTAAACCAGTGATGGAAGAGGGAACGTTCTTTTAGAGGCAGGGTTTTGATTGCGAAAGCCATCAAGAGTAATTTATTCTGCTGTATCAGTCCACTTTGACACTGACACAAACAAAATTATTGATACGATGCTTTTGGATTTTATCTGGAAAAACCATACCCATTGTCAGAAATAATATAAAACATAATGCTTTCAAAAATGGAATTGTAATCAGAAAAAAGCAAAAAAAGACAAACTTTTGACTGGTAGTGTAATATAAAAATATAATATTTTCCTGAGGTTCCCTTTGTCAACAATAGAGGAGATCATCAAAGGGGCAGTAAATACATTTTATTTGAATTTGATAATATTTTATATTATAGTTGCTCCCAGTGGGGGGTGCTGTTGCCCCATAGTTCAGGGCCAGATCCCAGTGTTCTCCTGTAGGTTCACATGCAGGGCAACGCAGAGTCTATGAAGCAAATACACCAAGAGTTTTAAGATGTCTAATTTTCTTTGGTCATGCTAATGATTAATATGAAATAACCCAAAACGGTCCCAATTCTGGAACACAAACTGAAGTAAGAAGAGTTGATCCGGGTTTTACTCCACACAGTTATCCAGTTAAGTCTATAATCCTGCTTTGTGATACAGTACCCTGTTTTTCTTGAGCTAACTTGAGCTAACACCCTTTCAGCTGAACCAAACACTGGTGTGTAATAATGCAAACGACCCATGGGTTCAGGTGAGATGATAGAAAGTTCACCTGTTCTTTCATTTCATTGGCGCCCTTTCCATTTCATATAATGACGGTTAAAACTTCAGCACTCGTCTTGCTGGTGCACAACGCTCTTTGCAGACTGCAAAGTGAAATATTGGGCCTTATACAAGAACCAATCTTATGAACAGATTTGTTCTTAAATCTCTTAAAATTTGCCACATTCACCGGCTTTCTGTTATTTTGAAAATGTTCTTAGGTAGGAGAATAAGGTAGAATCTACGAGTGGTCCCAACCTGGCATACGAGTTATGTAAATAAGAGCCTTGCTGTGCACGTCAGCGTGGCTCGCCTGGCACACAGAACTCGGATGAAACTTTCAAACTAGGAGTCACAGATCAAATATGAATCAAGATTCAGCAACTGCATTGCTTATTTCTTGGCTAAAAATGTTTTCAGAAACATATTTCAGTAGATTGTTCAGGAGAAAAAAGACAGTTTATGAAAGGTCCACCATATTATTAGGTTTGGCCAAAAACAAAGGAATCCCAGAGGTGTCCAATCTTATCCTGAAAGGGCCAGCATGGGTGCAGGTTTTTGTTTTAGTCCAGCAGTAACACACCTGATTATACTAATGAACTAATCATGGTCTTTAATCAAGACCTTGATGTGTAGAATCAGCTGTCTTAGTCGTGTGCTAAAACAACAACCTGCACACACCAGCCCTACCAAAAAAATATCAAATAATGATCATCCAAGATATCCAATGAGTTCAGGAAAATCACAGTGTTACAAGGTAGGGGACAGCAGGGCAGACTGTCACACTTTTAATTCTCTTACATTCCTTGGGCATAGAGTGCATCCGGAAAGTATTCACAGCGCTTCACTTTTCCCACATTTTGTTATGTTACAGCCTTATTCCAAAATGGAATAAATTCATTTTTTTCCTCAAAATTCTACACACAACACCCCATAATGACAACATGAAAGAAGTTTTTTTGAAATTTGTGGGAAAAGTGAAGCGCTGTGAATACTTTCCGGATGCACTGTAATACATCACCATGTGGGGTAAGTTGTTGCATTGGATTGTTCAACAGATAACACAACCAACGAACCAACGAACCAAAGAACACACTACCTTTTGCCAGGCCTTGGGTACTTGCGACTCAGCTAAAAGCCTGTCTTGGGTAGTCCAGGCGTATGTCTTCATGCAGAAGAACCAGTAATAATCTTCATTTTGCCTGAAACTGAAGTGTGCCAGGTTCCTGGAGTGGTTTTCGTCATTACATCACATTACATTGTTGGCATTTGGCAGACGCTCTTATCCAGAGCGACGTACAGTTGATTAGACTAAGCAGGAGACAATCCTCCCCTGGAGCTGTGCAGGGTTAAGGGCCTTGCTCAAGGGTCCAACAACGGCTGTGCTGATCTTACTGTGGCTACACTGGGGATCGAACCGAGTCCCTGTCATTTACCTTAACCACTATGCTACAGGCTGCCCCATCTTTTCACCGGCCTTTGTTTTACTTGTTTGTTTTTTAATGTCCAGAGCCTGGTTTGCTGAAACTCCCCTGAGTGACGGGTAAAAGCTTGACGCATCCAACTTGACCCCTCTCCCAGTGCTTTTCATGACATTTTTACTTTATTGTATTTCATTTCTCAGGGAAGATGCGCACGTGAATCGGGCGTGCTCGCGACCCGTCATTCTGCGTTCTGAATGATATCTGGCATAATCCAAACAGGGACAAAACCACGTGATCAGATGGCGTAGCCCAAAGATCGTCAGTGCGGGGGATGTTGCCGGTCAGGGAGAGCTCCCTGGCCTCAAAGCTCAGAGGCGCCGGAGCAGCCAGGCCGGGCCCAGCGCTCACAGAGTTTCTCCAGGTGGGGAGAGGTTGTCCCGCGGTGGGGGGGGGGGGGGGGGGGGGGGGCATTCGCGGTGTTTGGCAGGGGACAGATCCAGGCCGACGATTTGAGTTGTGTATGATAACTAAAAGGTCCTCCGATAGAGGCAGAGGGCTCAGGTTTTGGTCCACTTCCAAAAGCGTGGGCCTGCTTTCTGGAAAAGAAATCTCTGGAGAGAACTGTTATTTTGACCCAACTGCCGGACACAGCCGGTCAAGGATGGGGAGGGGGGTTGTGGGGTAAGACTGCCTTTTCCAAAACACATGGGAACAGAAGACATTTCTGTGTTACTCATTAAACAAGCCATCGGACGGATGCGCAAATAACTGTCACACAACTGTCATTATGGATAGATAGATAGATAAATAAATAAATAAATAAATAAATAGATAGATAGATGAATAAATATCCAGGGCTAATGTGTTTTGACAGGCATGGTGCATTGGCTCACCTGACCTGACTCATTTAATTGCACGTTAAATATTCATGAAAACAACGGTTGTGGAAAAAGCTGGTGGAAAGAGCTTAATGGAGAGAATGAAGGGCTCTCAAGGTGCACAGAGAAACGTCTCTGCGAGGATGAATCACATGAAAAGATTAAAAAATGCACATGACACACAAAAAACAAGACAAATGACATTTTGACATTTTTCAGACTAATCACTCAATAGACCTCCCCTCTCTCTAAAGTAACAACAATCATCATATGCTCAAAGTCACTTAAATCACATAACTTCCCCATTCTGATGTTTGGTCTGAACAACAATTGAACCTCTTGACCATGTCTGTATGCTGCATTGAGTTGCTGCAAACATAATGCTCTATCAGCTAGCAATGAATCCAGACAAAGTCCAGCCATTTCGGGTGGTTAAACAAAATAAATACTTGAACATGAAATAAACAAATGATTTACCGTACTTGCCACATCTGTGATGGGGACAAACGGATCCAGACTGCTGCTATCATTATAATCGCAGTTGAACACCTATGACTGGTAGCCTCCGCTCTAGCAAAGGCTCTCTGGGCTTCTGGGAATAGCATATCTATGGCCCAGGGGGGAAAATAAGTGTGACCTGCCAGTGTTTCTGGCAGCAGCCAATCAGTCTGGCAAAAATACATTAACCAAAAGAGAAAACACGCCCCTCCAATTGAATCCCTTGTGGGCGCAGTCGAAGTGCGCCCCACGGCCGACTGATAGATATGAGAAAAAAAAGGAAGAAAACTCACTTTAAATATTATCTATTTATAGGCACGTTTTTCTGTCCAGTAAACCGGTGATTTTGCAGACAGAAAAGCCAATGTTAGATATTAAATATTTTTATTTCAAAAAATAAATATATATTTGTTTTATTTTTTACTCACTGACAGCTTGATGTGGCCGTCCCTGGTGTGTATGACTGTCTTTTGTACGATTGTGTTTTTATGATTGTGTTTCGTATGATTGTGTTTTTATGATTAGGTTTTGTTTTTAACATGTTTTGTTGAAAATTGTCAGGGATCTACAAGAGCATTTTCTGAAAACTGCCAGGCCGATGTTAGCACTGGTGACAGTCAGGAGAAGATGGCTTTAGTACTTTTCCTGCAGGGTGACTAAGGTTTGCCTCAGAGTTCCAGATTGAGAACACGTTCGGATGAGCAGGAAGAGCCATGAGACGGTTTCATTTCCACTTCAGTCCCGGAAGATTTCCACAAACAAGCTGTCAATCTGCCTCACACCCACTCTCTCACTCTCTCTCTCTCTCTTTCACTCTCACACACTCTCTTTCCCACACACACACTCTCTCGCACTCACACAAACTCACACGCACTGTTTCTCACACACACACACACACACTCTCTCACACCCTTTCTTTTTCTCCCTTGGTCTCACACCCACTCTCTCACTCTCACGCACACACACTCTCTCTCACTCTCACACACACTCTCTCACACACACACACTCACTCTCACGCTCACACACACGCTCACATGCACATTCTCTCTCACTCTTTCTCACACACTCTCACACACACACTCTCTCACACATTATCTCACACACACTCTCTTTCACACACACACACACACACACACACACTCTCTCTCTCTCTCTCTCTCTCTCCCTCTTTCTCAGATCTAGCAAAGTCCCAGTTTCCCTCTCTACTGCCTGAGACCTTGGTCCTCTCTCTATCCCTTCATCATTCTGAATGAATGGATGACAGAATTCACTGAGGAAGCATAATTCCTGTGAACTGAGGCGTTGAGTTATCCGAAGACCCGAGTAACCCAGCAGACTATTTTATAAAGCCCAGCCCCTTTCAAGGAAATGAGTCTCGTTAAACTGTGAGGATCCAAAAAATATTTCTTCATTTTCCTCTAAATTGCCTCAGTTTTTATTACCTCTGGATAATGTCCACTGTGAATCATCCTCTTTGTAAACAGAACTGTACACAACCAAACATTGAATTGTTAATTGAACGCAACAGTAATAACAGTAACAGTAAACAGTAAAACTGGCTGGAAAATAAGGACACTTTGTGAATACTGTATGTTGTGTTGCAGCCTGACCAGTTCCGTTAAACATTCTTCAGGACCTGCTTGTTCGTTCTCAGATTTCTCGCATCTGTAGAGGCAGATTTCAATATATTTTGGACACAGATCTGATTGCTTGACGGCTTTACAGACCGGGTCAATAACCGAGTACCTTCTGTGGGCTGGATCAGGGGGGAGACACCTGCTTCGCCCAGGGACAATGACAGGGACAAATCCCCATATTTGCTCCAGATATAGGGTCTCTCACGTGTCACAGCGCTATTTCAGGGTGCGACACGTCGCCCGGCTGCATGTCACGCGTCTCCAGGCCCCTGGGAATCCAATTCCTCACCTTATTAAAACACCTTATGTTAATAACCGAGGGGAGAAACTGCTTATACCCTTGTGTTGTCTTAAGGGTCAAAAATGATCTTTTTTTCAACTGGAAATTTGTGATGAGTGACAGGTTGTTTCTTCAGGCAAAATAGATTTGAAAAGTAGAAATTCAATTAAGCTGCTTGATTTTAGGGGTTTAGTCAAAGCGGGTCATTTTTGACAAGGGGGGTATA
The DNA here is from genome assembly GCF_963514075.1 of Conger conger. Taxonomy (NCBI): domain Eukaryota; kingdom Metazoa; phylum Chordata; class Actinopteri; order Anguilliformes; family Congridae; genus Conger; species Conger conger. Next base: position 75,060,668 of record NC_083761.1, read on the forward strand.
CAGAAGGTTAAGACTACACAAGGGTTAAAACACTAGCTTTTAAAATGTTCCTTTTAGCCTATAATTACACGTACAGAAGTCACAAACGACACGTTACATGAACAAATCATTTTAACAGTCATTGTAATGTACGCAACACATCCTGAGATGTATTATCCTAATATATTTTCATTATTAGAGATTTTGAGGTTGGAGGGGGCGGTCAACTCTTAGGGCTTGTGGTATCCTGGATTTGAGAGACTTCGCTTCAGACATTGCAGGTGAAATATTACTGTCGTGCTCAGGAAATGGATACAGGAAGCAACAAAATAAATAATGGATTAATTTAAGCGTTGCGTTGCGCCCGGGGAAGTGGGTCTGAATAAATAATGAACGACACTGTGTCGTGTCTGGGAAAAACACGACAGCGATCATTATAACACTCCCTCAGCTACAGTGTACAGGCTACAGTAAGAGGCTGAAAACACCGCTGACTCATATGTAGGCTATTCGTGGAAACATACGCAGTGTGCGTTTAGCGTGGCAATCATTTTTCACGTTCTATGCATCCTGTATATTTTATATTTAAGGACTGGAGTGGAAATTAAGAGTTAGATCATTCCAAGCTAATAATCGAAGCACAACTGAAACCTGAATTTTCATCACTTTAGTCAAACATTTGTGAATCAGATCTGATGCAATAAGTTATGAATACGTTATAACAGAAAATCAATAATTGAGAAGCAAGGGTCCCATCTTTGATTAAATATAGTCTACTGATCTCTTTGAGGATCATATAGCCCATCTGTCATTGCAGTGAGTTACCAAGTCTAATGTTAATGAAGATCTCTATGTTAAAATGCAGAGCCACCTCTCTCTATGTGAGGGGGTCCCCAGCCCTGGGCTTTGAACAGAAACACTGTTCTGCTTGTGTCTGTTTTCACTCCCATATTATACAGCCTGTTAAAACCAAAGGAACCTTGTCCTCGGGAGAACATGGAGAATAGTCACATGACCTCTCCACTTCCTCTGTGCCATTTTAGGTAACTATGCAACCATGAAGAGTGAGGGGGGCGGACTGCATGACAGCATGTTTAGGCACTGTTCCAGTCCAAAGCAAACAAATGAGCATCTAAACTTTCCCGTCAGAGGGCAGCCCTCCATGTTAGTCAGCAGAGCTGCAGCAGGTGAAAAGAGTTGACCCTTTAAAGTTTGGCATCACAGAAGATGTGACCAGAATGTTCTTTACTGAGCATGTGTCACAACCACTACTGGTAAATGAAAGCAATGGAGTCCTTGGGGGGAAAAACACATTCCAAATAACTTTAAATTAATCTTCGAAGGGTTAACTGAGCAGATTAATAGAAAAACAGGTTCCTGTATGTAGGCCATGGGCTCATTCCAATCCTTTATTTTTCTCCTCCTTTTCCTTTTTATTTCTCCATGTCTTGCCCCTGACTCCACCCATCAGGAGAGGCTCGACAAAGAAGAGAAGACAGAGAAGACAGAGAAATCTAGAAAACGTGGATTAGGCGAACGGAACGCCCTCGTCAGTCTGAAGCCACGTCAGTTACAGACGTGGTAGACGCACGCGTGGCAGATGGATCCACAGGTTGATCATTCATACGTCAGGCTTTCCTAAAAAATTCTTACACAAAGGATGGATCGATGTTTTCTTGCTCAAATGACAGATCGGGAGTTCCTAAACTTCTGCTTATAGCTCCGAGACGGAACATTTACTGGGTTGGAATGTCCTTAAAGACGGCAGACCTCGATCGATTTCCGGATCAGGAGCGGGGGAAAGGAAAAGGGTGGAGAAAAGTGTAACCTAGGTTAATATCACCTTAAACAAGTTGTAAAAGTGCCTTTTTACTTTGAGTACTGTTCCTTTAAAAAGTGCAGCGGTAATAGCCAATCAGTGTAACTATAGCTCCGTTTTCTAGACTGAATAGTAGCTAATAAGACGAGCAGCAGGGAGTTGCAGCGAGTGAGAAAAAAAATATATAAGTAAAATATAAACCCTTATTTTCCCAATTTTGGAGAATTTTGTGTTCATCTTTTATCTACTTTGCTAGGTTAGGCGGCACTGATGGTGCAGTGGGTAGCACTGCCGCCTCACAGCAAGGAGGTCCTGGGTTCGAATCCCCGTTGGCCGGGGCCTCTCTGTGTGGAGTTTGCATGTTCTCCCTGTGTTTGCGTGGGTTTCCTCCGGGTACTCCAGCTTCCTCCCACAGTCCAAAGACATGCACGTTAGGCTGATTGGAGAGTCTAAATTGCTCATAGGTATGTGTGTGAGTGAATGGTGTGTGTGCCCTGCGATGGACTGGCGACCTGTCCAGGGTGTATTCCTGCCTTTCGCCCAATGTATGCTGGGATAGGCTCCAGCCCCCCTGCGATCCTGTTAATGGTTTATATTATTTTTATTTGAGTTTAACAAGGATTTGGCCAAGTTTTTTAGTGGTAAAGATCGCTTGGTGTTTGCACACCGAAGCTGGAAATTGCTTTGGATAGACGTCCGTTTCTGCAAGACCGACCTACACTCCAAAGATAAGGACATTGATTCATGCACCTGGATCGTGGAAGGACGGAACCTTCCATATTTTGTTGCTAACCGCAATGGAATTTAATCAGACTTGTAAAGGATTCAACAAAGGGACTGAAAATTGATTTTTTTTATATTAATCTGTGGAATTTTGAGTTTGTGTTTTGATTCTGTAACTACTTGTATTTTATTTCCCCATTTATTTTGTGCCGAATTGGTAATGCAAAAAGGGATTGTGTTCTGTACATTATAAACTTAGCTTATGTACTGGTTAAGTAAACAAATGAGAAAGTAGAACTAAAGTAGAACTAAATAGGCCTAACTGAGATAAAGCGAGAACTAAAGTCTGAGTTAGCTCAAAGAGAAATGAGAAGCTAATAACAATTTAAAGATTTCCTTTTGAACCAAATAGTTTTAAATCAAACTTGACTGAGGTGAAATATGGAGAAATGCTCATAACATAAAATTAGGTTTTATGTTGGATGGTTTCAAGCGAGTGTGTGTGTGTGCATGAAATATGAGATTTGGTACCAACTTATGCGTATGTCTACTACTAACTGTTCTATATAAATAAGCCGGCTGTTCAAACTTATCCCTTAAGCTGTGGTCTGTTATTCCTCTAGTTATTCATCTAGTTATAAACTGCTCATCCGAACCTAGACTCTGGTCCTAGCTATCTGTAAATACTTACAGTGCTACAAAAGCAAGTGTTTGGCATGAGCCCCGTGATTCTCAAACGGTCGCCAGCACATCAACGTGTCACTGATTGGCTGGAGAGTCTGTGCCGTCTCCCATTGGAAGCCAGTAACGGAAACCCCACAGCAGATGGCGAGAGGCTGGATGTAAACCCACACAGAGCAGCTAGGCCAATCACAACAGGCACAAGGAGGAAGAAGCGTAAGATTGACGACTGAAACGGATATGATTAATAAACATAGCACTCGAAGCCTAAAGGTTATGCTAAACGGTAGGAAAGGGGGACCATGGCTTCGTTTATTATTGTTAGATAGACAATACTGTGCAAAAGTCAAAGACCACCCTTTCCTTTACTCAATTTCCAGTGAAATCAGCCATTCCATGCAATTATTTATCAGTGTCAGGCAATAATAGAGGGAACAGACACTGCTCTTCCTCATTCACATAAATGACCTTGACATGCACTCAGTGATCACTTTATTAGGTAGACCTGCAGACCAGCTTGTTAATGCAAATATTTAATCAGCCAACCATCTGGCAGCAACTAAATGCATAAAAGCATGCAGGCGTGGTCAAGATGTTCAGCTGTTTTTCAGACCAAATGTCAGCAGGGGGAAGAAATATGATCTAAGTGACTTTGACCGTGGAATTATTGTTGGTACCAGACAGAGGATTGAGTATCTCAAAAACTGCTGATCTCCTGGGATTTTCACGCACAACAGTCTCTAGAGTTGTCAGGGAGTGGTGCAAAAAACTAAAAACATCCAGTGAACTGCAGTTCTGAGGACAGAAAAGCATTGTTAATGAGAGTGGTCGAAGCTGAAAGGAAGGTAACCATAACGCAAATAAGCACACATTACAACAGTGGTATGCAGAAGAGCATCTCTGAACACACAATGCATCAAACCTCTAAGTGCATAGTTTACAGCAGCAGAATACATAATAAGTCTAAAAGTTTGATAAATACCTAATACAGTGTTCACTGAGTATATATATATAATAGAAAATTACAGAAAAGCCTCCACCTATATCAAATCTCTCAGTGTCTGCCCACACTGTTTTCACACACCCTCACATTACCTCAAGTCTCCCATCCTTCCAATTAACAAATGAGTCACAGCTGTGTCCTTCCAGCGAAAGTTTCCGCTTAATTTCTGCTTCTCTCCTTTAATTCCGTCTCAATAAAACACAGTTATGTGAGTTTTTTCATCACAAAGTGGTTCTTGAGTTTAGTCGCTTGGCTTTGTTCACTCATACAGCGAAATGGGAGTCTGAAGGTGTTAAATTTAATCTGACCCCGATGGTGTTTGTCCTTAACTTTGAGGTTATTTGGGTTGGTTTTTTTTTTTGTGTCCCCGATTCCGGCGAAGACGTATGAAAAACACGTGACGAGGCGTAAGATGGTCGCTGGGCTGTGAAGGCGCACATAGGCCATTGCGCAGTTATGAAGAACCCCGCCCTTATTCTAACGCCGCACGCAAGGAGACGTACGTAACTGGCAGCGGAAAGGTCATATTTCTGCTCCCGCCGGGAGACAGGAAATGGAAAACAGGTGGTTGCCAAGGGTAACAGATCCTTCACGGTTAGTGTATGCCATGGGGCCGGAACACTGCTGATCCAGAATGCAAAGCCCAAACATTTCCCATAGTAATAATAATAATAATAATAATAATAATAATAATAATATACCATACTAACTATTATCATCCTCCATGATAAGTATTATATATATATATAACTCTAAAATCTTATTGGTGTACAAACTCTTACAGTATATTCATAAATCTCTATTTTTCAACTGCTTGTGTGGGCCACTGTTGCCGTACAGTATGAGTGTGTGAAAAGCTGCCATATTTACAGCAGGAGTGGTAACAGTGGGATCTCTGCTAAGAGAGAGAGAGAGAGAGAGAGAGAGGTGTGAGAGAGCGATAGAGGAGGAAAGAGAGAGAAGGGGCATGGGAGAGGGGGGGAGAGAGAAGAGAGAGAAGAGAGAGAAGGAGAGTGAGCGAGAAATTAACAGAAAGAGAGGGGGGAGAAACCATGCTAAGGTTAGTAAACTGATCCATTAACCATGATTGAAAGTAAACACATTAATATAAATACATCAAACCAATTAGAGTGAGGCCAGAGCAGGGCCAGGATAACTGACTCCGGGAAATACTGTGAGAGGAGAGAGGGGGGCTGGTGAGCCAAGCACGGTACTGACTGACAGGGCAGCGAAGGACATTAGCATTAGACGGGAGGGCAGAGTCTCTCATCCATGAGCGCCAATGCAGCCTGCATTTGAAAAAAGAATCCCTTCATACAGCTGAATATGTACTGAGGCAGTTCAGGCTAAACAGTAAATGCCACTGTATTTATATAGCGCTTTTATCCAAAGCGTTTTAAAATGAATGACTCTCATTCACCCATTCACACAGATACCAGCGGCGATAGGCTGCCATGCCAGTCTCTCTTTCGTGAAACCTCTCCCATCCCTTCATCAGACCTGGATTACTATGTGCTAACACATATTGTCAGCAATATAAATTAAAAAATATATATTTTCATACAGTTATACACATTGGCAATCTCATAGGTCTTTGGGATCTGTCAACTTCAAGTCTGCCGTGAAGGTGTGGGTATGGGAGGAGGATAGAATAAGCTATGAACACATTATGAGAACAGGCCAGTCAGTCCATCTCGAACATGAGATAACATCCTGATATCTGTGTGAAATATCATCTTTCCTGATCTTCAGTCAGAACCCAACATGAAATACGCTGAAAGGAGACAGTGTGGGAAAGAAAAAGAGATCTGATGACTTGAAACATCAACCATCAGGGAATATGCAACAGAGTAAAGCATTAATAGGGTGGACTGGAGGGATGGATGAATGGTTACAAAACCTAAAAAAATTATTTTCTTTTCTGAACTCATATTTGCTCATCTTTGCTTTTCACTCTTTACCAAGAAAAACATTTTCCTTTCCACCGCATATTCTCTCTCCCTCTCACTCCCCTCCCTCAGTTTCTGCTCAAATCGAATACGGTCCTTTGAAAGCCCGTCTTTTATTGTTCGACTGCAATTTATTTTTCACTCTGAAAGAAGACGAGGTGAAATCTGCTTTTCCTTGAAAAGCAACGGGGAGGACGTAAGCCAGCTCAGCCCAGACGGTTTCTGTCTGCTGAGTTTCTCCCGCAGTCTGTCTGTCTGTAGTCCGAGGGAAAAACTTTCACAGTTCTGGGTGCTCAGGCTAAGGCCAAAAGAAGCATATTTCAGTTGTACAGAATGGCGCACGGCCGAGGAATCGGGTGGCCCTAAACATGAAGTCACTGGAGGCAGCCGATCGTGGACTGTGGTGGTGTGTGTGCGTGTGTGTGTGTGTGTGTGTGTCTGTGTGTGTGTGTGGGGGGGGGGGGGGGTCTCACTCTAATTGGTGTGATGTATTTATTTATAAATGTGTTTACTTTCAACCATGGTTAATGGATCTCTCCCCACTCTCTCCCCTGCCAATATTGGCAATATAAGGAAGACATTTGTGCCCTAGATACAGCAGAATTAAATATAAAAAACCTGTATATACCAAGCAAAATCCACTCAGTGAGCACTTTATTAGGTATATATATATTTTTTTACTTATTAAATGTGTGGTTATTTTTGTTACTGTCACCTTCCTGTCAGCTTCAATCAGTCTAGCCCTTCTCCTCTGACTTCTCTCGTAAACAAAGCATTTCTGTCTGCAGAACTGCTATTCACTGGATGTCGTTTGATATTCAAACCACCCTATCAGGCACCAACCGTTCCTGTCATTCCTCGGTCAAAGTCACTTAGATCACATTTCTTCCCCATTCTGACATTTGGTCTGAAAAACAGCTCAATCTCTTGACCATGTCTGCATGTTTTTATGCCATTTGTTGCTGCCACAGGATTGGCTGATGAAATATTCGCATGAACCTAATACAGTGCTCACTGAGTGTATATATGCAGTATATAAATATTGATTGGAGGGGAACGGAAAAATTTACATTTGATTGACATACACACACATGGGTACATGATGGCATAAAAATCTGGAGGGAAAAAAAAAAAACCTTTGGTGTGAATATACACACAATTTTACAATTTCATATATTTTTTGGAATATATACTACAAGACTTGTTTGTATGGTTATAAAGAATTGACTACATCGAGTTCAGCTTTTGTGTGGCCCAGCAGTGGTTGTCATCATAAATAAGCGCAGAGACCTGCATACTACATTTATGCCACAGCTGTCTCTGCGTATGGCCTGCAGGTAAAGATGGAAAATGTGCTACTGTTTGCTGCCCTGTAGGTGTGTACCAGGTTTAAGGCCAGTTGGGCCAACATGTCAAATCTTGTCGTTGTACGGATTAGCTTGCTAGGTCATGTAGCAGAGGCAGAAACAGTTTGGATTGTCCAGACCAGGCTTCATGCAGTGCTGGATGCTGTCTAGTTTGTGCGTAAAATGGTACGCACTGGATGAGCACCTGTAGTGGTAGGAAATTGGCAAGCATTACATTACGTGGTATTTAGCAGACGCTCTTATCAAGAGCGACGTACAACAAAGTGCAAATCAATCACAATAACAAGTGCAAAAGTAGACCTGAGAGGACAGTACAGTTCCGAGTCCTAGTGCAAGCACTGTTAGGCTGAAAGTCCTGTTCTCGTCATTATGTCATGCTAGGTTATTTCATGGCGTGTGATGTAAATCTGCACAATGGCAACGCTGACTCAAATACAAATTTGATCATGAAAATGGGAAGGGAACTAGAAGATTCAGAAATGTTTTTCTTATGTCCTGAACCCCTGTTTCTTCTCAGTGCCAAGCTTGCAGCTAAATCTTTATTTGATGCTACAGGAAGCATCTCAGATTTCTCTTAGCTCACTGCAATAAAACTGTTTATGAGACTATGTGGTAGGGTTAGGGTTAGAGACAGGGATTGAGACAGATATATTTTTCGTATTAGATGTACCGACCGTACCCCGTCCCTCGGCGGCCCGAATGAGAGCGACACGCCTTCTTCAAGCCGTCTCGTCTCGTGCCCGTTGCCGTGATTCCGAGGCGCCCGAGGTGCTTATTGTGCGGCGATCTAATAACCCTGCCAAGTCCCTCCCTCTGGAGCAGCGAGCCAATTATTGCTGCCCCACGTGAGCCGGTCAACTTGGCTTTTGGCAGGACCGAGAATCGAACCCCAGTCCCCGGTGTGCAACTGCAGCAAACTGCAACCACAAGTCTGTTGCGTCTTAGCCTGTTGCGTCACCGCAGCTCAAGACAGATTTTTTTAAACATTTGAATCAACTCTTACAGAGTTTTTATGAATCCACTATTGCCAGAGTGGACTGAATAAACCTTTTAATTTGGCTCAGATCTAGCAGAAATGCTGCTGATTGGACAGAAATGGCTCCAAAAGCAGGACACATTCTGTTCTTCTCCACTCCAAATCCCTTTTGGACTTCAGGCAACTGCAAATGTAGCCAGAAGAGATTGTATCTGCCGCATAAAAGCTAGCAGCGTAGTCATCTTTAGGCATACGCCACACGGACATTATTCTGTTCAGGATGACTTTTCTGCTCGTATCACATTTCTCCACTGAGCAGTAATCCACGACCTGTCATCTGCGATCCTAGAAGAAGTTACTAGAAGATAACCAGATGTTAGGGCCAGGAAGAACTGCTTGAGAAGATCAAGGTGGAGGAGCCAAGGTATGGCCAGAACCAGTTGGACCTCAGACTGCTTTGAAAGACGAGGAAACAATGACTAACCATTCTCCAAAATTCCACACTGTTCTACATTGCATTCCATAAAGTTCTGTACTCTTCCACACTGTTCCAGAAAGTTCCGTACCGTTCCAGAAAGTTCTGTTCCGTTCCTCAGACTTCCGCAGCTGCACTGGGGCGGCGGGGGGGCCGTGACGCAGGACGGACACGGTCAGTACTTCTCTCGGCGGGGTCCACAGTGACCCAGGATGAAGTGTTCCTGTCGTAAACGCAGCTATGACATCACCTACCAAGGCCAGCAGTCTGGGAGGGGGGAAGGGGGGATCCCCCACAGGAGCAGCCTCCTGAGGCCCGGGCCACAGAGTGTGAGAAAGGGACGGAGAGATAAAGAGAGAGAGAGAGTGAGAGAGAGAGAGAGAGAGAGAGAGAGAGCAAAAGAACACTCCACGCTGATTGCTGAAGGTCACAGACAGTGGAGAGGGACACTGGGACTTGAGTGAGGTCACTGGAGAGGGGGTGTGTGTGAGAGAGAGAGGAAGAGAGGGGGACAGATATAGAGAAGAGGAGAAAGAGGAAGAGAAGACAAGATGGAGTTGGAGTGAGTGAGGGAAGAGGAGAAAGAATGAGAGGAAGAGAGATGGGAGGAGAGAGAGGAAGAGAGTCAGAGAGAGAAAGCGGGGGAGGGAAATAAATGGCAAGAATGAAAAAGACAAAGACTTTTTTATCCTATTTCCTTGTTGTTTTTGTTTGTTTTTTTCTCCCCCCTTCTATTTGGATTTTCTGTATGTGTGTGTGTTTTATATGTAATGTTTTGTCAATATTTACTGTATGAATTTAATATCAATAAAGCATGTTGAATTGAATTGAATTGAGGGGGCAAGAGCGAGAGAGAGAGAGAAAATTGGAGTGGGAGAGAAACTGCTTTTTTTTAAGAACACAAGCTTTCATTTCCTTATTTTCTTTTCTTATGCAGTCAATTAAAATGAGGTTGGCACATGTCTCATGGATAACTGGTCCAAACAGTTCCAAAGACACAATGCGCTGTTCGCCCGCACAGGGATCACGGAGTGTGCTTGGCCTGGACCCAACGCCATCTCACTTCTGCGGGGGATCGGCCTTATTGTAATCTGAACACCATTAGTAATTATTATGACCATTAGTAATTCAGATCATTATTGTGTGCACTAACACCTTTTTAGAGAGCAAAGTGCTCCTTATGACAGAAGAAACATGAATGACTGGGTCATTGTGCTTTCTTAAAGACCTGTTAGGAGTGTTTCCTTTTCTTTTTGTGGGGGTGGTTAAATAATGGTTTTTCATTGAAACTTTTTTTTTTTAAATGTTCTAAGAGACAGCAGAGCTGCTTTCTGGATCTCTATTTGCGCTGATGGTGAGGATGATGATGATGATGATGGTAATGGTGATGATGGTGATGGTGATGGTGATGGTGATGGTGATGGTGATGGTGATGGTGATGGTGATGGTGATGATGATGATGATGATGATGACGATGACGATGATGATGGTGATAATGATGGTCAAGATGATGATAATGAAGATGATGATGAGAGAGAATAGGAGGATAATGGAAGGTTATTCTGACTATATGATGACCATACATATAGATGACATTCTTCCAAGGAACTACCTTTAAAAAAATATATATTTAATTTATTTGTAAATGTACCCTTTTCATTGACTTTTTATGATAGTCTATTTACACTTTGCAATGATGTTTGATGTGGGTTTTCCTGGAGTGTTTATGCAGAATGCCGCCCACATTATTTCCATAACAACGGGAGAGCTATACGCAGCTCTGCTGGGTCGTGATGAACTGAACATTTCTCCCAGGAAAGTGAAATCCTCAACTGCAGCTTCAGGAGAGATATGGAGATCTGTGCAACCTTCACCCAATCAGAGACTCTCTAACATACACACATACATGCACGTATAAACACACACGTACATGCATACAGGCACTCACACATACACACACATTCTCTCTCACACACACACACACACATACACACACACATGCACGTATTCCCGCACACACACACACATACATAGACACACACACACATTCTCACACACACACACACACGCACATATTCCCGCACACACACATACACACACACACACACACACATACATGCAGTTATTCCCGCACACACACATACACACACATACACACACAAGTACACACACACAGGCACTCACACATACACGCACGCATGCCCACATACACAAACACATATATTCTCTCACACACACACACACACACAGACACACACACACACACAGACACACACACGCACACGCACACGCACACGCACACGCACACGCACACGCACACGCACTCGCACTCGCACACACACACACACACACACACAGACTCTACACATACAGCACATACTTCCAATTCTCTGGAGCCTTTTCCTTTTCTTTGATCAGGGCTGTTTATTGTTTCGTCTGTCTCTCTTCGTCAGTGTTTAATGATGACATCACACAGCTGCGCAGACACATGACATCATAGCTGACGCAGCTCAACCGGCTGGGCCGAACGGGCCTAAACAAAGTGACTCATCATTACAGAGACGGGCCCCACCGTCGTCAAACACAGCGACAGCTGTCACTGCCCCCTCCAGTCTATGTGTGCCTGTAATTCATCTGTGTTTCAAGAAAAAATCACACTGCTTTTTCCGCTGTCGGTTGTTCAAATACTTTACTTTAGCGGTGAACAATGTTGGACACTTTGTGTGTCTTTTTCTTTTACGTTTAGGTATTGAGCGGGTCTAATAGCTTGCGCGTCTTATGCAGTTACATAAAACACTTCACGCTTCTGACATATGATCCTGGAGGCTGTGTGCCCTGCAATGAACAGAGAATGCAGTGTTCTGCTCCTGGGAACCAAACCTGCAAACTCTGAGATACGCAGCCAGGGGCGGTCCGTCACTGTCATGACAACCTCATAAAAGGGACAGACAGAAGAGCAGGGCATGAAATATGAATGTTTGTTTCTCTGCCAGTGTTATGAAAGGCCAGCATTCATAGGCGTAGCATGAGGCTGCTATCGCCTGTTCACATGGGCTGCCACCACAATCACTACTAAGGCCTGGTCTTACACAAGCCTCTTTACTGTGCATTAATTATCTTGTATTCGTCAAAACTCAGTCACCCTGGCTATTCAGCTAACTCAGTCAGATTAAAGTTTTCCTTGACAAAAAAAAAAGGGGGAGGGGTGCAAAAAGACACACAGAATAAAAAGTGTGCGTGTAAGAACTAATTTGCCCTATGTGGTATGCGCCTATGGATTGGAGCATTGATTGCAATACAAACTTCCATTTCTTTGGAAGTACAATGTATAATTAAATTAAATGCATTTGAATTCAGTTCAGGTCGACTGCCATTTTGAAACCACCTTTGTTTCTACAGGAGTCTTGGAAAGCCAAACCTGTGCTGGCTAACAATTAACATGAGCGCAGAGCGAGGGAGTGAAGTTTTGACCGTGGGGTGTGAAAAACCGGAGGCGGTCCCTTGAACCGTAAAAGGGTTCACCTAGCCCTTTCAGCCCTGGAGCCAACGAGCTGCCGCTGCCTAGCAACCGGCACAAGCAAAACTTTAACGGCAAACCAGGAGATGCCAGCGTAGCCCGTACAAAGGCAAGCACCATTTGCTTAAACTCGCAACCATGTTTGCCAAAGTGACACACGAGGGAGAAAGAGCACGTTCAAAAGGTTTCCATGAGAACGAGGCATCTCGGTTAGAAGGGCATAGTGGACAGATCAAGGGGGGAAAGAATGTCCAACACACGCGCTAAACAATCTAACTCTCCTCTAGATGACGTCTGTTTTTCACTGCGCAAAGATTTGAGTGCTTTTGTAGCCTCGAGGTCTTGCGTCAAACAACTTGCTCCCTGTGTTTTCAACCACTTTAAAAAAAAGTGTTTCTTGCTTAAGTTGTCAAGCACTTTAAATTAAGTGCTTTTGTTTCAAGTATTCAAGCCTAACATTGTCAAGTTCTTTTTTGTGGACCATCTGCCTGTTTGTGGGCGATAGCACACAGGTCCAAACTTTCAGATATGTGACATTTATTCATGGCAACTGTGTTTGCAAAGAAGATGGAAAAAAAACTTCTAAGCTCGAATAGATGAATGCTCTTCACGGTTAAGAGAAAATGGAGGTTGAAGCCTGGATGTGGTGTTTGTGTTTTAAAGGCTACTTTATCATTCACACATTTCTCCGCACTCTGAAGGGCTTCATTAATGAAAATAAAGCTGAAACGATAATGGAGGTGATAGCTCAGCGGCAGAGCTGCGTTTGGGAGAAGGCTCTTTTCCGCCCGCCCTCCATGCCCACGTTCTCCGCCCACTCGCTGAGGAGGCTGCGACCCCTGACCGATCTTCCTTTTCATTTTGTCACTTAGACAGCTTATATTTTATCGCCCACGCGAATGCAGTTATTCAGCATTCCTCCTCGCTGAATGAGAGGCGTTGGAACACGCTCCAAGTGTAAGCTGGGCCCAGGGTGGACCGGTCAAGGCCAAAAATGCAGAATCTCTCTCCCACCTTCCAGCCAGCCCTGCACAACAGATATTCTGGCTGATAATTCATTCATTTCCTCCTCTTCTCCTCCCTTGAATTTGGTGAGAACAGAAATCAGCAGAGCTTCTGCGTACATTTTCTGTAATGATATAATCAAACTGCAAATGGGATTTATGCAATGGTGAACTTTGCTGTAAGTCACATTTGCGTAACCCAAAGACAGCTAATATGACCTAAAAATGAAGCTGATCCTGCTCTGTGACTGAGCTAATCACCTTGCACTCCTAAACAGCCGTTACAAAAGGGGATGTTCACTGTGAGCCCGCATAAACCCACCACAGAAATCTCTCCATGACGTTTGAACCTGGGCCTCTCACTCGACCAAATGCAATGCACACGTTACCAGTCAGCTAGAGACGGGCCCAACCTGAGGGTTGCCCTTAGCTGGTTGCGTCGCCAGAGAATGGCAATAGTGAACTAGCCAAGCTGCTACACCTGCTACACATGCATTGATATGAAAACAGTTCTCATTTAAAAACATGGATAGTCAACACACAGCAGCATGTTTTGTTTCCGACGAATTAAGAATTTTTATAGAAAGTACTTTTCGATGAAAGGTGCACACCAAGGTGCTGTGGACGTTGAATAGCCATGTCGTTAGCGTTTGAGCGCCACAAAAACGCGCCCAACTGAGTTACCTTGTGTGAGGGGGAGATGCAGCGGATACCTGGGAACCTTGTCAAATCTCAGAGGAACGAGTCGGATGGGGCGGCCTGTAGCGTAGTGGTTTAGGTAAATGACTGGGACATGCAAGGTCACTGGTTCTTATCGTGGTGTAGCTGCAATAAGATCTGCACAGCTGTTGGGCCCTTGAGCAAGGCCCTTAACCCTGCACTGCTTCAGGGGAGGATAGTCTCCTGCTTAGTCTAATCAACTGTACGTCACTCTGGATAAGAGTGTCTGCCAAATGCCAACAATGTAATGTAATGTAATGTAATGATGAATAGATAACACTCCAGAGAAATGGAAATATAGCTTTATTACATTTTTGGGGGAACTTTAGAGTTAATCTCCGTGATGGCCTATCCTCAGCCTCTACAGACCTGGCTGGTGAGACCGCATCAGAGTCCTCGACCTCCTCTTCATCATCATCATCATCACCAGGACTACACATGGCCTAATGGAGCACAAAGCCATTAGTCCCGTGTGCTCTGCACGCACTGCCTCCTCTGTAGACTGCGTAGATTTCATCTGGTCTCCGTCACCCTCTTCTTGTTAAAAGATAAGGGACACAGCAGCGGAGTTTGCCGTTGATTTTGATCACTCTTCTTTGTTCGCTGAAGACGAGTAGTCATCCGAGACAGACCTGTCCAAGCAGCAGACAATGCTGTGCTTATTGAATACCTGCTCCTGGGAATATGTGCAGGTTAGTGCTTATTGAATACCTGCTCCTGGGATTATGTGCAGGTTAGTGCTTATTGAATACCTGCTCCTGGGAATATGTGCAGGTTAGTGCCTATTGAATACCTGCTCCTGGGATTATGTGCAGGTTAGTGCTTATTGAATACCTGCTCCTGGGATTATGTGCAGGTTAGTGCTTATTGAATACCTGCTCCTGGGAATATGTGCAGGTTAGTGCCTATTGAATACCTGCTCCTGGGATTATGTGCAGGTTAGTTCTTATTGAATGCCTGCTCCTGGGATTATGTGCAGGTTAGTGCTTATTGAATACCTGCTCCTGGGAAAATGTGCAGGTTAGTGCTTATTGAATACCTGCTCCTGGGAATATGTGCAGGTTAGTGCCTATTGAATACCTGCTCCTGGGATTATGTGCAGGTTAGTGCTTATTGAATGCCTGCTCCTGGGATTATGTGCAGGTTAGTGCTTATTGAATACCTGCTCCTGGGAATATGTGCAGGTTAGTGCCTATTGAATACCTGCTCCTGGGATTATGTGCAGGTTAGTGCTTATTGAATGCCTGCTCCTGGGATTATGTGCAGGTTAGTGCTTATTGAATACCTGCTCCTGGGAAAATGTGCAGGTTAGTGCTTATTGAATACCTGCTCCTAGGAAAATGTGCAGGTTAGTGCTTATTGAATGCCTGCTCCTGGGATTATGTGCAGGTTAGTGCTTATTGAATGCCTGGTCCTGGGATTATGTGCAGGTTAGTGCTTATTGAATGCCTGCTCCTGGGATTATGTGCAAATTAGTACCTTTTGAATACCTGCTCCTGGGATTATGTGCAGGTTAGTGCTTATTGAATGCCTGCTCCTGGGAATATGTGCAGGTTAGCTCTGTTGAAACAGCTGTGCAGAATAAAGCCTGATTCATGCTTGATCCCATAGCCTCCATGGGGAGGGGCCGAACGGTACTGCCTTCAAAGTGAAGTGACTCTGTACGGTTGCTGCCTTCATAGTTCCAGTCATTTCAGTTCACTCTGGACAGCAGCGCGCTACAGAGACAATAAAATAGCTTTGTTTGACACAGAGTCTCTGTTTTTGCTCTGTATGAACCCTCTGCCAGCACCGGAACCTGTACGGAGGCTGCCGAATGAAGCGTGAATCAGGCTTCATGGTACGTGCTTGTAATGCTAAGGTTGCAGGTTTCGGTAACACTTTATTTTACAGCTTGTTCATTACCTAGTATTAACTTTACTGGGCAAATACCAGGTACTGAGTATGTGTATGAGTTGCTTTCCTCACTAAAAGCAATGTTTTGACCAACTGGGCCTTTGTCAGGGCAGCTGGCTGATGAAAATATTTCTACATTCAATATTTTTGTTGCTAGGCAATGAAATAGCAGGCAATGATTGCAATTCTTAAAACTTCAAAATGTATAAACCACAGCCTGTTTGGCAAAGGTTAGGTACTTGGGGATTCTTTCCCACGTAACTTCTGAAAAACAAAAGAAACTTTCAGAGATCTGAAACAGACAGAGCTTTAAAGCTTCTTAACACATGTAAAGGACAGGACAACAATGAACAAAATTTTGGTGTTGACAACAATGGCGATATTTTACAACATTAGTTAAGCATAGTATCTTGGCATCCAGGTAAGCCACACACAGGGAGATACAGAATTACTTTCCCTGCACACTACACGTAAGACCAGACTTCACCAGAGACACTAAAATGCACATTTAATGTCGTGGATGATAAATGGACTGCATTTATCCTTTACAACTGATGCCTTTCTTTCACCCATTCACACACACACACCAACGGTGGCTGCCATGCAAGGCACCAACCAGCTCCTTTGAAGCAATTGGGCGTTAGGTGTCTTGCTCAGGGACACTTTGACACACCCAGGGTGGGGGATAAAACTGGCAACCTTCTGACTGCCAGACTGCTCTTACCTCCTGAGTGCAAACAGAAATGTAATATTTCTGTATCTAAAGACAGGAAACAAACATGCAGCCATAGTCTCACACAGCCACAGTGTCAGACAGGACGACGCAAAATATATTTCACATCCAGTGAAAATAAATATATTGACAGGAAGTTGCAGGAAGGAAGTTCTCCACTCTGATAAAAGACAAAAAGGGCTCTTAAATTCTCAAGAGATCCATGGAGGAATATATCTCCAGCATCCGATGGCAAAAACACTTTTCATAGCCTTTCTTTGCATGAGGCAAGCTCCCCTGGTTTAATAACAAAGCAAAGGGCTTAGGAGTAATTAGGTCATATTAGCTGTCTTTGGGTTACGCAAATGTGACTTACAGCAAAGTTCACCATTGCATAAATCCCATTTGCAGTTTGATTATATCAATACAGAAAATGTACGCAGAAGCTCTGCTGATTTCTGTTCTCACCAAATTCAAGGGAGGAGAAGAGGAGGAAACTCTGTGCGGCTGAAAGTTCAAACTCAGGTGTGAAGTTAATTACAAGAGCACAGCCCTACAGAGCTTGTAAAGGCCAAAACGGCGAACCGTTTAACATGTCGGTGAGTGACAGTCTCGGTTTGTCTTCAGTCAAATAACAGTGTGAATAAGCTTGTGTGTGTGTATGTGTGTGTGCAGTATTTACACACGGTAGTATGAACAGTCATGTATGCTCACACATGCAAATGCACAGAGTAATGCTCACACACATACACACACATGCACGCACACGCACACACACACGCACACACACACACACACACACACACACACACGCACACATACACATGCATACACACACATACGCGCACGCATGCACACACATGCACACACATGTACACACATACACACACACACAAGCACACATACACACACACGCACACACACACATACATACACACACACACACACACACACACACATGCACGCACACGCACACATATGCACACACATACACATACACAAACACATACACATGCGCACACACACACACACAGACACATACACATGCACACACACTCTCCCAGGCCTGTTTGATACCAGCTCTGATATGAACAGCTGGGCTGATCAGTATAGAACATAAAGGCGGGTAATAGTCATCTGTCCTACACAGGACAGAATATGCTAACACACAGGGCAGAGTATGCTAACACACAGGGCAGAATATGCTCACACACAGGGCAGAATATGCTAACACACAGGGCAGAATATGCTCACACACAGGGCAGAATATGCTAACACACAGGGCAGAATATGTTCACACACAGGGCAGAATATGCTAACACACAGGGCAGAATATGCTAATGGTACACAGAGAATCGCAGTTTCGCCCATTCCCTCCTCATGTTCACAAACAATTACCGACCATGACAGCGAATTTAGAAAAATGGCGTCGCCATCACGAGTGCGTGTGTGCGAGCGCTTCTGCGTCATCTGCCTGATCTTCACACCAAAGGGGGGCCTCTTTGAAGTCAGATACAATCTTTAATCCAGTTTGTTTTTCATTTCAGCTTTTGACTTGAGTCCTCTGGAAGGTAAATAGACAACGTGAAAGCAATACTCAGTGTACCCTCTCCCTCTCCACATCCAACCACCATCAAACGGCCATGTGTTTATTATTCATCAAAACACACCGAGGAGCCAAAGCAGCTCCTTCATTTAACAGCGATTAGAATCTCATTTTAGTCTTAACATTTACACTTACCATACGATCTTATATCCACCATTTCAATTCAACTGCGTCATCCAATAATATCAATATTAAACAAGGAGGAGCAACTACAGTAATTTAGGATTATCCATTGCCCACTCTCAGGCACAAATCTGTCTACACTGATTTATTTCTTAGCTAACACCCTTATATAGTTAGGATTATAAAATATACAGTGCAGCCCTCTATAATATTTGGGACAAAGGCATATTTTTTCTGGATTTTAGATTTGTAACACACTTCACACGTGGTTAAAGTGCAGATTCTCTGCTTTTATAAGTTATGGTTTTTAGTTTGGTACATTATATATAAAGCCTCCCAATTTCAGGGCACCATAATGTTTGAGACTTCTTAATGTTATGCTAATGAACGTAGAGATGATTATGTGTGTTTGTGTGAGAATGTGTGCACGTGTGCATCTGTGTATGTGCGTGTGTGGGTGCGTGTGTGGGTGTGTGTGTGTGTGTGTGTGTGTGCATACGCATGTGTGTGTGTGTTTGCATGTATGTGCATTATGCGCATGCATGTGCGTTTGTCAGATCCATCGCGGCCCAAGGCAGCCAATGTGGGCGAGTTCTGTTGTCATGGAAATGAAGCGAAAGGCAGCCAGCGAGCAATTGTCGCTCGACCACCGGTTGCTAAGGGTGACCAGACACAGCTGCTCACCTGGAACATGTGGGGTGTGGGGCAGAGGGAGGGCCGCTTGGTGAATGTAAATTTGCGTGGCAAATGCACCAGCATGGAGACAAATCACCTGTTGCCAGGGCAGTGGTGTTCCTCTCTGCACAAGCATCCTCTGCAGCAGTTTAAACTCTGCCTTTCTCAAGGTTACGAAGCACGCAGCTACACTTCACTCTCTCCAGTGCACGGCTTGTCTCTGAGCATATGGGCTGCAGCTCACATTATGATGATTTAAATGATAGGTTACAGCCTTTTAAACCCATGACAAAAAATAAATAATCCAAAACAAAACAAAAATAGCCACAGTTTATTTCCAGTTCTGAAAAAGAATTATGCTGGTCATACGGATGAAACGCAGTGAGATGGACTGTAGGCCCCAGAGACTGCATGGGAAACCATTTTAAAATAAGCTTGCTAAAAAGCACATATGTTACGGTATAGATTTTTGTAACACACAAACATTTTGATTTGTAAAGTTTGACCTAGTCTGCCTTGCAAAAGAGACTCTTCATCTGAATAGGATTTCCTTGCAAAATAAATAGATATCATGAAAATGGGAAAAATAATTCAACCACTGCCTAACTGTATGTGTCAGAAGACCCCTGGGGCTGTTTAAGTCTCACTTGCTGGTGAGCCTGTAGCCTGGTGGCTAAGGTATATGACTGGGACCCGGAAGGTTGATGTTCATGCCCCGGTGTAGCCATGATATGATCTACACAGCGCTGGAGCAAGGCTCCTAACCCCATAATTCTCCTGGGGGTTTGTCCCCTGCTTAGTCCAATCAACTGTAAGTCGCTTTGGATAAAAAGTGTCAGCTAAATAACTGTAATTAATGAGTCTAGAGCAGAGATCCTCAATTCAGGCCCTCGAATCCAAAACCAGCCCTTTCTTCACTCCCGGGTGCTACTGGTTGGCCAGACCATCTTCACGCTGGACTCCCAGGTGAAGGGGTGGGATGGAAATCCAGCCGTATCGGCCCTCGAGGACAGCGAGTCGCTGAACACTGTGCTACAGGACAGGATCTTTCATGCTTCTTTCAGGCAAAACCAGGCAGGAAGTGAGGTATTTCATTCCTGGCCATGCCCATATGACTGGCCAGAGCCCCAACCTCAGCTATACCCATCACATTTCTGCAGTTGCTATGTGTAGCTATACCCACACTTAGCTCAGGCTATTAGTAGCCTCTACACACACAGTCTCAGATTAGTATCAGCTAAAGTGCGTGCGCTACAGCAATCACTGGGCTATGCTAACATTTTAATACTGTTTCTCAGCTTACTGTACTGTGTAGTGTACTGCAGAAAAAAATGTGATCTCAGTGACTGTGGAATGATTGTTGGTGCCAGACAGTGTGGTTTGAGAATCTCAGAAACAGCTGATCTCCTTGGATTTTCACGCACAACAGTCTCTAGAGTTTGCAGTGAATGGTGCAAAAAACAAAAAACCATCTAGTGGGCAGCAGTTATGCGGCCAGAAATGTTAATAGAGAGTACAACAGTGGTATACAGAAGAGCATCTCTGAACACACAACGCATCAAACCTCTAAGTGGATTGACTACAGCAGTAGGAGACTTAATAAGTAAAAAAAGGTCTAATAAATACCTAATAAAGTACTCACTGGGTATATATTATTATTATTATTATTATTATTATTATTATTATTATTATTAATAGGAGACGTAAAAGAACAGCAAGCAGAAGAAGATGAAAAGCAACAACACCAGCTGAGGCAGAACCGCGGGAGCACGAGGAGGTAAACAGCAGTAAGAAGGTCACAGTCAGTCAGGAGACACGTTGAGAGCTTTTTGGGCGGGGTTGAGGGGGTGCTAACTTGGGCCATGGCCAAAATCCCTTCAGCATCCCTTCATTTCACTCATTCTCCCTCTCTCTCCCTCTCTTTCTCTTTCACACACCTACTTAGTCCCTACAGATGGCT
The DNA here is from genome assembly GCF_963514075.1 of Conger conger. Classification (NCBI taxonomy): domain Eukaryota; kingdom Metazoa; phylum Chordata; class Actinopteri; order Anguilliformes; family Congridae; genus Conger; species Conger conger. Next base: position 75,081,853 of record NC_083761.1, read on the forward strand.
GATTCCCCAATCCCACTCTTCTAAAGACGTGTGGTCACCTTTCCAGGCCAACAAATGTAAGCAGAGGTCATTGTGCATGTTTGTCAACTGCAGACACACACATACGCACGCATGCGCACGCACACAAACTCTCACATATACACACATGCACACATACACACACATAAGAATTATTCATCTAGTGTAAGTAATGGTGTCCCGGGTGTTGGGTCCATGTTGTTGCCAGGACCTTGTGTACAATTCCTGCACCGAGTCCCTCTTAATTACATGATTGCATCCGTTCAGCTGACTCACCTAAACTGACATAAAAAACGAATTACATAACTGAATGCAATAGGTTTCCAATGGCAGGTACTTCAGAAGAAGGCAGCTGACAGTTTTAGAGCAGTGTGCAATGCAAACACTAAGCTCTACCTATCGACCACACTGTCACTGAGCCTGACAAACATACCCAGCCAGGCTGTCAACAATGTCCGGTGCTGAATGAAGTGGGAAAGTGTGGAAGCGCGACATGTTGTTGAGTCAGTGCCGTGTGTGTGTCTGTTACCAGGACCCACACCAGGACCTTGTGTGTTGTTTATAGAGATTTATGCATTGCGGAGTCTGTTTTCTCAGTGTCCTCAGAATGGATGTGCAGTACTACATGCATCCAGACAGTTTTTATCCTGAACTGTGTTTTTCCATGTCTTACTCAGAAATAATATGACTCATGATTCACAAGCAAATGTGTTTCAGCATTGTTTCTATGAGCCCAGAGATAAAAAGAGAGAGAGAGAGAGAGAGAGAGAGAGAGAGAGAGAGAGAGAGAGAGAGAGAGAGAGAGAGAGAGAGAGAGAGAGAGAGAGAGAGAGATGTTACAGATCAATTAGCCACACCATTACCAGGCCATTAAATAGCACTGCTTTGAGGTAAAAACAGCAAAAGAATGGCGCTCCATACAAATCAAATGTCTTTTGTGTTTAACCCTCAAGCGACCAACATATTCCACACACACTACTCATATTTTAAACAAATAAAAAAGAAGCCCCGATCAAAAGTTTTTTATTAAAAATGTCATTAAATATGTAAAAGACATTTAATTTTCATATAAAAACAAAAGTATATATCTGTATTATTACAATCACAATTACAGCTTTGCAAATGTAAATAGGGAATATGCTGCAAGGTTAGCAATGCATACAAAAACAAAAACAGCCAAAAAGAATGGATCGTGAAGCGCACACACTCTGAATCAGGAGCAATAGCCATATATGCTGTGCGTTCCTTAGCAAGGTATATTGCCTATGCCTGTAGGCCCACTACAGAAAGAACAAGCAGTTCAGCTTGTGAAAACCCTTGGATATGAACCAGTGCTTATAGGATAGATTGGGCCATCAAGAGTGGGGTAATAGGTGGTGGGGATTCTTGGGGCCCACATTTTGGGATGGGACACTGCGTCACAAAATGAAATGTATTTTCTTTAAAAAGGCGGGCCCAGAGCAATCTTCTTTCAGGGGGCCCAGAAGTTCTTGCTAGGGGTCTGGGATAGAGCTTGATGTACGTTAATGATATACCCAGAAGTGTGCATGAGTTCACATATGCAAGGATCGTTGTGCAAGGATGCCCACTAACTAATAGTAGTTTACACATTCACCAAAAATGGACAATTTCCAGCTACAAAAGAACGCTTCAGTGAGTAGACTTCCTTCAGAAGTGTTACATTTCATGGCCAGTAAAAAACAAAAAACAAGTTTAATGTTCTCACAGTTCAAGCTTGAACCTTGCTCCTGCACCCCTTGAGCAGAGTCACCGGATCTGTGCACGTCTGTCCTGAGTTTTCTGCAGACAGAAATATCAGCAGATGAATGTCAGCAGTGGTTTTTGGGAGCGGGCTGGGGTGGGCACGAGGCTGGATAAGTGTGCTTGTGTAGATTTGTAACTCAGGGCTTTGTTCAGAATGAAAAAAAACACCACTAAACACTTCAAATAAATGAAATCAGAGCTGCATTGAATGTGACATGTTCCTGGGGCACTTTGGATTGCAAACCAACAACAAACAAATGCACCTTTTATGTTAATTTGGACTTTGGCAAGCCGCCTTTTCAGTCAGCCTCTGATTTGTGGAATGGTTGACCCACAGAGGTCAATAGCTCTGCTTCCCCCCATGATTTCACACAGTCTATAAATCTGGTAAAATAAAGCCGTCTCCACATCAGCTGAAGTGTGCTGAGATTTCTGGAGTCAAAATGGCTGCTATGCATCACCTGTTGGGGGCTGCTCATTGGCGATGGGGTGAGATGAGTTATTAGAGTATTAGAGTACATTATTAGTGGCGACATTGGCTCAGGCGGTAAGAGCAGTCGTCTTGCAGTCGGAGGGTTGCAGATTTGATCACACTCTGGGTGTGTCAAAGTGTCCCTGAGCAAGACACCTAACCCCCAGAATGCTCCTGACAAGCTGATTGGTGCCTTGCATAGCAGCAAATAGCTGTTGGTGAGTGAAAAGGTGAATGAGAAGTATCAATTGTACAGTGCTTTGGATAAAAATAATTATTGTTGTTGTCAAAACACTGACACATTTGACAGCACCTCTTAACACTGGCCTTCATGTGGGTGTTTTGTTGTATAATGTCATTTTATGCTTAGTCATTTTTCTTTCACTGTATATGTATATATATATTCATGGACACCTTCCAAGGGACAACAGATATTTTCTGAATCTGGCATGGTGCAGTATTGGCAATTGCTGTCATGTTAATTCCTCATGTTAAATGGTCTACCGGATTTCCGTCCCCTTGTTCTTTCGTATATCCTGAGCTAGCTGTAAGTAATTCTCCTGACAGCGTGATATTGTGTCAATCATCTCCCTTTATTGCGAGTCCTCGATACATGGGAAACCCAGGCTGGTTTATAGTATACACAATGGCAATGGAAAATTATGGGGTTTCATTTGTTTACCTAGGGAAGCTAAACAAAGCATAACAAACCGTTGTCCAATCAGGGCTTCACCGAAAGACAACAAAAACAGAGATTGGCGCCGACATCAGAAAAAGAATCAAGGTTGTTTATACATATTAATAAACAGCAGGCTATAGTCAATGACCAGTCTTATAAAAAATACACATGCCACAAACGTGCTTTCAGATAAGCTAGTGAGCTCTATTCCTTTGATTATCTAGCAATCTATCTACCTATCCTTCTTTGTTTATTTGTTGATTTTTGCATATGTAACATTGAACAACACATAAGCAAGCTGCACTTCAATGTGAAAAGAAGCTCAACAATTTCGCTGAGCTGTCAGTAAAAGGGTTAAAGCCACCAGGTGAATGTCACAGACGCGGCGAACGCCACGTGCAGCGATATGTGAAAGGTCTGATTTATCTGAGGAGTGAATGAAATGTCAATGCTCTCTGATGTGGCGGTGGCACATCTATGCACACCCCCGACATGGCACATACTCGCATGCGCACACGTTTAGACAGACACGTGTGTATACTACCAAGCTGTTGCTATATGCAGTTTATTTTATTTTCAAATGTAAATTTACATACAATTCGGAACTAGTATTAAACAAATACTGAATGTCTTCTTATGAGAATTAAGGAGGATTTAATAAATCAAGCTTTAACAAAGAAAATTACATTTAGCCTATATTTTAGTCATTTAACAGACCTTTTTAATACAAAGCGATTTACAAGTGCATACGTTCCTCAACTAGTGAAAAGCATGAAATCCATAAATAGCAAAACACACATGTAGAGCATTTCAGACAATTGACAATTTCCATTTTTCCAAAAACAACATTCTCAAAAAGCAGTTATATAATTTACACACGAGTGATAGCTGTTTTATTTAGCATTTGCTTATTTGTACGAATAACATTACCAGCAGCATTATGAGTCCTGACACATACGTGACGTCATACAGTGACTCATATTGATGATGTAATGTGTGTGCGCCACAAAAAAACATAATCATGGCGACGGTAACAGTAAAGCAAGAGACGGAGGATGAAGACTGTTCTCTACTTCCACTGGTCCACGACATAATTAAATGGTAAAGACGGAGTAAAACTTTTAAAACGTCGCTGCTTGATGTGTTTCAGATCAACTCTATTTGTTAAGCATTCAATTGCGAACAGTATTGAAAACACCGCGGACCCGGTCACAGCTGTTCGCGGCGCAAGGGTCGTTAACGTTACACGATTTTACCCACACTGTAAAGATTTGGATTGGTGGATGTTACATTATAGTCGCTTTAAAAAAAACGCAAATAGTTTGCTCCTAACCTGACCGTGATCATTGCTTGCTAGCTAACACTAGGCTGTATGGTAGTTATAGTGAACTAGTTCGCCGTCTCTGGCACTTGTTGTTTGGAAAACTAAGGTTAACTTTGATGGTTTGCGTCATTTCCCAAATTACATCACAAAATACGTGTTTTGTGAACTAATTTAAATGATATGTTTGAGACTCTCGTGGGTGTGTTTTATTGCTGGTCGTTTACTAACTAGGCTGGCATAAGTACAAACGCGTCGGTCACAGGCGAACGCATTCAAAAAAACATGACAAAATCTGATTAAGTCGAACGGTAGATCTTAGTATTATTTAACGTTAAATGCACGATGAGCTACTATGTTAGCGCGCGAGCAGGTAAAATTAGCTGGCTGTTCTAGTTAATTTTAGCCACGTCAGTTTGTTTCACGTGACGTGTTAAATTTTGAAACGTCAGTTACTGACGCAACAGATTCAACCTTGCTCAGTTACCGGTTTGTAACCTGGGACTTTAACCTGTAAAATAAAATGTCTTTACAAATATCTTCCTTTAGTACATGTAAATTTAATGTATCCTATGTAAACTGTATGTTAGCTAAACCTATAACACAATACAAATCATAGATTCATAAAGCTTGCAAAACTATAGGGCATGCTATGACCATCCTAAAGTCAGTGCTGGGCTAAAAATTGCTGGGGGTGTGTAATGGAAGGAGGCAGGCTGAAGAGGTGAGTTGGAAGATGGGCAGTGACCCTTTATACAACAAGAGTCTACAATATGAAAGCACTTAAACATGGGAAAGCCCTAAATCCATCAGGAACTGGATGTAATTGTTTTGGGTAGAAGTAATTTTCTGTGCTCGATTGATATTGCCTGGTGCAATTGAGCCAATCAAGAGGACCAGAGGGTGGGGTTTGCACTTCGTATTTAATTGGTTCCAGACCAGCTTTGTAGAGCCATAGAAAGGGAGAGTTGCATTGATGGGGGGTCAAAATGCTGGGGGGTCAAAATGCTGCGTGTTCATGTGGTTCATGTCAGCTTCAAATGATTCAACAAAGCCCAGTGGGCCATTTGAATGCACATTTCTATTAGCAACATAAACCTAAAACACCGATTTATGGTGACTAGAAAACAATACAAAACAACGATTTTCATCAGTGCACACTGACCTATATTGGATTTGTGTATACATCATATGCACGATTATTGTAAAAATATGGTAAAAATGGTGTAAATAGCTAGCTAGCAGGCTTATTGACACATCCCCTCCCTAACTGTTGTGTTGCTTGCTGCTGTAAAGTTTCTTGCTGCTTTGCCTTTGACAATAACATCACACAGTCAAAAACACTGCAAGTTTATGGTGAGTGGAGTTGACGCAAGTTAAAGCAATTTTAATCCAAAACAAGTACGCATTTGACCGAGGTCAGATAAGATATAACACTGAAAATGTGATGCAGACAAAGCCCAGCAGTGAGACGGATTGCACAGCTAGTCACAAGATGATTCGTTACAGATCTGAAGCGCAGCGATGTGGTTCATCTCCCTAACCTCTGTAAAGGGAGGCTTGGGCTGATTGAAACTCTAAATATTCACTCAGGATTGCAGACCGCTGACGTCTTTAGATTGAGCTGAAGGGCCAGTTGGCAGCCATCAAACTGTCCTACACCGACGTGTATACAGCACAGTTTGCGTGTCTTATCTATAGTGCACGCGGTTGCTTGGTTACATCTCATTTCTCGCATCAGGTTTAAAACCTTGGCACCAGCCTACGCTATTACTGGAACAGAACCATTCCACTGTACATCCATTGGATCTTCAGAAGTCACGTACCGGCCAGATCGGTCCAGATTGCTTGCCAGCTCTGGCACCATTGCGGATATTAATCAGCTGAACGTGTTTATGTTCCTCCTGCATTGTTAACGTCTCTGAATAAGAGCGTCTGCTAAATGGATGTCATCTAATGGGTGTGATGTAACAGTTTAACGCAGGGGTTCCCAAACTTTTTTCAAATCCACATTGACATATATTTATGTAACCCCCAACATCGGACCCACGCACACCTCATTGCTGACATCACCCTTTAGCTGTGACTCTCTTGGCCATATAGCACAGCCTCTCCTACCTTATTGCTTTATTATAGTTTTTTACAGGTTTACTCAGTTTTGTGTTTTGTATGGAGAATCTCCGTTCAACATTTTTATTTAGTCTGAGACTATCTTTGTCTGTGAAACTGGCCCAATATTTATTTTGCAATATTATTTGTAATTAACGGTTTGTCCACGGAGTGGTACTGTTCACAAACCGGCTGTTTAAATAACTGTTACTGTATTGGATTTAAAATCACTGTAGAACGTGGTCTCGGGCGATTATCATCCTGCATTATAATGGATTGTGGGTAAACAACGTGGGCTCTAAGTCACTCTGAATAATGGCGTCTGCTAAATGTTAAGTAGACTGCTAAGCGTGGCTGGCTGTGTGCCTTTATTCGCAAAAAGAAGGAAACCCTCACACGTTACTCTTAGATGCTGTATATACACACACACAATGTTTTGAGCCTCAGGTCCTTTTCAGGTCAGGTATACATGTATGTAGTTAGATAAATGTCGACTATGAAGAGTGCTGTTGGGGTTTGTCTTTGTTTTGCATTTGAGCTCCCCAGCACTCTAGCGCTGATGGAAATGTGTGTATGTTTTTCCCACTTTGGCCTGTACCCCCCCTCCCCCAGCATGGACAAAGACAACCAGGAGGTGCACCAGGAGCTGAACAAGCTGAAGGCGCGGATCCAGGAGGCGCGGGAGCAGATCGCCTCCATGCCCGGGATCGAGCTCAGCCCGGACCAGCAGCAGCGCCGGTTGCGCCTGCTACGGGAGCAGGTCCGCACCAAGAACCAGCTGCTGCAGAAGTACAAGAGCCTGTGCATGTTCGACATCCCCAAAGCCTAGGGCCGCGCAGGGACGCCTCTGAACGGACACAGCAGCCGGTGGACTGGACGCCCCTGGTCCGGTGGTCCCCAGCCCCGTTCCTGTAGGCTTTCACTCCGACCCTAATGACGGCTCAAGATCTCTAGCAGTTAAAGACGTTTTTGGGGTTGAAGTGAAAGGTTTGCGGACGTTAGATCTCCGGGAACGGGGTTGGACAGCCCTGCTCTTGCTGTTGGAATATGGTGTGCTTTGTTAGGGTTGAAATGGAAACCTACGGGACGGTAGGAGTTGGGGACCACCGCCCTATATGGACGCACCCCAGGATGGACAGACATAAACTTCAGAGTCCTGCTTCCGCAGAGCACTGCTGCTTTTTTTTTTTGTTTTTTTTTGTTCTCAGTTTAAAAAGTTCACACCCAGGAAACCACATCTGGCAAGTTAACTTTGAAGAGTTTTTTGGAATGTTTCTTCAAAATTTCAAAACTTTCGATTATGAGTAGTGATTGTCACGCCAGCATTAGCATGGCAGCCATTCTGTGAAAGTTGGCAAGTGAACACAGTGAGGCACAAACTGAATGTTGTCTCCGGCCAGTAACCCTGTAGTCACCCAACCCTATCCCCAACCCTTAATGTGGTCCGCCTGGAAACCTGCTGATGCGCTTCTTCTGTGTTTCTTTTCAAGTGCTGGATTTAAAAAAGAAAATGCTTTTTAGAGTATTTACTGTACACAGCGTGTTTTCATGAGCAAAGATAACCTCGAAGTTGCTCTCCAAGAGCCACATGTACTGTTCCTTTCGTTTTTCTTCACCGCGCCGACGGCACAAGTCTATTCTGTCATGTTTCCCTTTTCTACGATCTTTACAGTATACGTTTCCATCCATACTTTTTTTTTGTTTGTAAAAACCCTTTTGTACCTTTTTAATGATGTATTTATGGTATCTTGCAAACAAATAAAGTGGCTAACGCTTACCAGTTTTTGCAGGGGTTATCTCGATGTGACTTCCCCGAGGTTACTATATAAAATGGGTCTGCGTATACAATGATGAACACGCATTCAAAAGGAAATTATTGGAAGCTTCGGGCGCATTGGTGATTTTTCTGTTGTTACAGGCCAGTATTATAAGTGTCGCGTTTAATGCGTACTCCTTTTCTATAAGCCTGGGTGCGCTTCCTTCTCGGCTACCCTATATTGGGGTGAAATTAGGATTTCCCGGCTCGCATTACCACCAGAGGAACATTTTTGAACCGAGGTTTTGTGTTAGGTGGCTAATGCCTTTGGAAACCGGGTTAATTTGCTGGAAGCTGTACATACTTCGAGTGTCTGTATAAGCCTTTACGCTTGTGTACTAGCATTGAATACAAGCGCGAAAGTATCTTTTCAAGTACATTAGAAGAGCCAACTCGTAAAAAAATGAAGTCAAATGAGTCGAGATGGCGCTCGAGCCATTCCCTCAAACACGTTGGTGGCTTGCGCACTTCTGAAGACTCAAATTGGTTCGCGTTGCTGCCTCTGCGTGTATACATCACCAATTCAATTCTGAAAATCTCAATAAATTACAGATAAACTGAAATGTAATTATTCAGTTTGTGACGTTAACTTCCAATGGCTTTGCCGTTATAAACGGGGAACCGATATGGTCACTTTTACTGCAGTGCAGGTACTGTAAGTCGCGCCTGTGCTTTTCAATGATCCATCACGTGTGACCCTTCAAACCAAACCACCGGCCAACCTCCCAGTTGTCGTTCATGCTGGGCAAATCTGCTTTGGGAAAAGTCGTTTTACTAACTAATCAACATAAACGCCGTGTTTCTACGTGAGTTGGCAAGAAAAAAAAACGGAAATTGCTTTTATAAAACGGAGAACCAGTTATGTGTGCGTTTAGTGCTGACGATATTGAACATACCAAAATATCAGTATTTCATTTATAGTGAAATGAAGTACCAAATGATGCAACAGATTTATATTTGAACGTTTTTATTTTAGAAAAGGTCAACGTTGACATAAGAATAAATACATTCACGATAAGATTTGTTCAAGTTGCAACAAACATTCAAGTTCCGTGTTATAAAATATATAGCCTATCACAAAATGTAAACAGTAGTATTCCGGACATTGCACTCCACCCATGGAGTTTCACTTGTCATCAAAGGCAGATAAGACGTTTTTTTAAGAACACATTTTACAGCATGTTGGTAAGAGTCTTAACTGATTTTAAGCCACATCACATTTCTAGTTGTCTGGACCCACAGAATAATACATTCTTGTTTAAAGTCTGACATCACGCGCGCAACCGTTTGGCGAGGCGTCTCACGACTCAAGTCGGTGAAGTTTAGCCGCCTGGAAAGGCGCGGCGTCTTTCTGCGTCTCAGTTCTCCCGGATTCCACTTTTTAGCCACGGGAAGCAGAGCAAACTCTCCCGCATCAGGCATCAAGTCTACGCCTGCACGGCTCCGGCGCTCTGGCTAGGAGGTTCTCATGTACTGCCGAGTTCTGGTTCGGTTCTAGCTGATGACACACCTCTCTTTGTCCTTCCCCTGACCGCCGCCAATCGCCTTCTCTTTTATGTACATTAAGTCACTGTGCACACTGGGTCGCCGGGCGAAGGGCGCCACAATCCCATATGCGTCACTGTCTTTGAATTTCTTGTTTTTGATGGACTTTCTGTTGTGAAGCATGTCGCAGTACTGCACGGACACCTTACGGTGCATGTCCGGGCTCATCTCGTTGGGCAGTTTAGCCATTGTGAAGAGAGTCTGAAACATTTTGTCCACGTTAGTGTTCCTCTTGGCTGATATCTCAAAGTAGGCGCACTGGTCGTCCCCGGCGATGAGATGCTCGATCTCGTCCCTCTGGACTTCTCTGTAGAACTCTCGGTCGCCCTTGTTCCCGCAGATCACCAGCGGGACGTCCACGTTCTCTTTTGTCTTGTTCTTCAGGCAAGATTTGGTCTCGAAGATCTGCTGTTTCAGCCGCTGTACTTCCCGAAAAGACTCTCTGTTGTCCAGACTAAACACCAGAATGAAGACATCACCTGCGGAGAAGAAAAGTAGTATTTACAAAGATTGTTCCAGAAAATGAAACTTGGGCAATAATTTTAAAAAAAGAAACAACTGTACATAACCTATCGGTGCAAAATGTAACAAAATGTTTTGTTTGCTGCCACTACCATCCAAGACCAAACTCTAAAGCTCCGTAAAACTACATGCATTGTTCGGTTTTGGCAAAGAACACCGCTTACCTGTAAGTATGGACAGCCTCCTCATTGCAGGGAACGGATGGTTTCCAGACGTGTCCAACAGGTCTAGTTGGTAAACTTCTCCCCTGATGCTGTAGAATTTCCTGTGAAAGTCTTCGATGGTTGGTGTGTACTGATCTTCGAACCTGCCGGTCACAAACCGGGATACGATAGCTGTTTTTCCAACTTTTGTGGATCCCAGAATTACCATCCTGTAGCAGTTTTTAGCCGGTATGTCAAACTCATTCTCTGAGGGCGTCATTTTCTTAATCATTTTGGCCAATTGTTTTTGCTTTGATGCGTTATCGAGAGCGCGTTGAAATATAAGCACAAGAGAGGTAGACGAGAGCCAACCGCCTCTTTTATTCACCGAAAAGATGGGGATGGCACGCTTGTTTTCGCACTGTGGCTGTTCTGGAGTTTGACTACGGAGCGGGAGGGCTATTTAAGCAAAACTGTGACCACTCCTCTAAAGCGCGTCATGAGTGCGCAGCGCACCAGAGCACGAGAAGCGGGGGAAAAAGTAACAGGTGCTCGGCTGGCTTTGCGTCAGTATCCCAGCACCCATGAACACCAGAACCGCGTGTAAAGCACACAAAGAAAAACCCGAAGATTAAACAGTTCTTTCACATTCAGCGCGGACGCTTTGTTTCCAGGGAGGAGCTGATTTTCAAATTGCTCCAAGTTGTGTGTATTAAATTAACGGAAATATGCAATCCTTGCTTATTACTCGCAACACGACTTTGGCTTTTAGACTTCGGACTTAAGTGTTTAGAAATTTACTGGAGGATTTGGGTGAACAGTTTCTCCATCATCTTGCGCAATGCTGGTAGATGTTTAATTTGGATAATGCAAGGAGGATACAAAAAAGACGCACGAAAAGTTAATGTTTCTAGAGGCACATCTGGCGCAATGAGATGCCAGAGCGTAAAAAACACATTTAAACATAGGCTACGGTTAATTTTTAGAGCTTTCTGAAGTATAAGTCGGAAATACAGTGTTACTGATTAAATAAATAAACAACAAATGCTGTTGCTGCTGTCATGATTACCATTTCTGTGGCACTGCCATTATTACTAGCAATAGTAGGTTTTCATGACTTGTATACGCTTCGAATGCAGCTTTCACTGTGAAATCCAGGTAGAGGTGTATCTCATGCTAATAATGCATTTGATAAAGAATGAGAGAGAGCAGCATGTGTATAGATTTCTGCCTCATTTAAACAATTTCCGCCACGACGCTAAAAAACAGTTGTTAAATGTATGCAGATCTTCGTTGGTAAAGCTGTGGCATTGAGCCCAGCACATTTAAATCTTGTTTCTTTGATTATTCAACGCTACTTTTTCGATTCTTTCCCGTTCCACGGGGGGGCGCTCCACTCTGATACTGGCTACTGCACGACTACTCCGAGTTCCAAGGAACCTTACACAACAGATGTGGCCTAAATATGATGCTAACAGCATATGCTATCAATCTCCTCAAACATAAATACTTTCAATAATAATAATAATAATAATAATAATAATAATAATAATAATAAGCTTAATTTATATGGTACCTTTCATACAAAAAATGCATCTCAATGCCAATTTACAATAAAAGCACTTTGCAATACTCGTAAAGCCAGACATTCATTTACTAGATTTAATTATTCTAAATGAATCAAGTATTTATTAGAAACCTGAGCCTTTTGGAAATGTATTTTGACTGAACCTTATTATACATTTGAAATCCATAATTTAATAGGTAATGAAAATGGGTTTTGATATAGAGACATGTGAGAAATAATTTTGTGTGCCATACATCTGGTTGTCCAGGAGTATAACTTGCTTTGGAAACATTTAGAATTTTTTTGAAAATTAAATATATTTTATGTACTGTATATGAACACAATCCGGAGCTGTGCTTATCAAACTCAGGCCTGGGTGGATGATGGTTTTTGTTATAACCAAAGCTGCAATTCCAGAATTTTCAAAATGTTGATTATTTTCCGTTTAAGCCACATTACGTCAGAAATAAATGTATGCCACGAGGAATAGTCCCATATTCGCATTGTGTTGTATTGCAAACATTTACCTGAAGACAGGGCAAATGTTTTAAAGGAGTAACATGGTGGTTGGATATGACATTACCAGTCTTTAGGCAACAACAAAACAAATGTGCATTATTTTTTATTATTCAGTAATTTAGATGTATTTTAAAACGTATTTTTCTAAGCCTAAATTTCCAATTTTGGTTAAATTGTGGACACATGGCCACGAAAAAGACAAAGTCAAAGACAAAGCAAATGATAATGAGCCAAAACAATTCAAACGCGTTTTCTGTGAGTTAATTATATGCCGATTGACTAACCACAGCCTTTAATAAAAAAATAAAAATAATAAATAGAAATCAGTAAAGGAGAGGAGCAGAGCCAATATTTCGGGCGCTACTAATTTTAATCGAAACTGCCATGCCACAATAGCTCAAAAAGCAGGGTTAGCCGGCTAACTGCACTGAGTAAAACCCAAATCCCGCCCAAATTTGGACTGAAGTGTTCTTCAGGGTTTTACTTTATGCAGTTACCTAGGTAACTCCGTAATCCTCCTTTGTGGAACGGCCCTGTGGTTGTGAATGAAGACACACGGACGAGGTGTGTCTTCACTGAATACCTCGGGAGGGGGTACATCTGGCGGACAGTTTCTCTGTATGTGAGAATTTTATTGAATAGGCTTCCCATCGGCAGGCAGAAATGATACTCCTGAGTTCTGACGATATAGTGGTAGAAGTGATAATCATGAGTTCTAAGCATATATACTGTGCGTATATTCCTTGAAATTATAATTATTATTATTGATTTCATTGCCTAAGTAATCCCTAATTTGGATTTGAAATAGCTTGATGAAGTTTTTAATGAATGCAGTGTTTTTAAATGTTATAAATGTGTGATAGGATACTCATGGTTCTAGCCATCCTTACAATATTATTAGTTATAGTAGTAGCATTAGTAATATTGGATGTAGTAGTAGCACCTTAACTAAATTCCATCCATCCATCCATTATCTGAACCCGCTTATCCTGAACAGGGGCGCAGGGGGGCTGGAGCCTATCCCAGCATACATTGGGCGAAAGGCAGGAATACACCCTGGACAGGTCGCCAGTCCATCACAGGGCACACACACCATTCACTCACACACTCATACCTACGGGCAATTTAGACTCTCCAATCAGCCTAACCTGCATGTCTTTGGACTGTGGGAGGAAACCGGAGTACCCGGAGGAAACCCACGCAGACACGGGGAGAACATGCAAACTCCGCACAGAGAGGCCCCGGCCGACGGGGATTCAAACCCAGGACCTCCTTGCTGTGAGGCGGCAGTGCTACCCACTGCGCCATCCGTGCCGCCCACCTTAACTAAATTGCAAAATAAAATGTTCTATTCTGACCAACATTCAAAACATTCAAAATTCACCTGGGCATCTGAAGAGTTCCAAAACATATTTGGAATGCACACACACCGAGGTTTGCCAATCTTCACACATGCACACAGACACACACATATGCACACACACCCACAGATGCACACATATGCACACACATCCACAGACACACACATATGCACACACATCCACAGACACACACATATGCACACACATCCACAGATGCACACAGACACACACATATGCATTACATTAAATTACATTACATATGCACACATCCACATATGCACACAGACACACACATATGCACACACATCCACAGATGCACACAGACACACACATATGCACATACATCCACAGATACACACAGACATACACATATGCACACACAGACCAGAACAAGTGACTCATTGTGACTCATTAACATGATACAGGCTTATATAACAGACACTTATGAGTCCCTCATTACTGAGGCAAACAATGAAAGGCAGGCAGACAGATAGACAGACACGCAGGCATATAGACAAATAGACAGACAAATAGACAGGAACATACAGACAGATAGACTGATAGGCAGGCAGACAAACAGGCAGACAGATAGGTAGACAGACTGACAGACACAGATATACAGGCATACAGACAGACAGACAGACAGGTACACTGACAGGCAGGCAGAAAGATACACAGACAAACAGGCAGACAGGCAGGTAGACAGACTGACAGACACAGATGAACTGACAGACATAGACAGGCAGACAGGCAGGAAGATAGACAGACAGGCACAGACAGACATGCAGACAGACATTCACTCAGGTGGACTTTATTAGGGCAGTGGTGGGGACTCAGGCATTTTGTGAGTTCAGGACCATTAGAGCCTTCAGTAGAACTCAATCAGTTGATAAACAGGTACTCTCTAAGGACACGCACACACACGCACACGCACACACACACACACACACACACACACAGACACACACACAGCAGCTGAATGCCTCCACATGCACTCATGGACCCAGACAGGCCAGAACAGGTGACTCAAGGTGATTAACATTCTCTTCACTGCAGCATAAAGTAGTGTGCAGCAGCCAAAAGTGCATGGCAGACCTTTCTCCATATGTGCTGAAGTCTGTGGGGACAGCAAACAAACACCCCCCGCTCCCACCACCAAAAGGCACCCAAGCCCCTGACTGGCTTCTGCCTCCACATCCTGCTGAAAATAATAATGTTGATGATAGGCAGCAGGCCAAACTTCACCCAGACGTCACACTGTAAATACCACAGGGGTAATCGCCATGGCGAGGAAGTGAAGTCTGTCAGAATGAGCCACAAACAGGTAACTGCTGTCATTTAGGAAAGGGCCTTTTGCATCATTAAACCAATTAACCTGAGCCAAGGACTGACGCGAAAGTGTTTGCATCTGTAGAACGGGCTGTAACACTGAAGCGCTCTTCTGAACGCATCCATCTCAATCTTTTCCTCTCATTTTACTGCTTTACTGCTCCTCATTGCAGGGGACAAAGAAGAAGCTAGTATTTCCAAACAAGGTATGCACAATGTTTCTTGTTAATGCCATTATGATTATTTTTCTTGTTAACATGAGTATAAACTGTGGGCAGACAGCCCTGGACTACAGTAGAGCTGAGATGAGTGAGCTTTGATGCAGGAAGGTCTGTGGACACAAGGCTCATTTATCCCCCCCCACAACACTGACACAGACAACAAGATAAGCAGGACCCAGGCTCCGTACACCGCTGGTTTTTATTTATACGGGAGAGAGAGGGGTCATTACAGGTTATTACCGTACAACAATGGTCTCACCATGACCATCATGACCATGAGTGTGACCGTGATCAGAACCAGCCATAGGCATTAACTGAACATTCTAGTGCTGATGTCACAACCCCAACTGGGAACTGAAAGCAATGGAGTTCTAGAACACTGACTTAGAATTTAGAAAAAAGACATAAAAAACTACTGTGGTTAAAACAATGGGACAGTATTCACAGCAGTACAGCAGAAACAATATGCTACTCGGTCATGATTGAAAAGAGAGTCTATTGGTGACTGACATTTCAAATGCTAATTAATTCAAAAATACATGACCACTTCTAACATATGATTGACGACAACCTAATAGTACTCACCTATACACATAACTGGTTAAGATTTACACGGATTTACAATGTACTACATGTTGTCCAATACCATTGACAGGGAGAAAACAACACAAAACAAGGCAACAAGATAACATTGAAATGTTTTGAGTTAAAACTCCATAATATTGTCCAATGCCCCCATATTCCGGACAATATTATGTTATGTTTTTGCGAACAAAAACAATAAAATAAATAATAATAATAATAATAATAATAACAATAATAATAACAATTAAACCCACATTTAGAACACAGAATTAAATGATCTGTGTGTTGGCAGTTTACCAGAGGATTCAGCTCCATTGATTTCCAAACTTGTCTCACGGTGACGCATAGCTGACCTATCACGTGCCATTTGAACTGATACCCCCTACAGAGAGGGAAACACCATCACCTCTTTACCACAAACCCCAATTAATTCCTGAGACAGAAAAAAATGCAATTCTCAGCTGTGCTCTAGTATGTGCCATTTCAATATCTGGAACAGAAGACCTCTTTTAAGCTGCTATCACGCTCACGCACCTTTGGCTTCACACTCATTTCACATTTATGGGTGAGCCTGTGCCTTTCTGCACCCTACGGGGGTCTCCACTGCCCCTGCGTGGGGGGTGACCATTGAACACTGCTGGGCACCTGAGTTACTGACCATCTCACCAGGATAAGGTGTAGGGTATAGGTGTTGTAGGGTGTAGGGCATAGCTGTTGGAGGGTAGGGTGTAGGGTATAGGTGTTGGAGGGTGTAGGGTATAGGTGTTGGAAGGTGTAGGGTATAGGTGTTGGAAGGTGTAGGGTATAGGTGTTGGAGGGTGTAGGGTATAGTTGTTGGAAGGTGTAGGGTAAAGGTGTTGGAGGGTGTAGGGTATAGGTGTTGAAGGGTAGTGTGTAGGGTAAAGGTGTAGGAGGGTAGTGTGTAGGGTAAAGGTGTTGGAAGGTGTAGGGTATATGTGTTGGAAGGTGTAGGGTATAGGTGTTGGAAGGTGTAGGGTATAGGTGTTGGAGGGTGTAGGGTATAGGTGTTGGAAGGTGTAGGGTATAGGTGTTGGAAGGTGTAGGGTATAGGTGTTGGAGGGTGTAGGGTATAGGTGTTGGAAGGTGTAGGGTATAGTTGTTGGAAGGTGTAGGGTATAGGTGTTGGAAGGTGTAGGGTATAGTTGTTGGAAGGTGTAGGGTATAGGTGTTGGAGGGTGTAGGGTATAGGTGTTGGAAGGTGTAGGGTATAGGTGTTGGAGGGTGTAGGGTATAGGTGTTGGAAGGTGTAGGGTATAGGTGTTGGAGGGTGTAGGGTTTCGGGAATGGCATGCAAAAAAATAGGGGATAGGATGTAGGGGAAACCGTACTTCTCTTTGGTCCCTCTCCAAATACTCTCCAAATATGAAAACCAAATATAAAGCCTGCATCTTACATTTGTAGTGCGCCCTAAAAAGTGTCACGTCTCTTTTCCCTACGACATGGATAATCCCTCACCATGCGCCAAACCACTCACTACTTACAACTGCAGAATAAATAACATTAAATAAAATCACACAAACATGATTGTTCTTGCATACATTCAAATACTGATTTTAACTCAGTCAACTCAGTCAGCCTATTGGTACAACAATATTTTTGGGTGTTTTTTTCTCCTGTGCTTGATGATGTTATGGGAAACCACTTCTCTGAAGTTATTTGCTATTTGCCACTCAATTCAACTTACCCATTGCTAATTTTTGATGTTAGTGCCCCCCTCAATCTAATATCCACCATGGTTAGTTTGCTTTTTAAAATGATTCATTTAGGTGAGGTTCTGAAAATGAGTGGGCGTGAATTGGGAGCCTGACAGCTGGGTGGACACCTGATGTAGCTAGAATTCACACTATGCAAATACAATGGGCTGGGCTCCACAAGATAAAATATTAAAATCAATAAACATTAAATACATGACATGGTGATTACATCAATCATTACTGTACCTAACTTTGCTAGCTAGCTAATGACTATTCCTGGCTTAATTAATTTTAAGTAGGAAAAAAACCCTGGTTCTGTAAAGGACAGTAGAGCTGATTCTAGCAGGCCTATTCTTCAGTCTGTGAGTCGAGCAGTTCATATAAATACCACCGACAGTGATTTACTGACCCCTCACTGGTGTCCTCATTAATCAAACGCTCCGATGTTCCAACACACACACATACACACACACGCACGCACACACACACAATGGGGTTGCCAAGAGTCCCATATTGCCAAAATAAAAAATAAAAGGTTTTTGTCCCATCTGGGATATCATTAACCAAATAAATATACAGCTGTGTGTGAAAAATTGACGTTTCAGAAAGTAAAAGCCTTCTCCAGTTCGTGTTCCAGTCACCAGGATTTTCTAGTTAGCACAGGTCTTCAGCTAGGGTGTACAGTAGAATGAATTGGTGAAATCAGCTGGCATGGGCTCATGGGTAAACAAAACACTACTTTCTGACCCCTGGGCTTTCCAACTGTGCCAATACAGTGCTTTTGTATAACATCATTAGATGATCATAATAAGTCACAATGCCCTTAATAAACAATATCGCCAGCTTTTCCCCTCAGTGGACAGCCCTGAATCTGACCTTTTACATGTGATCACATTGTGCCAGAATGAGGACACTGCACTGGTGAGTGGCTGGCTATGGTCTGGCCTTGAGAAAGCCACATCCCATTCTCCCAGGAGTGCACTAAACTCAGAGCAGACTCCCACACAGAGCCAGGGAGCTTCAATTAGAAACTACTGACGAAACATCTCTGCGTCACTTTCATTTCTCACAGGGAAAAGGAACCAAGAAGAGAGTTAGTGAAGTTTTAGTGTTTAAAAAAAGGCAATTACGAACTGAATTGAATGACTAAATGCAGGGGAATATTTAGCGCTGGTTAAACTGAGAAAGATAAGTTCCCAGAATGCAGTCCTGTGTTCCATAACAGGGACCATAATAGGAATGGTGAAGGCCAAAGGCTATCGAATGGCTGGAACCTTGGTGGAAACCTCACAGGGATGTGTGTGTGTGTGTGTGTGTGTGTGTGTGTGTCAGCATGAGTGTGTACGTGTGTGAGTGTGCTAGAGAGCGGACGGCTGAGTAGGTGTGTGTGTGTTTGTATGTAAGTGCGTATGTGAGTGTGTATGTGAGAGTGTGCGTGCGTGTGTGTGTGTGCATGACTGCATGTTTGAGTGTGAGAGAGTGTGCGTGTGTGTGTGTGTGTGTGTGTGTGTGTGTGTGTGCTTGCTTGTCAAGGTTAGGAGTAGACTATCCCCCACTGAAGAAACAAAGAAAGGAAAGGTAATTGGGTGATTAAATTGCCATCTCGTTTGCATTTCAGAATTTGGCCATTTAAACTGCTGATGTCCACACTGCTTTTGATGTCCCGATAGCTTCCAGCAGGGGAGTCCCAGGGGGCTGCAGTGGCTGTGCATTTTTCAGGGTTTCCTTCCAATCAGCTGCCAGTTAAGGCTTTGAGGGACGTGTCAACCTTTTAGGAACGGAACTTGACACCTGTGAACAGATTTCAATTTCAGTAAAAAAAAAAGAAAGAAAGATATATTTCAGTGTCCAGATAGTTTTTGTGTGAGACCAAGAATTTACAAGTTCATGAGAAAAAAACATAAATATGAAGCAAAAAATAAATTAACCACACACCAGTTATCACCAATTATATCATCCTATACCATTCATTGTAAAGCCAGTAGGTAATTATGTAAGAAATCATACACATGCACTCACTGAGCATTGTATTAGGAACATCTGTACACCTACTTATTCATGCGATTATCTAATCACAAATGCCAATAATGTAATCAGCCAATCGTGTGGCAGCAGTGTAATGTATAAAATCATGACCAGACAGGGTGGTTTGAATATCTCAGAAACTGCTGATCTCCTGGGTTTTTCACGCACACTAGTCTCTAGAGTTCTTAAGTGGATACGCTACAGCAGCAGAAGACCAATAAGTCTTCAAAAGAAGTCTAATAAATACCTCACTGATTGTATAAGACAATGGAATGACCGTTTGATGGTCTGTGCATATCGCCATGGCTTTCAGGACAATGCGGTTTGAAGAAGGCGTTTCGATCTTTTTCTAGCCCCCGGGAGTCAGGGCTGTAGTGGTTACCATGGGCGATTGAAATAAACAGCGTACAATTGGCAACCAATTCAGAAAAATCTGAAAAACAAGTTTCTTAAAGAAAATGAGCCATGGCTTGATGGAAAGGTAAAAGTAGAGTTTTGACTGGAGCAGGGGAAATCGAGCAGGGGAAATCAACTTGAGCAGGGAAAATCAACCAAAATACTCTAAAGTCACTGAGGGCTAAATCAGTTTAACTGGAAAAAACCTTGCTAACCCATGCTTGAATATACATGATATACATTACATTACATTACATGGCATTTAGCAGACGCTCTTATCCAGAGCGACGTACAACGAAGTGCAAATCAAACACAAGTATAAGTGCGAAGAGGACCTGAGAGGACAGTACAGTTCTGAGTCCTAGTGTAAACATACAGATACTCAGAACCCTTGAAGAGTACAATCAACTTCCAAACTAGCATACCACAGTTGCCAGCTGGAATACCCTGAGTACAACAATACAACAGCCAATAAAAAAACAACAAAATCTATACATAAGTGCCATTACAGTCTAAGGCTAACCATGGTGGTGAGTTAGGGAGTCTGCGCTTGAAGTCTGCGCTTTAAGGAGGTCAGAGACTGGGAGGTCATTCCACCACCGTGGGACCAGGACAGACAGCAGTCGTGAGCGTTCAAGACTACACATGACCGTAACGAAACGAAAAACGACCATTAAAACACAATAAACGACCGTTAACACATGATAAACGACCATTAAAACACAATAAACGACCGTTAACACATGATAAACGACCGCTAACACATGATAAATGACCATTAACACACGATAAACAACAGTTAACACACGAAAAGCGACCGCTGACACGCGATAAATGACCGCTAACACACAATAAACAACCGCTAACACATGATAAACGACCGTTGACACACGATAAACGACCGCTGACACACGATAAACGGCTGTTAGCACTCCATCTCTCACTTCGCCTGGCAGCTGAGAACTACAGGTGGCAGAGGTCACTGTGTCTTACAGTCTTATTCACTTTATTTCCACTTAAAAAACGATTTTGGTATAATAACTCCACTTCATGCATGTCAGCGTGTCCACTGGATTCCCAACATACAGTAACCATAGCAACTTCACAATACTTAATGTAGGCATGGAATATCCATCCATCCATCCATTATCTGAACCCGCTTATCCTGATCAGGGTCGCAGGGGGGCTGGAGCCTATCCCAGCATACATTGGGCGGAAGGCAGGAATACACCCTGGACAGGTCGCCAGTCCATCGCAGGGCACACACACCATTCACTCACACACTCAGACCTATGGGCAATTTAGACTCTCCAATCAGCCTAACATGCATGTCTTTGGATTGTGGGAGGAAACCGGAGTACCCGGAGGAAACCCACGCAGACACGGGGAGAACATGCAAACTCCGCACAGAGAGGCCCCGGCCGACGGGGATTCGAACCCAGGACCTCCTTGCTGTGAGGCAGCAGTGCTACCCACTGCACCATCCGTGCTGCCGGCATGGAATATATGTGACAGTATTTGCCAAGACACATGGCACACAATTACGGAGTGTTATCTGAAATATAGGTCATAGCAAGGCTATTCATGGTAAATGGGAGGAAATTATGCTGTCAGATCTTATGCCGTGATAGGGAGAGGATATTTTCCCTTGCCACTGTTGCTCTAGGTTTATTTCTTTGACTTTTTAAGTCTTCTGCTGCTGTCCACTGAGTTTTGACATGTTGTGTGTTCAGAGATGCTCTTCTGCATACCACTGTTGTAATGTGTGGTTATTTGCTTGGCCCCTCTCATTAACAAGGCGTTTCTGCCCGCAGAACTGCTGCTCACTGTTTTTCACACCATTCTCTGCAAACTCTAGAGACTGTTATGCATGAAAATCCTGGGAGATCAGCAATTTCTGTGCTACTCAAACCACCCTATCTGGCATCAACACTCATTCCACAATCAAAGTCACTTAGATCACATTTCTTCCCCATTCTGACATTTGGTCTGAAAAACTGCTGAACCTCTTTACCACATCTGCATGCTTTCATGCATTTAGTTGCTGCCACGTGATTGGCTGATTAAATATCTGCATTAACAAGCTGGTGTACAGGTTTACCTAATAAAGTGATCAGTGAGTGTGTGTAAAACCAGATTAATGGAGATCCTCTCCTGAGTGGTTGCAGAACTGGAGGGTGGCGGGGGCCTGTGCTCACACACACATCCCATGATGCACTCTGTTGGAACACAGTCACCTCTGCAGGCTGTGTGTACATGTGTCTGTGTACTATGATCTCTGCGTCGGATCAGAACCAGAGGGAGCTAAATGTTAAAGCAGACCTACAGACTGCTTCTGTCTTAAGCCCCCCCCCCCCCCCCCCCCAACTTTCCCCACTCCCGCCTCGGCAAGGAGCACTATCCTTACACAAACAGGACCCTTCTCATTCCCGTTTGGAGCATCCCACACACAGACACACGCACACACACACACACACACACATATACACATACACATACACACACACTCGGTAAGGAGCGCTATCCTTACACACACACACACACACACACACACTCGGTAAGGAGCGCTATCCTTACACACACACACACACACACACTCGGTAAGGAGCGCTATCCTTACACACACACACACACACACACACACACACACACACACATACACTCGGTAAGGAGCGCTATCCTTACACACACACACACACACACACACACACACACACACACACACACACACTCAGTAAGGAGCACTATCCTTACACACACACACACACACACACACACACACACTCGGTAAGGAGCGCTATCCTTACACACACAGCGCCCTTCTCATTCCCGTTTGGAGCATCCCTTTCTTTGCCGGTAGATCTCCTCAGTGAAAGGTCTGCAAACACATGGAGACAGGGACAGGAATTAGCGGTCGTAAACCAGGCACCGCATCCGTTCGGCCACACAGTGCCGGTACCAGCCTGTGCCAGGCTCTCCACTGGGGCCAGGGCTGTGTCTGTTTATCCCTGTATGACTTTCTGCTCCAGTAGCTTAATATTTATCATTCAAGAGCTAAGTGATCTGCTGTGTGTGTGTGTGTGTGTGTGTGTGTGACTGGTTATCACGAGCTGAGTGACCTGATGAGTGTGTGTGTATCGCCAGCTTATCAGAGCTGAGTAGGACATTCACAAGTGTGTCTTAGTAAGGGTGTCAGAGTGAGTGTGTGTGTGTGTGTGTGTGTGTGTGTGTGTGTGTGTGTTTGTCTGCAGTTCCTCCTTCCTTCACAGACAACCGATCTGTTTCCATCACACATTTATGATTTACAATGAACCTGTTATCAACAAGAGGAAACATAACCAGCACTTTCTGTCAGAAAGAAAATATATGATGATTAAACATCGATACTACAGTACAGTCAATCCTGTATGCTAAACGTCATCACAGGCCATTTCCCTGTATGCATGAAGTGCACACTTGCACACAAACACATAAACACACAAACACACCCACACATACTGTATACACACACAAAATACACGCACACACACACACACCCACAACGCAAGCGTATACACACATGCACACGCACACACACACACACACACTCACACACACCCAAAAACACACACATACACATATATACACACACACAAACACAAACATATATATATGCACCAGGAAGGAAAAGATTTAAAAACATTTAATCTTAAGGTCTAGTCATTATTTGTAATCAGAATTGTTTTTTAAACATATATTTTTTCATTTGCAATGATTCAAAGGGATGTCTTATTTCCCTGATGGCAGTGGGTATTTTTCGTATTTAATGGAAGGCGACTCACACCGACTTATTCTGTATGGGGTAACCATGGAAACTAAGAATAAATGAATGAGAACAGCTCTAGTCATTAAATGTAATTGATAAATATGTTTGTGTGTGTGTGTGTGTGTGCACTAGTGTGTGTGTTTGTGTATTTTTGTGTGCGTGTGGACTCATACAGACCCAAGCAGGATTCTTCTGAAAAATGAAATCTTGGTTCAAAAATGCACGTTCTTTTCTTACAGTATGTTGTTAAGATGCCCTTCTTCCCACGAGCGAGCTAGCCATGGCCTACATCATGCGCCATCTTAGTGACAGCTCACAGATGGTCCTCACGGTCAGCAAATAGGGCACTGGCCAATCCAGTGCTTCCTTATTAAATGGACAAGGGGGCAAACTCATTTTTTCGGGGGCCTTGCCATTTTATTTTTGTCTTTTCATAGTCCCAGCTGTGATGACAATCACGTTTTCAAGGGAGAACGGGCCAAGAGGTTGCAGCGTGACTGCTTCAACAGCAAGAACTTCGACAGATTAAATATATAAAAATAAAAGATTAAAAATAAATCCATCCAAATTTAAGTGAAAGCCATAGAAATAGCTGGAATTGACTGAAAAGGTGTGAGTGGGCCTGGGGGAGTTCAGCCCCCTCCATCTGGAAAAACGCCAAAAAAGCAATAACAATGCAGCCAATGGTGATTAATAAACTCATCACTCCATCTTGCTTGTGACTGTCCTTATTGGTTTGTTGCCCAGGCCAGATTCTGTTTCATGTCTGTTGTTTCGGGAGGTCTGTAGTTTTGGGGAGGGTTCTGTAGTTTTGGGGAGGTCTGTTGTTACAAGGGTGGATTTGGATGTTTGCAGGAAGTGATGACAGATCAATTAATGTGGTTCATAAATACATATGCACACACACACTCACATACACACTCACATGCACATACACACACACACACTCACATACACACTCACATGCGCGCACACACACACACTGACATACACACACACACACACACTCACTCACATACACATATACACACACACTCACATACACACACACACATGCACATGCACATTCAGACACCACACACGCACATGAACACGCGCACACAGTTCAAACTTCACTCAACTGGAGAGAAGGTAAAGACGGGATACAGAAGTCAGCCAGCACAGGCAGTGATATCAGAGAGTTCTCATAGTCAGACACAGTCAACACTGTCAATTCACCAGCACTGGGGCAAATAATAATGTTCTACTCTTACCAGCGCTGCTTCCCAGAAATATGCTACTTATTGGTTGGGTTCAGGGTTCAGGTTACACCTGGCAATACTGGAAAAACTCAGCAGGTTTTTCTGAGAGAACATTGTGTGACATTCTGATGTGTATTACAGACAATAACTTCATTACCTGTACCCCGAAAGTAATATCTCAGAATAGCTGAGAGAAGAATGACAGAATAAGGTAAGCAAGGATTTACCCTTCAAATATGATGGCAACTCGGTATGAGACTGCAACAACTGCACTGAGTACAATCCCCACAGGACTCGCATTCCTGAGAGAGAGAGAGAGAGAGAGAGAGAGAGAGAGAGGGAGAGGGAGAGAGAGAGAGAGGAGGGGTATAAAGGGGGACATGAGAACAGGCAAAGAGAAAGAGAGGGAGAGAGATGGACAGACAGGGAAAAGAAGGGAGAGGGTTTATGTATGTGGACTTTAATGGGGTCACTGAGTTTACTCATTCATCAGAGATCATTTTCCTGGGTGACTCAGACACACGCCGACCAGCGCTCTTATTCTGGCTCCGATACACTGGCCAGCGCTCTTATTATGACAGATTCCCGCAGGTGTAGGTGGGGTGAAATGCCCTGCAGCCACCCCAGGTGCACCTGAGGCTCTAACCCAGCCACAACCCTCTGTTCACTGGGTTCAGTGGGCTCACCATCTCGTACATGGCAGGTCACAAGCCACAGGTCAGAGGTCATTGGGGTGAGATCACAGATATGACATTGGATTTGTTGTATTTCGCAAAAAAAACAAAGACACGATTTTTACTCTGTACTTTAAATGTTGGGGGGGGGGGTGTAGTCATTGTTCATCAGGTCAAGGTTAATAATAATGGTAATAATAATGCACTGGAGCACACGCACATGGACACAAGTGCACATACACACACACACACACACACACACACACACACACCAAAGAACAGCTCAAATCTGTTTTTCATTTCTTCTCCATCTGCTTTTCCACCTTCATTTTCATAATTTGGGGCTAGTGTTTGCACTTTGTAAGAGAGAGAGAGATGGAGAGAGATTTAGTGAAGGGGATATGTGGAAGAGATGGAGAGTAGGGGAGAGTGGTCGTTACAGTCTTTCTCTCTGAGAGGGAGTGGCGGGGTGACAAAATGAATCATGAACCCCGCCCCCAACCCCACAGATGTGTAGAACAGATCTTCCACTCAAAGTCAGAGACGAGATTAGATTTAAAACACAAATAATAGATCTGTAGAACAGATCTTCCACTCAAAGTCAGAGATAAGATTAGATTAAAACGATTAGATTTAAAACTAGAATAGCAGGTCTATATACACTCCAGAACTCCCACAAACACAATGACCATACAAAAAAAAAAACATTCAGTTGTTCTTTACCGCATTGCCTTTTTTCAAACTGATTCTTTTTTGATGTCCAATCAAAAAAGGAATATCAACTTTCAGCCGAAGGTACATACTGTATTCAAGAGCCTTATTCTCTGAAAATGAACCAAATCAGTGGAATGAAATGTGGGAAGAAAAGAGTCAAAGTACACCATGACGTAAATATTGGAAACATTCACGTTGATGTTAAAGGTACACTCAAGATGAGGCATATAGTATGCAGATGCCCGCACAGAACACTGGTCAGTGTTAATTACACACGAGTCCAGCAGAGATGACACAGCTCAGCCACCCACCCGAGGCGAGTAAGAGTAAACCAAAAATCATGAACCATAAACTGCGTTACACTGATGTTTCTGTATGTCGGTGTGTGCTGTGGTGTCAGCTTTAATGTCAGTGTCACTTTGATGGGTGTCAGTCTGTCACTGACACGCTTTCGCCCGTCAGGATTCCCTGTCAGCCAATTCAATTACAGTACAGTCCGGAATTATTTGGTAAGAGCAGTCATCTGGCAGTCGGAGGGTTGCTGGTTCGATCCCCCCTGGGTGTGGCGAAGTGTCCCTGAGCAAGTCCTGACGAGCTGGTTGGTGCCTTGCATGGCAGCCAATCGCCGTTGGTGTGTGAGTTTGAGTGTGGTTGTGAATGGGTGAATGAACAGCATCAATTGTACAGCGCTTTGGATAAAGGCGCTATATAAATGCCAACCATTTACCATTTGGTAATATTTCTGTTCTGTTGGCTCTGCACTCTGGCTTTGAAATGAAAGAATGAATATGAGGATGCAGTGCAGTCTCTCTGTAATTTGAGGGTATTTACATCCATACCAGGCGAATATCACAACAGTATTTCTGCACCAACGTTCCCAATTCCTTCGTATAGGTTCTACCAGAGAACACGAGAGAAGTGCCAATCAATGGCAGACCACTCCCACTTCTCCATCAGTGAGTTTTAAGGAGGCCCAGTCCAAAGCGTAACATTCACCACTCACATGTAGAAAATCTTAGAGAACAACATTAAAGTGAAAGTGAGTCACAAATGAATGGAGATCATCTTCCAGTTTCTGGTGTTATTCAGCAGCTTTGTGGGAGGGAAGCTTGGATAAAGGACCTGAATGGGACACACAGTCCTGATAAAAGACTGTTCCTCTAAAGCCAGGGAAGAGGATCCCAATGGGCCATTATATTATTTTTCTCCTTTTTCCATTGAATGTGGCACTCTTAAATCTATTCTGAGTTTCTACATGCAAGTGGTTAACACAAGAAAGCATAACAGCAGCAGGAATAGGCAGACCTTTTTGGGATAATTTTGGCCTTTTAGCTCATAATGGATAAGGGTAGGATATGGCCGGGGAAGCTGATCTGATATGAGCTCCACTGTTTTATTCATACCTCCTGCTCTGAGATGCGTGTGAAACTGGGGCTCGTAGACACAGACAATAACAGGAAGTAGTCTAATAGAGCTGTCAGAAAAATACTGAAAACATTTCATATTTCACATCATTTTCTTTTTAAACACCCTAATTTTCAGCATTGTCTGTCAGTGTCCTTGGCCTAAATTGCGTGGCTCTGTGTCTCACCGAGAGCTGTAATAAAGCCTACAGCAGCATTCAGAACCCATCCAGACCATTTCAAGGAATAATCCAGAAATAAAATTCCAACTCAACCTACTTTCATAAAATGATGTCAGCAGTTTCTACAGGGGGTGGGGGTTGGGGCTAACAGACTCCTCATTGGCACAGAATATATGAATAGAGACAGACATGTGATAGGGTGTATTTCTACAATAAAGACATTTCAGCCCATTATTTCTCTGAAAGAGACCCTGGCAATGAGACAGGAGAATGTTATAGAGTACACTCTGTAGGACATACACACTCACCATACAGACCTGTGTAGAGTACACTCAGGAGGACATACACACTCACCATACAGACCTGTGTAGAATACACTCTGTAGGACATACACACTCACCATACAGACCTGTGTAGAGTACACTCTGTAGGACATACACACTCACCATACAGACCTGTGTAGAGTACACTCTGTAGGACATACACAGTCACCATACAGACCTGTGTAGAGTACACTCTGTAGGACATACATACTCACCATACAGACCTGTGTAGAGTACACTCTGTAGGACATACACACTCACCATACAGACCTGTGTAGAGTACACTCTGTAGGACATACACACTCATCATACAGACCTGTGTAGAGTACACTCAGGAGGACATACACAGTCACCATACAGACCTGTGTAGAGTACACACTGTAGGACATACACAGTCACCATACAGACCTGTGTAGAGTACACTCTGTAGGACATACACACTCACCATACAGACCTGTAGCGTCTGAAGAGGCGCACATACACACGGTCACACACAGACAAGACACACAGACAGACAGACAGACAGACACACACACACACACACACACACACACACACAGCACGGGTTAATGTGATACAGGGCGATTGTACAAACAGTCCCCAGACTACTGTATGTCCCTGCTGATCTGGTTGCAGCAGTGAGTGATTCGGGACTGTGAGCTGAGTGAGTGATTCAGGACTGTGAGCTGAGTGAGTGATTCGGGACTGTGAGCTGAGCGAGTGATTCGGGACTGTGAGCTGAGTCAGTGATTTGGGACTGTGAGCTGAGTGAGTGATTTGGGACTGTGAGCTGAGTCAGTGATTCAGGACTGTGAGCTCAGTCAGTGATTCAGGACTGTGAACTAAGTCATTGATTCAGGACTGTGAGCTGAGTGAGTGATTTGGGACTGTGAGCTGAGTGAGTGATTCTGGACTGTGAGCTGAGTGATTGAGTCAAGACTGTGAGCTGAGTGATTGATTCAAGACTGTGAGCTGAGTGAGTGATTCGGGACTGTGAGCTGAGTGAGTGATTCAGGACTGTGAGCTGAGTGAGTGATTCAGGACAAGTAAATCAAGACTCGTCAGCCAGGCATTAAATGAGTGGCTAGAGAATCAGCCGGAGAGGGAAGGATTTAGTCTCAATTAACGGGTTCAGGGGTCAGGACTGGCATATACACTGCCCCTGAAAAGTTTGTGGACAGTTGTGGACGCAACTCTCGTTGTTGCTTAGCAACCAAGTAGCTAACTTATTGTGCGGTAAGTGTTCTATTCAGGTCTTTTGGCTGCACTTGTCTGAGTCTATGAGGAAAAATGTGTTCTGTAAGCACGATACGGAGGGAAAATGTGTGGAAAGTCCGCTCCGTGTCAGGCTGAAATGCTCCATCCTGTGTTGTGATACACATCATCACACGGGTTCAAGTTCCACATCTTTTTAAAACAACATTCTTTCTCAAATAAATATCCTACAGAAAGCCCACAGGCAACACAGCACTTCTAAAAAAAAAAATGATGTGCCTATTCATGAATTACGCGGTATGTTGCGCGTAGATTCCTTCTGTGCAACATCTGGAGAATCTGCCCTTTCCTCAGCACCTAACACAGGGGACGGCAACCCTGGTCCTGGAGAGCATCAGGGTGTGCTGGCTGTCATTGTTACTCAGTTTATGTTCTCCACTTCAATCCCACTCTGTCTGTAAGAGCATCTTCTAAGTGTGTGTTATGCAATGAAAATTAATCCATCAAGATGATAAATAATTCACTGCGTGTCACCAGCTCACCATACTGTTGGCAGCTGTCCTCCTGGGATTTTCAAGCACATCAGATCAAGCACAAAACAGTTTTATGGAGAATGGGTTGAAGAAACGAAAAGTGCTCAGTTTCTTCAAAATATGCAGGACCTGCTATCGAGTCAAAAATGCATGTTTCCAGCACCATGTAGAATCCATGCCATGAAGAATTCAGGCTGTTCCTGAGGCAAAGGTGGTCCCACCCAGTACTCGATAAGGTGTACCTAATAAAGTGACCAGTGAGTGTATATATGTACAGTGGTGTAAAAAGTGTTCCTGATTTCTTATTTTTTTGCATGTTTGTCACACTTAAATGTTTCAGATCATCAAACAAATTTAAATATTATTCAAAGACAACACAAGTAAACACAAAATGCAGTTTTTAAATGAAGATTTTTATTATTAAGGGAGAAAAAAAAAAAAAACCTACATGGCCCTGTGTGAAAAAGTGATTGTCCCCCCTGTTAAAACATAACTTAACTGTGGTTTATCAAACCTGAGTTCAATTTCTCTAGCCACACCCAGGCCTGATTACTGCCACACCTGTTCTCAATCAAGAAATCACTTAAATAGGACCCGCCTGACACAGTGAAGTAGACCAAATGATCCTCAAAAGCTAGACATCATGCCGAGATCTAAAGAAATTCAGGAACAAATGAGAAAGAAAGAAATTCAGGAACAAATGAGAAAGAAAGTAATTGAGATCTATCAGTCTGGAAAAGGTTATAAAGCTATTTCTAAAGCTTTGGGACTCCAGCGAACCACAGTGAGAGCCATTATCCACAAATGGCGAAAACATGGTGAACCTTCCCAGGGCCGACCAAAATTACCCCAACAGCGCAGCGACGACTCATCCAAGAGGTCACAAAAGACCCCACAACAATATCCAAAGAACTGCAGGCCTCACTTGCCTCAGTTAAGGTCAGTGTTCATGACTCCACCATAAGAAAGAGACTGGGCAAAAATGGCCTGCATGGCAGAGTTCCAAGACGAAAACCACTGCTGAGCAAAGAGAACATTAAGGCTCGTCTCAATTTTGCCAGAAAACATCTTGATGATCCCCAAGACTTTTGGGAAAATACTCTGTGGTCTGACCAGACAAAAGTTGAACTTTTTGGAAGGTGTGTGTCCCATTACATCTGGCGTAAAAGTAACACCGCATTTCAGAAAAAGAACATCATACCAACAGTAAAATATGGTGGTGGTAGTGTGATGGTCTGGGGCTGTTTTGCTGCTTCAGGACCTGGAGGAATTGCTGTGATAAATGGAACCATGAATTCTGCTGTCTACCAAAAAATCCTGAAGGAGAATGTCCAGCCATCTGTTCATGACCTCAAGCTGAAACAAACTTGGGTTCTGCAGCAGGACAATGATCCAAAACACACCAGCAAGTCCACCTCTGAATGGCTGAAGAAAAACAAAATGAAGACTTTGGAGTGGCCTAGTCAAAGTCCTGACCTGAATCCTATTGAGATACTGTGGCATGACCTTAAAAAGGTGGTTCATGCTCGAAAACCCTCCAATGTGGCTGAATTACAACAATTCTGCAAAGATGAGTGGGCCAAAATTCCTCCACAGCGCTGAAAGAGACTCATTGCAAGTTATCGCAAACGCTTGATTGCAGTTGTTGCTGCTAAGGGTGGCCCAACCAGTTATTAGGTTTAGGGGGCAATCACTTTTTCACACAGGGCCATGTAGGTTTTTCTCTCCCTTAATAATAAAAACCTTCATTTAAAAACTGCATTTTGTGTTTACTTGTGTTGTCTTTGAATAATATTTAAATTTGTTTGATGATCTGAAACATTTAAATGTGACAAACATGCAAAAAAAAAAAAGAAATCAGGAAGGGGGCAAACACTTCTTCACACCACTGTATATGCAGAGGTCATTTTGCTTTCACCATCACGGAGACCCTTTTTATACATAAAATTACTTATATAATATTAATTTATATAATACATACAGTATATAATTATTTCATATATCTAAAAATATAAATAACAAGTCAACAACTCCTTATTAATTACCAATGATAAATTACCAGTCACTGTTCTGCAACATATAAATAAATAATGAATGAAAGAAAATAATGACTGAATGACTAAATAAACAAATAATTAGAGTGCAAGAAATTTTGAGACAGTGTGCAGTGCTTCCAGCCTGGGGGAGAGGGGGGGGTGGCATTATTCCCTTGGCAACGGGGTAAATCAGTTTGGTCACTGCTGCCATGGAGACAAGAAGCAGAACACAAAGCTGCTCCTCTCTATCTGGGTTAAAAGAATGTCATTTAATACTCTCTCCCAGAGAGAAATACACAGGTGCTGCTTCGTTGAAGCATTGTGTTTAGGATTTTCCATGCACTTACAGTGTAACTGGATTTTTTTATTTTTTATTCAGGCAGGCTCTAACATGGAGTCCGTTCAAATATTTCTGTAGATTTCATTATTTAGTTTTCTTCCTGTTGTTGCTGCTGGTTCTGCCATTTTAAAAGGTGTGAGTGACCTGACACCTTAAAGGACCAAGCAGGACCCTCTTCAGCCTTTAGCTGACACCTCATTTCATATCCATAATGGAGGAGACAGGATCGGGAAAAAAAAAACTGTTCCCAACACTCAAAACATAAACTAGCTCAAATGTTATGTTATGTTATGTTTTCGACTTAATTTTTTTAATGCTGAAGAAGCTTGATTTACTTGGCTGTACTTAGTTTAGAATGTTGAGGAATGGAGTCCTGACCCCAGTGGAAGGAAGAGGTGCAGGGGAACTGGAAAGGAGGAAAGGAGGCTGGGCTTTGGAATGGCTGTTCTCTGACTACATTCCCCAGAATGCATCTGACTGACAGCCATCACCTGCCCAAAGGCTGTTGGACCTGTTGGATACTGACTGGTCAAGATGGCAAGAGAGATAAGGATGTTACATTACATTACATTACATTATTGGCATTTGGCAGACGCTCTTATCCAGAGCAAAGTACAACAAAGTGCAAAGTGCATACCCATAACCAGGAACAAGTGCACTGACAGACCCTAGAGAGAAATACAGTTTCAAGTGCTAAGAGTACAACAAAGATAAGGACAAGAGCCTACTTGATAAATCTGACAATGGATTATATCGAAAACTAATACAGCACAACGCAATAGAATGATAAACACTTACATCAGAACAATGAACAGCTTACATAGCCAAACGAAATTAGCAAAAATATCATCCTCAACAAGTTACTACACAAGTAATAATACACTATTGATAACTGAAAAACGTTGCCATTGAAAATGAAGGCAATAACCGGAGCACAAAATCACAGAGACATCTGTTGTGACCTCATACCAGTGAGAGGGACTTGCTCAGCCAATGGTTAAAGTAAAAACCTTGCGATTCTGCGGCAGTGAAAAAAACAAATACGATGACATCACTTTAAAACTGGCCTGAGTCAACGGTGCCCTTTCAGACTGGAGGAATGGAAAAGGTATGAAAAAGATGAATAAAAATAGAAGAGGTTTCAAAATGAAACAGGACATGCTGCTGTCACATAAGACAGGGTGAGGATACACACTTCCGAACACACATTCCTCTCGGTGGTGGTCATAGCGTGAAGTCACACAACCTGCCGACTCGGGCTCTCAGAAGAGGGCATTGTGGGACGGGTCCTCCAGGTAATTCTGTGTGCTCATCACTCTTGTG
Source organism: Conger conger (assembly GCF_963514075.1). Lineage (NCBI taxonomy): Eukaryota > Metazoa > Chordata > Actinopteri > Anguilliformes > Congridae > Conger > Conger conger. The sequence goes on from NC_083761.1 coordinate 75,115,749, forward strand.
TCAGTCGGTATTGAACTTACGTCTCATGGTGCGGGTGTAATGGGAAATGTTAAATGGTTGGCATTTATATAGTGCCTTTATCCAAAGCGCTTTACAGCTGATGCTTCTCATTCCCCAATTCATTACATTACATTACATTATTGGCATTTGGCAGACGCTCTTATCCAGAGCGATGTACAACAAAGTGCATACCCATAACCAGGGATAAGTTCGCTGAAAGACCCTAGAGGGAAGTACAATTTCAACTGCTACCTGTACAACAAAGATAAGGACGAGGGCCTATTTGAATTATTATTATTATTTTTTTAAACAAAGAAACAAACAACAGAGCAAAAGTGACCAAAGTTAACTATCCAAACACTGCTTACCTAGCCAACTAAAAATACCGATACACAAAGCAAGTCACAGAGACAACAATTAAGGTTCACATGGAGGTAGGGAGGGATGGGGAGAGGTGCTGCTTGAATTCACACACACCTACAGCAATTGGTTGCCATGCAAGGCACCAACCAGCTTGTCAGGAGCAATTGGGGGTTAGGTGTCTTGCTCAGGGACAATTCAGGGCACACCCAGGACGGGACTGAACTGGCAACCCTCTGACTGCCAGACGACTGCTCTTACCACCTGAGCCAATGTCGCTCTGAGCCAACTGCTCACCTCCTGAGTTAAGGTGTAAAAGCACACTGTACCTGGTACACCTATAGTATAGACACATACAAATGCACATATACACACACACACACACACATACATACACACACACACTTACATGAGTGCAAGCCCCAGGTAGTTGGCAGTGCTGCCCCAGTACATGGGGTTGTCCATCACATTGAAGGGGAAGCCAGTCACCTTTTGGTCCATGAGGATCCCAAAGTAGTCCCCTGAAAAGCAGCAAAAGACTGATGTGACATCAGCATGCTCATACGACTATAAGCCAATCACGAGCCAAACGTAACACGCTTTCAGATCCTCAAACGTGACACATTTACTCAACCAATCGATATCCACCCTCAAACCCAACAGGACCAATCAATGTCCACCCTCACATTTACCACATTTACGTAACAAATCGCTGTCATTCACAAAGCAGGTTAAGAGAGCCAATCAGTATCCACTCTGAAATTCAGAATACTTAAAGCAGAACAGCCGGTTCTCTGACTGCGGTGGAGTCGGAATTTCTGACAAAAATCCCAGCGGTCCGAACGTGAGGGAAATCTGGCTGCGCAAGGCAACGAGAGCAGGTGATCTCAAATGAATGTCCAACCCCCTAACACCTGGATCTGGGGCATGTGAACCGAACGACTCTCCAGCACCACGGGAGGACTGGCTGCAGCTACGTAACCCGACAATCACACACCACTATCACGCAGCTCTTTATCCCAGCGGATAATCACAGATAACCACCAACACCCCCCTTCAACCCACCGCACTTCTCAAATAACTGAATTTGACCTATTTTTGTGACAGAAGGGAAAAGAAACTCACACCCGGAAAAATGGAAATCCTTCAAACTGTTCAGCTCAGCAGGATCAAGTTCTTTGTTGCCCTGTCAGAGGCATAATTTATTGGGTTGCATAACAAATAAACCCATAATTTAGTGGCCAAATCACTGCAATTTGCGCTGGGGGACCGTTTCAAAGAACAACATTGAAGTTACCCGTTAGGAAGAAGTTCAAAACTACACTGGCCACAATGGACCTTCTCTTTTTTGATATGCAAGGCAACTATAATGTTAGCTATGATGGCATGGATACATGCCCTCAGTGACTTGTCATTATCTTAACTTGGGGAAATGCCTAATGGGAATTGTAGTACAATGGCAAATAGAAACACTTATCATAGGGCATATATAAGCATAAAAAAAGTATTTTTTAGATAGCAGCAAAACAAATGAAGCAACATTTGGTTAGAATTGGTAATGAGATTTTGGAAATGAAATTTGGTAACCACAGGAGTAATGAGTAGCAACTTAGCAACTGAACTGAACTGAACAAATTTCCCATTTGAGCAGATGTTGCTTCACACATAAACATAAAGGTGGATCATGTTCTGTTGAAGGGATGTTGGTCTGCGCACACAGGCTGAATGAATAGAAATTAGGCATTAGAGGCCAGCTGTGAGTTAAATTGGGTTGGGGCTGCGTATTACGTACACGGCGAACGGGAGCCATCTAGACTTGACCCAGTTCCGGCTCCCATTCCACCCTGGGATCTGGGAGCAAAGACTCTGATTGTTGTGTGTGTTTGCGTGTGCGTGTGTGTGTGTGTGTGTATGTGCGTGTGCGCAAGTGTGTGCGTGTGCGTGCGTGCGTGCAAAGGCCCAGGACAGTACCATTAACCCACTGTGCTGTCCGTAGAGGGAGGGGGACAAGCCTCCATGTACACACACACATACACACACACACACACACATGCAGACGTGCATGCACAAACACCAAAAGCATACCACACACACACACAGGTCGTACCTGGCTTAAATGATAAATTAACTGCATTTATATAACACTTTTAATAACGGTTTATTTTACAGCCCGTTAATTACCTAGCATTTACTGGGTAAGTACACAGCTACTTGTGTAATTATTAGGCAACAACAGGTTACATAATAAGCACCTGGTATTTACACAGTAACACTGTAAAATAAAGAGTTACGACACTTTTTTCCAGCAATTATGGCTACACAACGGTTTTACAATGAATGCCTCTCATTCACACAGAAACGTATACACCCAACGACAAAAGGCAGCCATGATGCAAAGCACCAGCGAGCTCGTCGGGAGCAGTTGGGGGATCTGGAATAGTGCTGAAGGACACTTGACACATTTTGCCAAGAGGCCCAGGCACGGAAGCAGCAGCCGGATGAGCGCGGACTGGGCGGTTCTACGTTACAGGGCCCTGTATGATTTGTTTTTTTTTAGACAGGGTTATAAGCTGTGACCAGGTGCTAAAGAATGCTAGAGCAGGCCTCTGGTGACTCTGGTCCACCCTGCCGCTCGGTGGAACACAGTTTGGAAATCCTCACCCAGGAAGGTTCCGGTGAATCCCAACGCCAGGAAGCTGCTGAGGACGAGGGCGAAGCCTGTGGCCATCAGGGCGGCGCCACCGTAGAACACCTGATCACTGTCCAGCCCCTCCCACCGGCCCTTCGCTTTTATAGCCACTGTGATGCTGCAGAGAGAGAGAGAGGGGGGGAGAGAGAGAGAGAGGGAGAGGGGGGAGAGAGAGAGGGAGAGGGGGGAGAGGGAGAGAGAGAGAGAGAGAGAGGGGGGGAGAGAGAGAGATTAAGAGAGAGGGAGAGGGGAGAGAGAGAGAGGGAGAGGGAGGGAGGGAGAGAGAGAGAGAGAGAGAGAGAGGGAGAGACAGAGAGAGAGAGAGAGAGGGAGAGACAGAGAGAGGGAGAGGGAGAGACAGAGAGAGGGAGAGGGAGAGGGGGGGAGGGAGAGAGAGAGAGAGAGAGAGAGATTAAGAGAGAGGGAGAGGGGGGAGGGAGAGAGAGAGAGGGGGGGAGAGAGAGAGAGAGAGAGGGGGCGAGAGAGAGAGAGATTAAGAGAGAGGGAGAGGGGGAGAGAGAGAGAGAGAGAGAGAGAGGGAGAGGGAGAGAGAGAGAATATTTACATTCTATTTGGCATGATGGTCTATTGCTAAACCTTATGTATGATGTAATTAAATCAATGTATACAAACAACAAATGTCAAGTTAAAATTGGAAATCGAGAAAATATTCAATTCATGTAAATGAATTGGCAACACTACTTGGAAAATCTCCAGCACCTGGTCTCACCAAATATGACTTCAAAGCTAAATTCCTACAAAGCTAATTCCTTTTGTCAGACCTGGGCCCTGACAATAAACCACACAAAAACTAAAGCTTAAGCAACAAAGATCCAGACATTTGGGACTGAAAATACCTATCACACTACTATCACACATACCACACAAATGACACATATTTAGGATTAAGTTTGACAGGAAGTTTTAATTTGGCTGTGAATTAACTGAAAAAAGGCATTATATGCCAATAAAAGGCATTTCACATAGAAACACCAAATGGCATTTGGCTCAAAATGTTCTAATCCGTAATTGAACCAATTGCACTTCATGGCACTGAGATGTTGGGCCCACTCACATAACACAAATTTGTAAAATGGGACAAACATCTAATTGAGACCCTGTATGCAGTGAGAGCTCTCTAAAAATATCCTCAGGTTTCAGAAGGAAACCACAAATAATGCATGCAAGGCAGGAATAGGCCAATATCCACTACTAATTCATATTCAGAGAAGAGAAATCTAAATGTGGAAACATTTAAAAATGAGTGACCCCCACTGCTGTCATTACCAAGCCTTCAAATGCCAAGAGGTGAATATAAGAGTCCCCCCAGTCAGCTGCCCCTGGGACTCTAGGGAAACTAATAGTTCTAATAACAGAGCAGTGACATCCTTTGGGCTATAATAGAGTATTCGACCAACCACAATTATAATGAAACAAAAGGAAAATATTTGACCGATTGGAAACAAATGTCAAGACCAAAACAAGCTTCATTGCTGTTTGGCCTGAAACAGACGGTATATCATGACTCTCTCTCATACACACACACATACACACACACTGTACAACACTCACTTTACATAAACTCTATCTATACAGCTGGATATCAAGTTGGCATCAGAGAAGTGAATAAGTAGTAAGCAATTTATTGTCATTTGTCATAGGAAAATAACAAAATATAGAGCCCCAGGAACTATGGCGCTATGTAAAACAGTAATAAAACCAGCAGCCTATAACCTTGTGGCTAAGGTACATAGCTGGGATCCGGAAGGTTGGTGGTTCAAACCCGGTGTAGCCACAATAAGATCCGCGCAGCCGTTGGGCCCTTGAGCAGGGCCCCACGTTGCCTGCCCTGCTTTACAGTACTCTAACCAACTGTAGGTTGCTTTGGATAAAAGTATCCGCTAAATAACCAATGTAATGTTAAAAAGAATAACAGAAGGCGGAAAGAAACATGAAGGCATACAGGATTATGGGTAAGAAATGTGCTAGAGACAGGGAGTCATGGATCAGGAAGTGCTCTGAAGCCCAGCTGGAACGAATTGTTGCACAGCTGGAGAATTCTCTAGAAGAGTCTCAAAGCTTCTGTAGAACAGAGCTTTCGTCATGGACAGGCAACCTGCCATAGTTGTATAAGCCATAAAGTGGCAGCACTTGCTTATTAACCTACTTCTCTTTCAGTTTGTTTCCTTTGTGTGAGAGATGTAGCACGTCTCTGTGACTCACGGAAAGGTAAATCACAGAACCGCCCAGGAGGACTACGGCTCACAGGTTAGCGTGGGCAAGGTGCTGGATTCTCTTTCAGTTCCACTGACCCTCCGCCCCGATTATTGCGCCGGTTGTGTGCGCACTGCATCGCGCTCAATTATGCCAACATGGCCACTGTAAGCGAAATTTCCTCAAGGGAACCATGACATGCGCCTTTGAACTAAAATAAGGTTATTATTATTATTACGGCAGCGATTACTATTATAAATGCACTTATGATAGCAGCTACTGACGTCTGGCGAAGTGGACGGGAAGACGTACTTCCCTTTTAGTCTTTAGCTTTATTCTGCTTGTACTTAGGCTTTTGAGTAGGTTATGCGTGTTGCTGATGACTTTCCTCAACCCGTGGGCACTGCGGGAGGAAACTTCTCAGAATTTTGTGTGACACCATCCTGGGAGGGGTACTCATGAGGAATGTTGGGAGAATACGCAAGCTAAATATCACCATCAACTGGTCTGATACACTGGTCTGATACTAGACATTATGTCTAGGGCAGTGAATCATCACTGCCCTAGACATAATGAGTTCAGGACATTATTATATTCTGTGAATTTATATTATTTTATTATACACACTGTGGGCCACCATATTTGGGCAAAAAACTTTCTTGATTTGGCTCTGCACTTCACAATTATAAAAAAAGCTATTCACATGAGGTTAAAGTGCACCTTCTCAACTTTTATAAGGATATTCTGTGAGCATATTCCACATCTTGTGGAAATGACAGCACATTTTATACATACCCCACATTTTAGGGCACCATAATGTTCAGGACATGTATAATGAAAGGTCCAACAGGTCATTTCAGACTTCAAACGGTCATGAGAGGAACTGCAGCACAAAACCACAACACTGTTTATCCCTCCCCCGTCTCTGCGAACGCGCTGATTATTTCAAGTGTTAGGCAGAAATCCTGAGGAACAGAAGGACACATCTTGCTTTCTCCTGACCTCTCTCTCAGTCTCCACCTCCTCACTCCCACTCTTACCTTCAAATTCAAATATGAAAAGTAAAGCATCAAATTCTTCACGCTTTACCATTTTCTTCATGCTTCTCCCACTCTCTCCCGGATTGTGATGGACAGCAGCAAAATTCTAGTCTACTCTCTTGCGTCAACGGGACGAGACACAATTTAAAAACACTTACAAATCACATTAAAAGCCAGGTCTGAATACTGAATAGTTTCCTTTTAATATGGAGGCTGCTCTTTCCATTCCTTTCAGCTAATAACAGTGGAGTGGATGCTTTTTCTTTTGACAGAATTGTAATAAATTACCTGTCGCATCACAAGGCTTGAACCAGAACTGTGTTACGCAAGCGCACCCAATGGGACGTGTTTTTGTTTTGAATTACACTGCGGCAGCAGACGTCTTTGCTGATACTTTCCTTTTCATACGCAGTCCCTGCTGATAATCTTCCTCGCTACAATGTCAATACCACAGTCATGATGAAACAGTCACGACAGAGAATAGAAAGCTTGTGTGCTCTCCCACCCAAGTTCAACTACCCCAACAACAGGCCCAGCAATAACCCTACTCAACACTAAGACTAATCCAACACTGACATCCCCCTACCCCAACGTCAATCAACCTCAACACCATCTGAAAACTCCTACAAGTACAATACAGAGCATATGCATATCAAATTAATTATTTGGCCAGAGATTAACTCAAATCTATCCGCATATTTTAAAATAATTTTCATTCCCATATATGAGAAAAATATTAGGTTATTGACAGACCGTCTCCAAAAAGGATCCCAAACTCCAGTCCTGGAGCCCTGCATGCTCCCTGAGTCCTTTGTAAGAGAAGCCTTGTAAACCAGGTTTGCGCAATTACGTTACATCCATTTAGCAGAAGCTCCAATCGAGAGGAAAGAGAACACAAGTGCATTCACCTGATTTATATGAGCTACAGTGCCAGACGTGCTAACAACATTCCCATACCAGTGAGTGTATGTGCAGCATCAATAAAGCACTGGAATGCACAAACAGACACACACTCACACACAGACATGAGCACATACACATGGGCAGGCTCATAGACACACAAACACGCAGATATATACACACACACACACACACACACACACACAGGTGCCAGTGCAGACACAAACTCACTCACACCCATATGTGCACTCACTTAAGCACTCACTGAGCCTAACAAAACTTCCCAGAGTCTCACATTGTGGTGGGGGCAGACATCAGTAGCAGTGAGTGAGTGAGTTCATTCCCAGGCTTTACATGACACAGACTGAGAAGCGTCTAGAAATGGCATTGTTCTTGGGGCCTCTGAAATACACACAGTGAGCACTTTTTTACGTATTTATTACTTATTTTTTAGACTTATCGGTCTTCTGCAGCTGTAGCCTATCCACTGAAGAGATTTGACGCATTGTATGTTCAGAGTTGCTCTTCTGCATACCACTGTTGTAAAGAGTGGTTATTTGCGTTACTGTCACCTTCCTGTCAGCTTTGACCAGTCTGGCCATTCTTCTCTGACCTCTCTCATTAACAAGGAATGTTTTCTTGTTTTTCGGACCATTCTCTGCAAACTCTAGAGACTGTTGTGTGTGAAAATCCCAGGAGATCAGCAGTTTCTGAGATACTCAATCCCGGTACCTGTCACGTTTTATGCTTGTCACGTCATGTTTCATGTTTAGTTATTGTCTTTGTTATTTTACTGTCATGTCACGTATTATGTTAGTCTAGTCTCACCACGTTTTTATGTTTTATTTCTTGTTACGTTTTATTTTCATGCCATGTTACGATCCATGTTTAGGTCTTGCTACGATGTATTTTCTAGTCTTGTCATGTCATGTTATATATGTCACCGTTTTGCAAACTTGTTATGTCACGATTTATGTTTGATTCATGTTATGTTGTTCTGTTCATTGATTAGCAAACTCTTTCGTGTCTTTCTGCAAACCTTGCATTCATGCTTTCTCTCTCTCCCTTGCTGTCGCTTCCCTAAGTGTTTCATTTTCCTGAGTCTACTTACTAATCTACTAACGTTAGATCAGGATTGGGTAATACTAACATTCTAACCATGTGTTCATGTTTACCTTACGTTTCTTGTGCATGTCATTTACTAATTTACTAACACTAGGGCACGATAGGTTTATTACTAACAATGACTAATTATCTTGTTAATTTGTCAATCCTCCACACCTGATTTGCATTCGCATACTGCTCTCAAGCTAATTGTCTGCACCTGTCTACACCTGCATATAAGCTCAGTGTTCATGTCATGTCTTGCCGAAATTGTTGCCTCCTGTTCGTCAGTGCACTTTCGAGCATTTTAGTCAAGCCTGTTACGATCCAAGCCTGTTTATTGACCAAAGATTATTGACTTCTGTTTTGTTGACCACTGCCTGCCTGTACCACAAACTTTTGCCTGCTGTCTTTGTGCTTTTGCCCCGCAGAGAGGACTTCGGTCTTGACTCTTGCACCGCCTTCGACTCCGAGCCTGCCTGCCATCCGTCTGCACTACTGCCCCACTGACAGCTTTCATGGTGACTGGAGTTTTTGCATGGTTTACCGATTTCGAGACTGCCTTCTCCCTCGGTACTGTACTTTGATTTTTGGCTGGATTACCCGTGTATGAAATTGCTTTCTACTACGCTCATTGGACAATCCCTTATTAAAGCCATGACAGGACTTTATCGCTCCTTTGTTTGTCTGAGTCATGCATTTTGGGTCCAACCCCTACGCACCCGTCTCAGTACCAAGAATCATTCCACGGTCAAAGTCACTTAGATCACATTTCTTCCCCATTCTGATATTTGGTCTGAAAAACAGCTGAACCTCTTGACCACATCTGCATGCTTTTATGTATTTAGTTGCTGCCATGACTGGCTGATTAAATATTTGTATTAGCAAGCTGGTGTACCAACCTACCTAATAAAGTGGTCACTGAGTGTATGTCAGTTTTAAAAAGGCAGAAAGCAGAGTTCCCGGATCGATACAGAACAGAAGGTCAGTTGGCAGCTAACCCAGGCCTGCATCATCACTGACATGATAGCCTGCAGTAAAGCCCAGCTGCTGACCCACTTTCGCCGCTGAACGCTGACAACAATGGCTGAGTTACCTTCACATCCATGCAAAGCCAAAAATCAAATACCGTTGTCAGCATCTGCTGGTGAATTTCCATGAAAGAAAAGAGAGTAAACAGGAAGTCGCTGTGAATCGTAAGAATAACGAAGCCTATTCTTCTCCGATGATGGCATTAGACATTGTGCATGCACACTGGCAGCGCACACAAAGCACAGAGATAGTAGCCGAGGCCTTGACACACATTGGAATGAACACACAGTCAGAAAGACATGTTATGCTAAACAGAAAAGTGTGCATGTGCACAACTAAATGCAAAGTGTAATTATTATCGGATGGTCACCTAACACCTCAATCGTACCGAATGATCAAGGGGGGTTAGGAAGCCCATACTGAATGATTAAGGGGGGTTCACTGTCTGCTTTGCTGACAATTACCATTTGGTTTCCTTGGTCACATCATATGCATACAAATGTCTGCCTGTCACCCAATCGGGGACAAGTACCTGCATTTTACTTCAGGAGGTTTTGGGCATAAAAGCTCATTCCTTTCTAACATGAGTTTCTAATTGAACTGCCTTGCTTTTACCCGGTATGCTTCATACTGTATACTATTTTTGCTATATTAATAAATTGTTGTTTACCTGAATATTGGACTACAAGTTTTACTTCACAAAGGACCAAATTCCAACACCCACCGAACTGACCTGGTGAATCCTACTTGCAGGCTGTGGGTCTCCTGATAACCACGGATATACAGCCTTGTGAAGCTGGCAGGAATCAAATGTCAGATATACTTTATTGAATTCCGTGGGGTAATTTGCCCTCTGAATTTGACCCGTCCTAGTTACCTGGGCTGGGGGCCGAGTCCGGTTCTGAGTCCAGCGCCTCGATCATGGGGCAACGGCAGGAGCACACCTAGCCTGACACGCACGTCTTTCAATGTGGGAGGAAACCGGAGTGCCTGCAGAGAGGATCTGGCTGGCCGGCATTTCAACCCCGAACCTCCTTCTTGTTGATCACTCCACCACCGTGCTGACCAAGGCGGTGCTGCTGGGTGGCTCATCCTGCTACGGCACTGATCTAGAGCACAGATAAGCCCCACAGTCTGCCATTGGGTCTGGACTGTGCCTGGGTGGCCGGTTGGCCAATGGGGTGAGGCGGAACTGCAGTGACATCACACAGGGAGGGAGGGTCACAGCCAGCCAGGATGACTGAGTGCCTTATCGCCCACCAGTGACCCCTGCCGGTCGACGGAACGTTCGCAGATCGTATCCAGTGCAACTTGCATACTTTATGTTCGTTTAACATCCGTTCACTTTCAATTGAGGGCCCACTCAGGAAATTTCCACAGAATGTTTGTTTGCTTTTCGACCAAGGTTATGTGGATGGTAACCAAGTACCTCGGTGGATCATGGTACTTGTAGTATTTAACATCTTTCACTGGCATCTTGGTAACCTGTGCAACAACTTTGCTAAGTCCACAGAACTCACTGAGTTTCCATGGTGATGAATTGAGCAAAGACTCCAAAAGCCCATTATTAAAAACAAAAGAGAATGGAAAGCATATAAACCAATAGAATTATTCCATTTATTTTGCCACTGCAATAAACAAAATGTTCTTTCGTGCCGTCATTTGCTCTTTATTTCAAAGTCCCAGTATCAGCAAAACCGAAACAACACCCATCCCTGCATGCATCCCATTCACATGGCCGGCCATTTATGGAAACACTTCACATGAAGCACCTTCTCCAAGTGCCCCCACCTGGGAACCGAACCCACATCCCTAACAGTATGGTACAGTGCCACCCAGACAACGGGCTGTCCGGTTCCTGGGCTGACTGCTGTCACTGCTTGTTGAATCGTGCACTTTTAACCCTTTGATAATATTTTTTTCCAAAATGAACAGCAGCAATAACTCAGGTAGTAAAATAACACAAACACACAGTATTTTATGACAGCATTAGGGCAAGGAGTAGCTTCTTTTTTCATTTTCTTTTTCAGTATGTTTGTTTCAAGATTCCAAGTCAGTGTCCTAGAACTCTGATGCTTTCAATGCAGTGAACTGCAACCGCAAGTCCACTGCATCTTAGCCTGTTGTGCCACCATGGCTCCGTTGTGAACATTGACACTAGAGCGCTGGAGTGTCTGCGTTGCTGTGCAATTACACCCCCAAAACACTAGTTGGCGGTTGGGTTTCTATGCCACTGTGCTGAGATTCTTCCGGATTCTTAGTGTAATTCGAAACAACAAAAATACTGCCATTTCTGGGGAGGTGCACGTCAGAGCACCTCGGAGTAACACTTTAACTGAGACGAGACGGCTTGGAGAAGGCGTGTCACTCTCAGGGTCGCAAGATCCTACCGGGCCGCTGAGGGACGGGGCCGTAAGCCAGCTAGCACCAACTGGTTTAGATAGGGTATAATTGGCTACCAAATTGGGAGAAAAAGGGGAAACATTGGGGAAAAAATCTTGAAAAACAGTGCTGGGTAAACATGGCAGAATGCTAACGCCACTGTGGGCTGAATCTCTTCTGCTGCACGCCCACGGCTGAGCTCCCCCCGGCTGGCAGTCTGGCACTGCGGGGGTGTTTCTGTGCTTCTCACATGCTCTGCCCTGGGATGGATTCGGGAGAAGGTTCCGGTGGTTTAAACGGTAAGACCCTCCCACCACTCGCTGTGACATCAACCAGGCTTCCGGCAGGCCCAAATCACAAGTCCAGACAAAAACAGCAGCATGAGAGCGGACAAAGACCAGCATGACCACAAGACCACACAAACACTAGCATAGCCCCCCGGGCTAAACTTCTACAGGAGCCTTCAGACCGGAAGATATGCTGATAATACAGGCAATATTACAATTAAACTGCGCTTCTGGTATGGTATTATATTTCCATGTATTTTTAGTTGCTCCACTACAAAGCATAGTTTCCGCCACCAATATAGACCAGTTGTCTGAATGTGCTAAATCAAGATTTACAAATATAAAATGTTCAAATTTTAAAGTACACTCAGTATGTGTAAAAATAGAATTAACTTCAAACTTCAGCAAAGCTCACGAGGAACCTGGAATATCTCAAAAATATCACACATGCAAAGAACTGTCTGTCTGTACAAAATACACATTCCAAAATTAAAAGGACAGATTGTGTCAGAATTATTCTCCCGCACATTGCCAAGCTTTAACTAATAATTGCAAAGACGTGTTTTTATAAACGGATTATATTTTTACATTCACTGAATGTATATTTGCGGCATTGGAATCATTTGGCACAATTTGGCAGACATCACTAAGGGTAAATATAGCACATGATCCATGCACGAGCAACACTACATATCTGATCAGATTCTGCTACTCAACAAGCAAGAAAAAACAACGCTGACTCAACGCTGAATACAAACTGGCCACTGACAAAGGTGATACTCACAATTAATATGACAGCAATTCATTCCCATTGGCTGGGGACCTTTTTCTTTAGCTCTGCAGGCTACCTACTCAACTGTTCAACAGGTAGATAAATCCATTCAAGAATGGCCTCATCAACAAATTGCCCCACAATCCCAATATAAACCCCCAAACCTTTTTCATTATCATTTATAATTTATTATTAAACACAAACTCTCTAGGGAGGGGGGGAGCACTTTCAGGTACCCATATGCAAATGTTGGAAAAACAATTTTCAACCCTTGAATTAATTAGTAGCAAAGATAAGACACTCATGTGCAGAATTGTGCTGTTCATTATTTGAGCTGGGAAAAATTAATGAAAAACCGCACATTTTTAATGAATTAAATTAAAGTTATTTTTTAGCTTCAGCTCTCCATGTGAAGGCCTGGATATTCTTTACTCTTTCATTTGGTCTTTTCAAGTGTGAAAAGACAGGTGGCAGTGAAGCATCATTGTAATTACAGCTGCAGCTTTCAGCTTCATTTTTAATTCATTTCATTGTCCTCTCTCCGCGCTTCATCCCATTTCCTTTTTCCCGACATTTTCTGAGATATTCAACTAGCGTGTGAACGCGTTTATGGGTCGGACCAACAGTGTCCTGACTGCGATTGCTTGAGCCATAAACATGCATATTTAACTGGACAGGTGAACACAGCTTCAGTCTGAGCTATAGACATGCATATTTAACTGGACAGGCCACCATAGCTTCAGCTGACCGAAGCTTCTGAAGCCAAACATTGGAGCTGCCATTGAGGCGAATGGGGAATATCACTTCTGAAGATAAAATAAAACTTCCCCCGATGGCATTTCCTTCCATCACTGCCATTTACTGGAATATCACATTTCACTTCCATCTCCATTGAATGGCGGCAAGCTCTTTTGCACTCGACATGCGCAGGTCGAGGCTGCTACTACACCTGCTACATTGTGTTTCTAATGGGAGAATACGGCAGGCAACTGCAGTTGAGAGCCAGTGACACCCATGGAGACCTGCAAGAGAGATTCTGCCAGGACCATTACACCGGCGCCAAATACACCATTGCACGAAGCAGATGGACGAAAATAACTCCTGTTCAGGTACTGTCAGCGGTGCTGAGGACAAAAAAGCTGTATAATTCAACTCCCCCCCCCGCCCCATCTGACACACAGATCTCTACCCGTATCTCCGCCTGCCTGACCTCATCCCCCAGTGTAAGAACCCTCGGAGTGGTGATGGATAACAGGCTGTCCTTCTCTGAGAACATCGCAGCGGTGACCCGGGCATGCAGGTTCTTCCTGCACAACATCTGGAGAATCCATCCATCCCTCACCACCTACTCAACTCAGCTCCTCGTTCAAGCAATGATCCTGTCCCACTTGGACACACAGTAGTCCAGAATGCCGCAGCTCATCTGCTATTCAACGTGCCCAGACATTCTCACGTCAGTCCCCTGCTCAGCGACTTCCACTGGCTGCCTGTTATGGCTCGCATCAAATGTAAAACTTTGGTGCCCTCATACCATGCAGTTAAGGGAGCAGCCCCTGCACACATTCAATCACTAATCAGAACCTATACAACAGCCAGACCCCTCTGTTCAGCTATGTTTGGACCCCTGGCGCCTCCCCCTCACCGCACTTGCACTTCGCGGTCACAACTGCTGTCTGTTCTGGCCCCAAGGTGGTGGATTGACCTTCCTGTGGATGTCAGAACAGCAGAGGGTATTCGAGCTGCCAACTGTGGTATGCCAGTTGATAAACTGATGTACTTTTCAAGGGTTCAAGTAGTATCTGTGTGATCATGCTAGGGCTCAGAACAGTACTTTCCTCGAGGGTCCTCAGCACTTGTCCTGGGGTTTTATTTGCACTTTATTTCACGTGGCTCTGGATAGGAGCATCTGCTAAATGTCTATAATGCACTGTAATGTAATGCCATGAGACCCCCATCACCATCCTTCCCAGGCATCAAGCAAACGTCTCTGTGCTTTTAGTGTCCTACAGAGTGTCCTTATGGAGTGTCTGTAGCTTTCCAGGACCAGACGTGCGTTCAAGACTGCAAATGTTTGCAGCGAACAGTTACTTCTGAACGATTTTAAATGCACATTCCATTTAGTTCGCCACCAACCTCTTAATACAAATGGATGGTCTAACAATGCCAGCTAGCTCAGTCGTTGACAAATATTACCCATTTCCATAACAAGACCAGGGTTGAGGACCCCAGCAGACCCTCTGGCTCTCCAGGGTCAGGGTTGGGGACCCCAGCAGACCCTGTGGCTCTCTCTCTCTATGCACTGGCTGACTGCACAGTAAAAATCTTGGGGTTGGCCTGCAGGAAGTAGAAACATGCTGCCTGTCGCCCGTTTGCCTTTCCAAACCTACACGCATCTTCCTGACACATCCATCACAAAAAAAACGAACAAAAACCAACCAAAAAAGGAAATTTTATGAAATACAAAGTGCATTACTCCACGTTGCCATGGCAAAGTTTGACGTGCTCTTGCGCATTACAGGTCCAGTGGTATAGGCACAGTGACTCATCTACCTAAAAGCCAACATGTTGCCATGGTAC
Source organism: Conger conger (assembly GCF_963514075.1). Classification (NCBI taxonomy): domain Eukaryota; kingdom Metazoa; phylum Chordata; class Actinopteri; order Anguilliformes; family Congridae; genus Conger; species Conger conger. The sequence goes on from NC_083761.1 coordinate 75,131,106, forward strand.
TTTCTTAAATTTACAGCCTGTAACCAGGGGGTTGCAGGAGGGGGGCAACATATGGGTTGGTGAAATTACAGCAGCAGATCTAAGGGGAGTTAAAAACGTGGCTTCAAAATGCACTCATACCCACTGCAGAAGTGTTATGGTGCTCATACGTGTGCAGTTGTGTCCTTGTGCACTTGCGTTACTTGCGCATTTCTGTTTGCAGGTGTACAGGCATGCATTGATCAAAAAGAGAGAGAGAAAGAGACAGAGAGCGAGACGGACAAAGAGAGAAAGGGAGAGAGGGGAAGAAAGAAGGAGGGAGAGAACACGAGAGAGGGAGAGGGAGTGTGAGGGATAGAGGGAAAGAGAGCGAGAGTGCAGCTGACCTGTGACTGCGGTACACATTGAGAAGGATAATGAGGAGCCCCAGGAAGTAACAGGCCACATAGGGCCCCCCAAACAGCCTGGTCAGACCCCGGGTCCGGTGCTCCCACCTGGCCACCTACAGGAGACAACAACACTGTGAGACAACACTACAAAACAACACTGGGAGACAACACTACAAAACAACTCTGTGAGCTAACACTACAAAACAACTCTGTGAGACAACACTACAAAACAACTCTGTGATAGCCCTACAAAATAAACACTGAAACATCTAAAGCCCTAAACCACCAAACACTTTGTTAACATGAAGAGAAATGAGAAAAAATTGAAATTCGATTTTCTTTTTTTTTAAATTGCGGCCTATTTTAAGAACAGGAACAAAAGCTGGAAACAGTTGTTTTCCTCTGCTCCCTGACAGCACATCACCTGTCCACAGGGAAAGGAAGCTGGCTTCAGATTCCAGGCAGTATGCCACAAAATATTGACCTTGCAAGTCATTAAATTTATCAGAACCTTTGTTCCAATACTCATGCTGACTTCTTGACTCATTGAATGGCACTGTATTTGGTAGACCTTGTTAAGGCAAATATTTAATCAGCCAATCATGTGGCAGCAACCAAATGCATAAAAGCATGCAGACGTGATGAAGAGGTTGAGCTGTTCAGACCAGAATGGGGAAGAAATGTGATCTAAGTGACTTTGACCATGCCAGACAGGGTGGCTTGAGCATCTCAGAAACTTCTGATCTCCTGGGAGTTTGCATAAAATGGTGTGAAAAACAAAAAACCAGTGACCAGCAGTTCTGCAGACAGAAACGCGTTGTTAATGAGAGAGGTCAGAGAAGGGCCAGACTGGTCAAAGCTGACAGGAAGGTGACAGTAACTCAAATAACCACACATTACAAACGTTTTTGCAGAAGAGCATCTCTGAACACACCATCAAACCTCTAAGTGGATAGGCTACAGCAGCAGAAGAAACTGTGTTTGGTACTGTTTTTAGGATTTAAGCCAAGTTTCAAAGCTGACAGCAACTTTTACCCGGGCTAACCCTGAAAACCGGACCCCACGTCTCCACCGTACGCTTTCCTAATGAGCACACAGAATGCATCACTCAAAACAGGCGCATTAAGTGCAGACTCTCTGCCAACAGAACACAGGGAAGGAGCATTTAATATGGCTAAAACTCTGCCGGAGCCAGAGGTAAGCAGATTAATCAGATTGGGATGCGTGACCAAAGAACAGCAAAACAAAGGCAGATGTGGATTACGTTTTTTTGTCCTGCATCTCCAAGAAAAGCACTTCACTCAATTAGTATTGAATCCTTCCTGCTCGCAAAAGAGGCCAGTAATTAGTGGTGCTCATCCAGTCACAGAGGAGACAGGTTGTCGAGGGATGGCCGCTGGTTCACCCGAGGACTCGACAGGTCTCCCAGCCGGAGCGGTGGGTAAACAGCCCACTGAAAGCAGACGATGGGTGTTTTGGTAAAAAGGGATGCTTTAATGAGGCGAGGTCAGAAGCTCGGAGGGGACATGTTGGTGGTGCACAGCCGCATACCAAAAACCCCTTTTTAAAAACCACAATCCTACACAACCCCCGCTACCCCGCCCGGACAAAAGAGCGCTCCTGTTTGCCTCCCGAGATAACGTTATGATGAAAGTGTTCACAAAGATTACAGTGTTTGAAAAAAAGGTCCTGTCAAAGTTGCAGTTATAAATAAAACACCATGGGCATGACGCACACAAACAAACAAACAGGCAGCATTCCCTGACGGCTGTCATTTATTTATTAAATTTCAAGTTGTAACATTCCTGGTATAAATGAATACAAATGACCCTCCACAACTGATTGAAAAAAACCTAAAGATTTAGTCTTAATCTCTTTGCATTCTGAGAATACTGAAAATGGAATGAATTCCACGAATGTAAATTGTTCACTGGAAGCTCTGCTTTTTTCATTTTTAAACATTTTTAAGGGAATTCAACCTTTTAAACATCACCATCACTCTATCCTGATTGATTTGGCTGATCGACTACCCTTCTCCCTGCGCACTGCGTGTGTGCGTGCATGCGTGCGTGCGTGCGTGCGTGAAAGTGCGGCAGTGAGCTTCACTATGGAATTGTCTTTTAGAGGTTTCCTTGGTATAATAGAATTTTCACCTGGCCTCTCTTCTAGACTCTTTTACAGTTAATTTCCCTCTCACTGCATTCACCAACTGCAACTGTAGCCCTGTGAGTCACTCTGGTAGAAGCTGGGGCGGCCTGTACCATAATGGTTAAGGTAATTGACTGGGACACACAAGGTCGGTGGTTCTAATCCCGGTGTAGCCACAATAAGATATGCACAGCCGTTGGGCCCTTGAGCAAGGCCCTCAACCCTGCATTGCTCCAGGGGAGGATTGTCTCCTGCTTAGTCTAATCAACTGTATGTCGCTCTGGATAAGAGCGTCTGCCAAATGCCAATAATGTAATGTAATGTAATGTAATGGTGTTGTTTAAATTGGTATTACTGAAATCAGAGTTACAGAATCTGGTGTTGTTGTTGAAGTTGGGATAACTGAAATCAGAGTTACAGAATCTGGTGTTGTTGAAGTTGGTATTACTGAAATCAGAGTTACAGAATCTGGTGTTGTTGAAGTTGGTATTACTGAAATCAGTTACAGAAACTGGTGCTGTTCCTTGGGCTCCACACAGTCAGTCATATTAGTAGTGACTTCTAAGAAATCTCAATTTACATATACTGGTTATGTTCTGAGAAAAAAAGATTGCTCTGAGATTAGTTTGGCTGACCAACGTCATGCAATCCTTCTTTAATATTAAATTACACTTTGGGGTGGGAGGCAAAAGAGAGAGGGGTATAGAGAGGGGAGACAGAAGGAGAAGAGAGAGTGAGAATGAGTCAGAGTGAGAAAGAGAGTTGCTCCTTTCTCATAACAGAAAGCGCCAGACTTTGACTGGCCCCCAAGAAACCAGTAGCAGCAGCAGCAGCAGTGGTATGACCAATTTGAGGAATATGGCCATACAAGTTGAAATTGGACTGCATCACCTTCCAGGATTTGCTGACTAAGTGACCTTTTCTGAGCTAACCAGACTTCTCCATTTGGCCCATTCTGATTGGCTTTTGGCCAGTCACCGTGGTGCTGTAGACGGGGGCTTTTTCACATGGGGTTTGAGCCACAGAAACAGGTTTGGACTGAAGACAGAGAGGTCTGCTGACTCATGCCTTATTCACTGTTACTGTGTGAATGTGTATCAGCCCTCCAACATTACTGGTCTTCATAAAGAAGAGGGAAGAAGGCCACAGATAATGAACACTTCAGGTAATGAGCTGTGTCATGTGATCAAAAGTGGAAAATACAGTCAGGAATTACTGCCATGTTCGATAAAGACTGGGAGAAATCATCACTGAGATACAGTACATAATGTTCGGGACAAAATACTTTTTTGATTTGGCTCTGTACTCTGTACGATTTTAGACGGGCCCGCCTGGCAGAGCATCACCAGCGAAGATACTCAGTGCCTGGTGATATGGGTCACAGACATCAAGCAGTCATTGCATACAAAGAATATTCAACAAAGAACAAAACAAAAACTACTGTCGTTTACTGAACATTAATGTGTCCCAAACATTATGGCGCCCTGAAATGGGGGGCTATGTATTAAAATGCTGTCATTTCTACATGGTGAATCCAAAATATATAAACATACCCTTTAAAAGATGAAAATATGCACTTTAACCACGTAACCATTAAATTGGGGACAACACAGCCAAATCAAGAAAAAAGTATGGAGAGCACTGTATACTGTAATTGTATTGTCATCAATATTTTTCAAATGATAAATGTACGCATTCTTTTTTTTAAGTCCCCCCTCTGCAACCCTCTGTCACATTAGTTCCAAAACATACCTTCCTCCCCTCTGTAACCCGTCCCAGTTAACCCAGTTTCCAAACACACCTTTCTCCACTCTAACCGATCAGTCAGCTCCATAACACACCTCTCTACCCTCTAACCCATCAGTCAGCTCCATAACACACCTTTCTCCACTCTGTACCCCATCAGTCACCTCCATAACACACCTTTCTCCCCTCTAACCCATCAGTCAGCTCCATAACACACCTTTCTCCCCTCTAACCCATCAGTCAGCTCCATAACACACCTTTCTCCCCTCTAACCCATCAGTCAGCTCCATAACACACCTTTCTCCCCTCTAACCCATCAGTCAGCTCCATAACACACCTTTCTCCACTCTGTACCCCATCAGTCAGCTCCATAACACACCTTTCTCCCCTCTGTACCCCATCAGTCAGCTCCATAACACACCTTTCTCCCCTCTGTACCCCATCAGTCACCTCCATAACACACCTTTCTCCCCTCTAACCCATCAGTCAGCTCCATAACACACCTTTCTCCCCTCTAACCCATCAGTCAGCTCCATAACACACCTCTCTACCCTCTAACCCATCAGTCAGCTCCATAACACACCTTTCTCCCCTCTAACCCATCAGTCAGCTCCATAACACACCTTTCTCCCCTCTAACCCATCAGTCAGCTCCATAACACACCTTTCTCCCCTCTGTAATCCATCAGTCAGCTCCATAACACACCTTTCTCCCCTCGAACCCATCAGTCAGCTCCATAACACACCTTCCTCCCCTCTGTAACCCGTCCCAGTTAACCCAGTTTCCAAACACACCTTTCTCCACTCTAACCGATCAGTCAGCTCCATAACACACCTCTCTACCCTCTAACCCATCAGTCAGCTCCATAACACACCTTTCTCCACTCTGTACCCCATCAGTCAGCTCCATAACACACCTTTCTCCCCTCTAACCCATCAGTCAGCTCCATAACACACCTTTCTCCCCTCTAACCCATCAGTCAGCTCCATAACACACCTTTCTCCCCTCTAACCCATCAGTCAGCTCCATAACACACCTTTCTCCCGTCTAACCCATCAGTCAGCTCCATAACACACCTTTCTCCACTCTGTACCCCATCAGTCAGCTCCATAACACACCTTTCTCCCCTCTGTACCCCATCAGTCAGCTCCATAACACACCTTTCTCCCCTCTAACCCATCAGTCAGCTCCATAACACACCTTTCTCCCCTCTGTAACCCATCAGTCAGCTCCATAACACACCTTTCTCCCCTCTAACCCATCAGTCAGCTCCATAACACACCTTTCTCCCCTCTAACCCATCAGTCAGCTCTATAACACACCTTTCTCCCCTCTAACCCATCAGTCAGCTCCATAACACACCTTTCTCCCCTCTAACCCATCAGTCAGCTCCATAACACACCTTTCTCCCCTCTGTAACCCATCAGTCAGCTCCATAACACACCTTTCTCCCCTCTGTACCCCATCAGTCACCTCCATAACACACCTTTCTCCCCTCTGTAACCCATCAGTCAGCTCCATAACACACCTTTCTCCCCTCTAACCCATCAGTCAGCTCCATAACACACCTTTCTCCCCTCTGTAACCCATCAGTCAGCTCCATAACACACCTTTCTCCCCTCTAACCCATCAGTCAGCTCCATAACACACCTTCCTCCCCTCTGTAACCCGTCCCAGTTAACCCAGTTTCCAAACACACCTTTCTCCACTCTAACCGATCAGTCAGCTCCATAACACACCTCTCTACCCTCTAACCCATCAGTCAGCTCCATAACACACCTTTCTCCCCTCTAACCCATCAGTCAGCTCCATAACACACCTTTCTCCCCTCTAACCCATCAGTCAGCTCCATAACACACCTTTCTCCCCTCTGTAACCCATCAGTCAGCTCCATAACACACCTTTCTCCCCTCTAACCCATCAGTCAGCTCCATAACACACCTTTCTCCCCTCTAACCCATCAGTCAGCTCCATAACACACCTTTCTCCCCTCTGTAACCCATCAGTCAGCTCCATAACACACCTTTCTCCCCTCTAACCCATCAGTCAGCTCCATAACACACCTTCCTCCCCTCTGTAACCCGTCCCAGTTAACCCAGTTTCCAAACACACCTTTCTCCACTCTAACCGATCAGTCAGCTCCATAACACACCTCTCTACCCTCTAACCCATCAGTCAGCTCGATAACACACCTTTCTCCCCTCTAACCCATCAGTCAGCTCCAGAACACACCTTTCTCCCTCTAACCCATCAGTCAGCTCCATACCACACCTTTCTCCCCTCCAACCCATCAGTCAGCTCCATAACACACCTTTCTCCACTCTGTACCCCATCAGTCAGCTCCATAACACACCTTTCTCCCCTCTGTACCCCATCAGTCACCTCCATAACACACCTTTCTCCCCTCTGTAACCCATCAGTCAGCTCCATAACACACCTTTCTCCCCTCTAACCCATCAGTCAGCTCCATAACACACCTTTCTCCCCTCTGTAACCCATCAGTCAGCTCCATAACACACCTTTCTCCCCTCTAACCCATCAGTCAGCTCCATAACACACCTTTCTCCCCTCTAACCCATCAGTCAGCTCCATAACACACCTTTCTCCCCTCTGTAACCCATCAGTCAGCTCCATAACACACCTTTCTCCCCTCTAACCCATCAGTCAGCTCCATAACACACCTTCCTCCCCTCTGTAACCCGTCCCAGTTAACCCAGTTTCCAAACACACCTTTCTCCACTCTAACCGATCAGTCAGCTCCATAACACACCTCTCTACCCTCTAACCCATCAGTCAGCTCGATAACACACCTTTCTCCCCTCTAACCCATCAGTCAGCTCCATAACACACCTTTCTCCCCTCTAACCCATCAGTCAGCTCCATAACACACCTTTCTCCCCTCTGTAACCCATCAGTCAGCTCCATAACACACCTTTCTCCCCTCTAACCCATCAGTCAGCTCCATAACACACCTTCCTCCCCTCTGTAACCCGTCCCAGTTAACCCAGTTTCCAAACACACCTTTCTCCACTCTAACCGATCAGTCAGCTCCATAACACACCTCTCTACCCTCTAACCCATCAGTCAGCTCCATAACACACCTTTCTCCACTCTGTACCCCATCAGTCAGCTCCATAACACACCTTTCTCCCCTCTAACCCATCAGTCAGCTCCATAACACACCTTTCTCCCCTCTAACCCATCAGTCAGCTCCATAACACACCTTTCTCCCCTCTAACCCATCAGTCAGCTCCATAACACACCTTTCTCCCCTCTAACCCATCAGTCAGCTCCATAACACACCTTTCTCCACTCTGTACCCCATCAGTCAGCTCCATAACACACCTTTCTCCCCTCTGTACCCCATCAGTCACCTCCATAACACACCTTTCTCCCCTCTAACCCATCAGTCAGCTCCATAACACACCTTTCTCCCCTCTGTAACCCATCAGTCAGCTCCATAACACACCTTTCTCCCCTCTAACCCATCAGTCAGCTCCATAACACACCTTTCTCCCCTCTAACCCATCAGTCAGCTCCATAACACACCTTTCTCCCCTCTGTAACCCATCAGTCAGCTCCATAACACACCTTTCTCCCCTCTAACCCATCAGTCAGCTCCATAACACACCTTTCTCCCCTCTGTAACCCATCAGTCAGCTCCATAACACACCTTTCTCCACTCTGTAACCCATCAGTCAGCTCCATAACACACTTTTCTCCCCTCTGTACCCCATCAGTCACCTCCATAACACACCTTTCTCCCCTCTGTAACCCATCAGTCAGCTCCATAACACACCTTTCTCCCCTCTGTAACCCATCAGTCAGCTCCATAACACACCTTTCTCCCCTCTAACCCATCAGTCTGCTCCATAACACACCTTCCTCCCCTCTAACCCATCAGTCAGCTCCATAACACACCTTTCTCCCCTCTAACCCATCAGTCAGCTCCATAACACACCTTTCTCCCCTCTGTAACCCATCAGTCAGCTCCATAACACACCTTTCTCCACTCTGTACCCCATCAGTCAGCTCCATAACACACCTTTCTCCACTCTGTAACCCATCAGTCAGCTCCATAAGACACCTTTCTCCCCTCTGTAACCCATCAGTCAGCTCCATAACACACCTTTCTCCCCTCTAACCCATCAGTCAGCTCCATAACACACCTTTCTCCCCTCTGTACC